>NC_138766.1:18424500-18738995 GCF_965113315.1 Podarcis vaucheri
GATAGAATTCTTTCGAGATTCGATGACCGACATAAAGGACTACCAACAAGACTGGCGGAGAGGGACTGAAAGAGACTTGAGAGCCTCGGACGTGTGGGACCCAGGCTAAGAACTGACATTGTGGACATGTATTGGGAAGGGACGCAAACCGGGGATGGGAGGGAGGGAAAGATGTAATTTTAACAACACTCAAGACCTTGGGGTTTAGTTAATAAGATTCTCATTTAAGACAAAATAGGAAATCGATGGAAGGGAACTGGGGTCCAACTTAGAAAAAAATTACTTTTGGCTTTTTCTTTTTTTTATATAAAAGGATTAATATTAAGATAGACAAGAGGAGAAATACCAATTTGCTGACATAAATTTGGGAATAGGGATGCAAGGGAGGGGGTGGGGGGAAGTCAGGGACCAGGGTTAGAAAATAAGATCTTCTGAAATTATACATGTTTGTTGTTTTTTGTGTTTGTTTTTGTGTTTGTTTTTGTCTATATAAAATGTGAAAACCCAATAATTTTTTTTTTAAAAAAAAAACAAAACCAAAGGGTTTTTTTTTTGTACCTCCTGACCTTGCAATGGTTACTAATGGTTGCCATATTTGAAGTCAGGAAGGAATTTACCTGTAAACAAATGTTTTGCCTTTCCCATAGCAAAATGTCACAAATGTTTAAGGCATTGGGTGGAATCCTAGTCTTCAAGCATGGGATGAAGTGGTATATCACCCAATATTGTATCAGTTGTGTATTCAGGGTACCCTGTTAGAAGGGACCCCGTGGAAGTCCCTGTCCAAAAACCAAGCATAGGGCAGATGGACCCATTCCAGGTGGTGAACTGCATTGCCAAATTCAGAGAAGTATAGATTCTGAAGGATGGTTGTTTTTGTTTCGTTTTGTTAATGTACTGTTTTGAAAAGTGCATGTGAGTTAAGTTCATTTTTAAATGGAAAAGGGGATTAAATTTCTCCCCATTCCTAGTTCTTGTTTTCAGCAGTGAGCAACACTTGCCATAATTTACTAGAAGGTTACTCGATGAGTAATAGCAATGGTTTCTTTTTTTAAAAATAAAATTTTTATTGGGTTTTCACATTTTTTTATAGACAAACAAACAAAGAAACAAACAGACAAAAAAGACACACAAACAAGAAAGATATAAAGTTTCAAAAAAACACTTATTTTCATAACCCTGGTCCCTGACTTCTTCCCCCCACCCCCTCCCTTGCATCCCTATTCCCAAAGTTGTATCAGCAAATTGTCGTTTCTCAACATCCTAACCTTCTCAATAATAGCCCTTTTAAAAAGAAAAACAGTTGTTCTAAGTTGGACCTCAGTTCCCTTCCATCGATTTCCCATTTTGTCTTTAATATCGGTCCTATTGATTAATTTCCATTGTCCTGAGTGTTGTTAAAATTACATCCTTCCCTCCCTCCCATCCCCGATTTGCGTCCCTTCCCAATATATGTCCAAAATATCAGTTCTTAGCCTGGGTTTCTCACATCCGAGGCTCTCCAATCTCTCACAGTCCCTCTCCGCCGGTCTTGTTGGTAATCCTTTGTGTCAGTCATCAAATCTTGAAAGAGTTCTATCACAATCCATCCATAGTCTCTTAAGTACAACTGCTGAAGAATTTCCACAAGGCATGGATCTTTCAAATCATAGTCAGAGTCAGAGTCAATGTGGAGGCCCCAATTATATTTCTTTATTTTAAATTCTTGCATTCCATAAGCTTCCAGGGCCTCCACTTTCGTCTTTTGCATCTTTCGTAGATTTGTAGTAGATTTAATCCAATAGTCTCCTTGCTTGTATTCCGCAGATGTCAGATTCTGGTTAGTATTTCCCAGCTTTACTTTCTCTTTCTTTTGTTTTGTCTCCTTTTCTTTGATTATCATTTCAGGTTCAGCTGTGGGTTCTTTCTCATTCCAGTCCTCCTTGCAATCAGCAGAACTACTTGTTTCAGTAGTCAAGGTCATCATATGTTTACTCATTTCCGAAATATGCTCTTGTAAGGTTCCCACCAAATAGAACATCCTTTCGATTTGCTCCAGTATCTTTCCATCCACAGCCATTGTAATTCCACAGAGTTCCCCCTAGAGGGAATCTGGTTACTTGACGTTGTTTTCTCCAACAGTCCTCTTTCTTATTTTTATTACTTTGTTTCCAACAATTTAAGTTCAATTGTAACACCTTTTATTCCAGAGGGATCTTATGTAGCAGTTTTTTTCCCCTGTAGACTGTATATTTGACAGCTTTGACAGCTGTCAGATTCTGTGCTTACAGGCTCCAAAATAGGACGCTCCCGGGCCCGGGGGGGGGGGGTTGTTTACAACAAAAGAAGAAACCTCCAAAACTTCACTCTCCTGCACAAAATTGCTTTTTTTTGCCCAATCTTGGAAGTTACTGTCCTTTTAAACTCACCCTTTGCAGGGTAGGCTCTCCAGCTTAGTTCTTACGTCGTTGCTTTAGCTCGTCTGCAAGGGGGGGGTGCGGACTTCCTTTTAGCACACCCCCCGGTCGTCTCAAATTCAAACAGGAAAATCTTAAAGTCCAATTCCAATTTACTCACGGGTTGTTCTTTTCAGCCGAATTTCAAGGAAGGAAGTCAGCGCTCTCCGGACATGGCTCGCGGCTTCGCTCAGCGGAGGTAGCGATGGACTCTCAGTGCCACGCCACCCCCCGTATCCCCTCCGCAGCCTTTAAAAAGGCTCTTCGCGAATCAGGGGGGGCGCTTAAGGCACCCACCGAGTCTTCAGTCCGCAGGCTTCCGCGCCTGCGGTTTTAAGGGTCCCCGTGTCGCCGGCACGGCAAAGACCCGTCCCCCGCTGAGCCGATTCCCTCCGGAGCTCGGAGGGAATCCGCCATTCCCAGATCGCGCCAACCCCGGAAGTCGAGTAATAGCAATGGTTTCTTGCCACTGATAGGAAGGAACAAATATAAAACTTGGGCCAGCCTTTCGAGAACATGAGATCTTTCAGAGTTTCTATAGTTTCCCACCAGCTTTATCAACGGGATCAACATTTACAACACATTGAGGCCCAAGTGGTTCAGTTTATGTAGTGCTGTTTCTTAATATTGGCATATTTTACGAGATACCCTTTGACGCTGTTCAAAAGAAGGCTAAGAGAGGCCAGTGCTTATATATTCCTTTTATTCTAGCTAGTCTGTGGAATGGCACTGAATTTGGTGCATGCAGAATAATAAAACATCAAGGAGGAATATGCATGCTAATAGATTTCTCTGTATCATGCATTTCCATGATTGTTTCGATATACCGGTAAGTGGTATACAGGAGGGTGGGGTTGTTTTGCAGTGGGGTGAGGGAAGGTTAGTCTAAATATTTTTTTCCCCAAAGAGGCAGTTCTGAAGCACTTTTCTGAAGTGCTTATTTTCAGCAGCCCAAGTATAATATTAGCCCAGCACTGCCACATGCCCTTTTGAACTGAAGACTACAATCCTATATATGCTCACCTGAGAGTAAGTACCATTGAACTCAACAGGGCATACTTTTGAGCACATGCACACACACACATGCACAGGATTGAGCTGCCAGTCATTTGCCTCACCTGATATTTCATGTGGCAATACAAAAACGGTCTCTTGGTGTTTGTGCCACAAGGACAAAATGTGGGGTAGGAAAATGGACATTTCCCACTTTTGATAATGTAAGACCAAAGGCAGCATTCACCCTTTGGAGAAAGGTCTGCATTTAGCACAGCACCAGTACTTTATCATGTCCTCCTTACACATCTCAAAAACAGGCCCATTGCATCTTTAAGGATCATGGCCCTCCTGAGATTCTGAAGCCATGGCCACTTTCACATTGTATACCAGAAGGTCCACTTTTGTCCACTGTTGTGTTAAAGACTGCACGGTTATGACAACAAAATAGGTCACACTCAGCACAAACTGTTAGGAAGTCTTGAATCCTGCTAAAAGACCTGCTCTGAGACACCTGGAGTTGATTATTTCTGACATAACCCCCTGTACACATACATGCTTCCATGGCATCAACACACATTTATTAAAGCAGCTTGCTGCTTAGCCAATGATAACATAGGTTTACTGCTGCTTAGTCAGAAGTCCATTCCATTCTGATTTGTATACTTTTTAATATATATATATATGTTATTACCGTATTTTTTCTGTGTATAAGATGTCCCTATGTATAAGACACCCCCTATTTGGGGGGACTCCAAATTAAGAAAACACCCCCTCAGCACTACCCTTGTATAAGAGGACACCCAATTTTAAACCTTTTTTTTTTTTTTTGGTTAAAAAACCTAGTCTTATACATGGGAAAATATGGTAATTATTATTTTTTTCAATACTTGGTACAGATATGACATCCAATATCATAAAGTGAGACAGAATGCATAATGTCAGGTAAATAAAGGTGATGTCATTATCACCCAGTGACCAGAAATGCTTAGGAATCACATCTGACCACAAGGGTCTTTTGCAAAAGCAGAGGAAGTAATCTACCATATTGTTTATTAATATAAACAATGAAGAGGTTATCACACAATGGAGAAAGATTTCTGCATTTTTGGATCCCCTAACTTGTTGCTTGCACTCCATTGATTTTTGTGTGCTTCTTTGTATGCACCTTTCAATATAAAGTACACATTTTTTTGGTGAATCTTCTGATAAAATACGGATTTTGTATGAATATTTTGTGCACTGAAACCACAGAAGTTGGAAAGCAAAAGAAATGTGTGAAGATAAAAGTGCTTTCAAGAATAAAAGCACTTGGGAGGCAAATCACAGTCCTTACAAATGTTTGCTATCTCTATTTAAAAATGTAGCTTCACTCCAGTCCCTCTGTCTACACTTGGAGACAGCTCTGAGCTTAAACGCATGGAACTATTGCTGTCACTTCCAGTTTGGCCTAAGGCTGTGTTCCATGACAGCCCTAAGAGAATTTCATGACTATCACATGTGAGCCTTTTCTAAAGACTTTGCTTACCTTCTTCAAGGAAATAATCCCTTCTCGTGTTTCTTTGTCAGTTGATATGGAAAACACTCCGGAGCCATCCCCATTTATGACCGTGTATTTCATGTCTGCATTTGACCCCATGTCCGCATCATTAGCCTTGATCTTTCCAACTGCAGAACCAACTTGTGCCGACTCAGGAACATACAGCTGATAATGTTCTGGAAAATATATTCAGGCAACATTTCTAGCAATTCTGCTGCAATAACACTTCAAATTCTCAAACATCTCTTCTAAACGGGAAACATGATCGCCGAGTTTAGTGCAAATGCACCAAATATTATTTCACTAAACTGTGGTGCCTAGCTATGAAAGCTTTTCCTCACAGAATGAAAAGCACTGCTCTCTGACAGGAATAAAGTATTAAGAATATTAAAAAGAACTCTGCTAGATTAAATCATCAGGGCATAGCATTCTGAATGGGAAACTCAACATACAGAGCATGAACGCAAAAGCACACTCCTGTTGTTCGTTCTCTGAAACTGATATGCACAGATCCAACAGCTATTGACAATCCACTGATCTATCTAAAGTCATCTAAAATATTAGCCATCACCACAACTTGTGGCAGTGAATTCCATTGGTTCATTATGTACTGTGTGAAAAAGTGCTTTCTTTTGTCTGTTCTGAAATGCTAATCAATTGGGTTATAAGAAAGTGCTAGGTTAAGTAATTTAAAACACAGCAAACAAAATTTTAAATCAACATAAAGCATCTAAGATCTAATCTTTTGTTTCACTGAATTGCTTGACATTCAGAGCTGTAGCAGCATGTATATCTTTCAGCCGCAAGAGAAAAATATAACACTTTTGTGCTCTCTTCATTCTCTCTTCCCAAATGGCCAAGGAAACAAGGGCTGTAAATTTCCCCGAGTTAAAAGCTAAGCAATTTTAAAAGCCTGGAGTGAATTCTCCTCCTCCCACAATGATGTGTCTTGCAATTGTGAGAAACTTTTACTACTCAAAACTTTATAGCACTCAGCCAAACCAGATTATATCTCAAATGAACATTCATGCACCCCACCAGCCGACCTTAATGTAAAAAGAAATAAAAGCTTATCCAGAGCCATGGGGCTGAGAAAGGTGCAATTATGGCTACTATGGCTTTGCAGTGCAGCTAAGATAACACTTTTCAGTTCACTTATGCTATCTTGAGAAAATGAGGAGGGGGCATAATTACATAACTATTCAAAAAATTAATATCCATAGGAAATATTGCAAAAAGAATAGGAGAGGAATGAACCTTAGGAAAACCTATATATTATTAGCAGCAAAAAGGTTGTGCTCATCTCTCTCTCTCTCTCTCTCTCTCTCTCTCTCTCACACACACACACACACACACACACACGTGATGTATCACAGAATACTCTCTATACTTCTCTTTGTGGAAAACCACCATAACTGTCCTTTCTCAGAGACTACAGTTCTATGCATATGTATTTGGTTCAAAACTCCTAGAATACAGTGCAATTTACAATCAGCAGTGCACAGTATAAAACCATGAGTTTTATATATGTTGTGTCATTTTTAGCACCATCATCTTTAGCAGATTTTCATTAACCCAAATTCGATTAATGGTAATGTAGTCTTTGACGGTCTTGATGACCTTTTTCTCCCAGTTTGGTAAAAGATATAGGATGGCCTATGTGCAGAATACTATCTGTATATGTGTCCCTCTCCATGTGCAAACAGAATATCAACTGGGTTAAAATAAATGGCAACTCTACATTTCAGCCAAGCTTCTCTGATAAAGGACACACAGACCAGATATGAAACCTACTCCTACTTTATGATGTAGGATCAGTTCAAATATCTCAAGAAAATATTGGACAGTGTGAAATAAGGACAAAGCAACATGAAAAATCAACAAAAGAAGAAATCATTTACAACTGTTTTTTGCAATAATAAAATCTTATTCATACCTGGGCAGGCTTACCTAGACATATTTTGGCCTGTTATATTACTCTGCTATAAAGGCTGTATGGGTTAGTCATCTACAGTTTATTCCAGTTCAATACCAGATTTAAAAAAAATGTTTCTGGTTATGGGGTACTTCTATTTCTGGATGGAATTATTTACATGTAGGGCAAATCTGTCTATTTCAGCCTCTATCTGTTTTTCAATTTTCCAATCTAAAGTTCAGTATGTATTTCTACATTCGGGTTTGTTTTTAATGTCTTCATGAAAATTCACCAGCCTTTTACTGCAAAGTTCTCTTAATATACACATTTCTCTATGTGATTTTGCATTTTTTTGAATACTGATTTTCACTAATATAACAATTTTTCATTCAATATTTTCAGCAATGTGTGCATTGTTCTGCACACTTTACCCTAGTACATGCACTTTCGCGCACATTACTTGGTTGGATAACTGCACTGCAAAATTCAGAGACATGTGAAATTTAAAGGATGTTTCAATTCATGTACAGTGGTACCCCGGGTTAAGTACTTAATTCGTTCTGGAGGTCCGTTCTTAACCTGAATCTGTTCTTAACCTGAAGCACCACTTTAGCTAATGGGGCCTCCCGCTGCTGCTGCTGCTGCGCGATTTCTGTTCTCATCCTGAAGCAAAGTTCTTAACCCGAGGTACTATTTCTGGATTAGCGGAGTCTGTAAACTGAAGCGTATGTAACCTGAAGTGTATGTAACCCAAGGTACCACTGTATTGGACAGTGTGATTTACATAGGTTCACCTTTAAATGAGAACTGAATCATTTTTCTCCCCCAACCTTATCGGCCTTTCTTCTTGCAGCAACCATGACTTGTCTGTGGATAAATTTCAGCATGCCAGGACTTGCTCACATGTAGGGGTCTCTGTGATTGAGGCAGCTATGCACCTGGGTGTCCCAATTGCACAGAGCCCTTACTTGGAAAGAGGGAATTTCTCCATAGACATTCATGCACAACATGTGGTTCTTACAGAAAGAAGACCTCAAGGCAGAGAGAAGTACTAAAAGTGTGACCAGTTACACCATTAACATGGGTATGCCCTACATGCATGTAATACATCCATAGGGCTATAGTGAAGGTTACATGTGGTTTGACCATGAGGACTTCTCCCTGTGTGTGGGTCTTGGCTGCCAACATTCTCTGGCTGGTTGAGGGCAAAACAGTTGTATACATCTCTTCTAGGTTGGTTTTGGAAGTCACAGAAAGGTAAGAGGGGTCATTTTGGAAACCCCTGCCACAAATTTTCTAATGAAAGGAGAGAGAGCCTCACGTACTAGTCCCCAGACTAGCTGCTCATGGGTGCCCTGGTTTGCTAGTGGAGCCTAGAGTGATATATGCTGCAAACGTCTCTACATTTCCACGGTGTAGACTGTGTCTGAAGACAATTTGTCTCCTTAACAGTGTTCCTCCCCTTCTCAATTTCACAGACCGCCTGTCTTCTCATTTGCGATCACATAACATTCATTCAGCAACTGCTCACATAAAAAAATAATTATGGAGGCTCCAGTTACGACTCCACAGTTAAGTTTGTGGTGAGCTGTGCACTTAAAGTAGGAAATAGACTTCATTGCCATGCATAAAGAATACAGCAGATCTTCATAAAAACTACACCACTTATTCTTTCAAGCTTCAATTCAGCAAAGCGTTTAACCGAATGGCTATCACTTAAGACCATGCTTATTAAAAGAAGGCACATGCTTGAAAATTACACTTCCTTGAAGAAAACCACTAAAACAGGCTTCTCAATACTGGTTGTGGTTTCTTAGAATTTACAAGTAGCCCCCTTAAGTAAATTTGTCAAGACAATTTTTAAAAACTGGGGGCAGGGCGGGGAAGCAGGTTATTGTTTTGTTTTGTACTTGTTCTTGTTTTGATTATGTGTTTTGTATTTTGATCTTGTATTTTTATCCTGTGAACTGCCTTGAGATCTACGGATGAAGGGTGAAATATATCTTGTGTGTCGGGGCCCCATAACCACCCCGTTCCCTAGGGATTAAAGGATGAGAAAATACATAGAATGTTGATTCTATGGGATCGAATAAGGCCACAACTTTATTGGTTACAGATGTGAAGGTTTGGCCCTAGGCACTGGGCTAAGTCTCCACAAATACCACTCCAGCCCATCTGCTAGGAGTGTCTCTAAGAGTGAAACCAACCAATAGTAGTAAGCTACTGTAAGCATTGTAATATAGTAAGCTGCTATAAGCATTGCTGAACAGTTTATTTATTTTTTAACAATACACAGTGTTGTAAAAAAACAACAACAACGTAGTGAACTGATCAAAGATAAGTGTTCCTAATGAATAAACACTTGGTATCTCAAACACTGCGAGGGACTGACTCTTTTCCTCTCTAAATGATGCCCCTGTTTTCCCTTTGAATATAATAAAGACAAATGGCCCACAGTCAAAGAGTGCTGTAGACTAATTAACTAAGTAATTTACAAAACTAAAGAGTGTGCCACGAAAGCTTGTTCCCTCATTCCTTTGAGACGGTGGTCTTGTTAATACATTAGCAGAGCAATGTGGCTTGATCTTACAGTGCTCTAACAATGACTTAAGGTAGGAATTGTGTGGGATGGGCAGATGAGGTGGACACTACCCATGTCACTATTGGTGGTTTTGACTGGGCAAACTGGGAGCTGAGGTTCAAGTTGCCTGGACTTCAGGAAAAGGAATGACAAGAATGGGCAAGGGGACAGTGAGGTGTGGTTCCCTGTGCATCAGTGGAAATAAAAAGGAGCAGCAGGCAAGAAATAATAATGAGGCAATTTAAATTTATTAAACTCACAGCAAGATCTTCAGAAAAATGTTCAGGCATAAAACTAGGGATGCCATATTTCAAAAAGTAAAAACCATGACACCCCAAAGCTTGCTGAGATTTTTTTTAGGAAGCCCTGAAATTCCGTCTTTGAAATCCTGGCCAGAAATAGGCAGCTCTAATAAAACCCATGAATGGAGTGACAATGTTATAAACATCATTGACACTGTCCATAAAGTATGTCATGTTTTTCAGTATTTTCTATAACTTTCTGGACCTTGTCATTTTGACTCGCTTAAGACAGTGGCTCGGTTTGCATGTAATACAGAGTCAAACTATCGCTTAGCCTGAAGGCGCAAGTGTGCATTTAGAAAATCATGGCTCCTTCACCCCTAGTCCTTCAGTTGCCATGCAGCAGATACCAAACGATCGTTTGACTTAGCATTAAGTACAAACGAGGCCAACATTTAGTACTCACAATTGTGGAACTCTGCCTGTCTATTCCTCCTGTCCCCTACATTTGATACTTTCTATATAGACCCATTTGAAAGAGTATGTTAAAATGACAAAGCTATCTTCTTTGGACAGGTCCCAAACTGTCACAAATTTATCACGCCAAAGAGAAAACCTGCCCCCAGAATGCTTTCTCCTTCAGACACTACTCACCGCTGGCTCAAGCACATGCAGAGTGGAGATTGTAAAATGCTAAGCTGTCCTCCGAGGCTTGTATTTTTTAACACTGTTTTTCTATGAAGGGACTTGTTTTCCCTCCCGAAATAACCCAGTGTCTTTGCCTCAAGCGAGGCAGGATAGTCCAACTAGTTATTGTCATTCAGGAAGCAGGGATCCCAGCAGATTTTGTTCATCTATTACTTGAGCCAGCTACTTCGGCCACCAAAAGCATCTATTTTGGTCTCCCCCACCTTGCTCTAGTCTAGTTTCCAGCTGAGAAAATTGTTCAGGGTCAGCATGCTGAGAGACTCACCATCTAACTTCTCCAACTCCTAGCCAGCTTTGCCCTTAATAAAAGGTGCAGAGCATTTGCTATTTTTAAATAAAGAGCAATTAGTTTCAAGTACATTGGAAACTTGCTGCATGGAGTATTTATTTGTTCATACGAGGAAAGAAAATCAATGTCTGGGACACTAAACATTTAAATGAAGTCCTATCAGTCATTTACTATTCTTTAAGGAGGCCAGATCAACAACTTTATGATCTACCTGAAGAAACATCTGCAGCCTGAAATTTAGCAAGGTCACATACTTGGTATTTGAAAGATATGGAGCAGGCAAAATTCAAAATGCCTAAATAATGCTTCTTAAGTCATTAACACATGCTTGTCTGCCGTTCCAGACACTTGCACTAACTAGTAACGCCAAATGAACTTAGTAGGCTTTACTTCTGAGTAACCATCCTTTGAATTGTACTGTGAACACCATTCATTATTGAAATTAGTCAATTATAACCAGAAGCAGTTTGATGGGTAGCGGCAAAACTGCTATCCTAGCTTTCTGGTAGGTGCAATACTGGTGCTTACTGGGAGGGAGAGGAGTGGCAGTTGGAGAGGTTGGTACGATGAAAACACACCGGTAGGAATTCCAGATAGGCTCTGACAGTGTGTTTGCACCATCCTAACTGCCTGGACAATATGAGTGTAGTCACATATTCCCCATCCCCAAGCTTTCCCTTTGCTGATTTCACTTATTTGGATTTGATATCCTGCTTTATCACTACCCTAAGGAGTCTCAAAGTGGCTAACAATCTCCTTTTCCCTTCCTCCCCCACACCAAACAGGCTGAGAGACTTCAGAGAAGTGTGACTAGCCCAAGGTCACCCAGCAGCTGCATGTGGAGGAGCAGGGAATCGAATCCGGTTCACCAGATTACCAGTCGACTGTTCTTAATCACTACACCACACTGGCTCTCTGTTGATTATTCACAGCTCATCCTGCTTCTTAACCAAATACCCCCGAAATGAATGCAACTCTTAATTACTACAAGCAAAGGTTTAGTCAGGAGGAGAAAAAAATCAGATCAAACCTTTACATACTCTGAGGGAACCTGGGGGGATTGTCGTTGACATCGGTGAGGGTGATATTGACTGTGGTTGATCCAGACAACCCTCCAACTTGTCCTGCCATATCTTTGGCTTGAATGACAACCGAATAATGTTCTCTGGCTTCTCTGTCCATGTTATGCAAGGCTGTCCTGATGACTCCTGTGATGTTTAACAAAAGGAGAAAGAGAAGGAGAGGCAAGAAGGGGGGAAAGAGAAGTATTATTTCTCACATTTTTTTAGAAAGGCATAAAAGGAACAGATACTCTCACAGCTCCTCTCACCTACAGAATGACACCTTAGGAGAACCTGATGTTAGAAAAAACAATCACCATCTCTAACAAATTTTGCTTTGCATTCAGCCAGTTTTCAGTCTCCCCTGTACTGCATCTGTTGGAGAGGGAAAATGGCTCATATCGACATTATGAAGAAATGTCAACCCCCACTGCACCGTTGCCTTCAAAGGAAAATAGGGTAGCATTTGATAGTCAGCTTGCTGGAGGGTATGTGGAAATTATTTTTTTTTAAAAAAACAAAGTAAAAACACCCCTGTTACAAAGAAGTATAATGTATGGATATGTGGTTGATCTGATCCATGCAAAGCAGAAAGAACCGCAGATGCAATGCCAAAAAAGAATATCATTTCACTGCATATAATTGCTTTAGCAGCAGCTTAATTGAATTATTAATGAATGCAATATTGTGCCTTATGTGTGAGGTCTTTAAAAGAAAATTTGATTTTGGAAACGGGAGCATGTTTTGTTTGCCATTGATAACGTAGCTGCACTCTCATGAATGACTCTGGGAAATTATGTAATTATGTAAATTGTGAAAGTGATGCCAACACATGATGACCTTTTTAGGAAAGCTCAAAGTCAGTGGGCTTCAGCACAACATCACTTCATATACTGAAAAGCTACATATAATTCTAATGTATACATTCCCCTTCGCCAACTGAGGGTTGCCTTAGTTGTTTTGGCTCGTTAACTGAGACTTCATTCCTATGCACAGTTACCTAGGAGTTCAGGACAGCTGAATTTTGCAATCATCCATACAGAAAATTGGGCTCAGCGACCAACTTTGTACACCAAACTTTCAAGCCATTTTTGCATATAGGTCCAGCATCTGCACTTGACCCCCTCTGGCAGCTGACAGGGGGCCCCCAACACCTTGCCAGGATACAGTGCTGATGCTTGCCCTGAGTCCCATTTACTCATCTGAATGAGTGGGCAACCTTTGAAGTTGCTAAACTACAGCTCCCAATAGCTTGAACTATATACCCATTCCAAATAGAAACAATAGAGCATGTGCTTCTCCAGTGTCTTTATTACAGAGACATTCATACTAGCCTCAGCTTACCATTACTGCATAAGTACCCAGGGCGCACAGGACAATTCGATACCTCCCTGCTGCTTTCAGATACCAATCCTGCTACAACATACAACGTTGCCAGATTCTGCACAGTAACACTCAAAATTTCTTAGATGATGACCCATGCCACAAACTAGATATAATGAGCACTCGTATTAGACTGATAGCTATAGTCTTACATATACTAACCTTTTACGCTCTTTCACTCTTGTCTAATCTTCCTAAACCTTCTTTTAGACTTATTTTGGATTCTTATAGACTTTTGTACAGTCGTACCTTGGAAGTCGAACGGAATCCATTCCAGAAGTCCGTTCAACTTCCAAAACCTTCGAAAACCAAAGCACGAGTTCTGATTGGCTGCAGGAAGCTCAGCTTCCAAAAGAACATTCAAAAACCGGAACTAGGCTGTTCGACTTCCAAGATACGACTGTATATACTTTCTGTTTTAACTTCTTTTAGATTTTAAATGATCGTACCTCTCCCTCCTTATGCTGGTCTACAATCATAATAAAAATTTGTTGTTGTTGTAAATCCATTGTATGGGAATTGGTAACAGGACAGTGAAAATGGATTCTACTCACCCTAATGGTGACCAAGAGACTGATACCATAAAAAGTTTTCTTCAACAGAGGGACTCCCCCCCCCCGCCCACACACAAAAGAAAATTATCTTTCGATGACAGACATCATTTACCCAAACACTTCTGGGTTCTCCAGGAAATGCTCTCTTAGTTTCATTTAATAAGGAGCTTTCTCCTTATTACATGAATCCACATTCATCTCCTGCTGTATTACTGTTAAAGATACTCCTTGAAAAGTAGGGCACATCATCAAGGCACAATTTCTGCATACATTATAGCACTCAAGAAATCAGTCCAACAGGAAAGGAGTAAAAACAAACTTGTACACTTACCAATATCCCCCAAGGCCTTTAGCTATATGTACCAAGACTTACAATTTATATTTGCATCGTGTTCAATTAAATCTCAATCTCCTGAACAGAACAACATCTTTAGGTCTAAATATGTGGCAAGGCCCATGCTATTAGTAGCACTGGCGCTAGTCTCAAACATCTACCATGATTATCCTGTAATCCAATATTGCCTCTTGACAGATCCATGGAACATTGTCTAACTGTGATAGATAGGTGATTTGTGAGGCTCTTCAATGATTCCACACACACATCCTGGAATAAGCCCAATATTTAATTACTTTTATGTAATCACACACATTGGTCCCAGAACTATTTAGGTTTCTAAGCATAGTGTTGATGACACTAGATTTGTTCCCATATGAACAACCTTAGGTATGTCTAAATGGCCTCGGCCCAGTATACCTGAAGGAGCGTCTCCACCCCCATCATACACCCAGGAGACTGAGGTCCAGCTTTGAGGGCCTTTCTCTCACTGCGAGAAGTGAGGCTACAGGGGACCAGGCAGAGGGCCTTCTCAGTAGTGGCACCCGCCCTGTGGAACGCCCTCCCATCAGATGTCAATGAAATAAACAACTATCTGACTTCTAGAAGACATCTGAAGGTGACCCTGTTTAGGGAAGTTTTTAAAGTCTGATGTTTTATCATGTTTTTAATATTCTGTTGGGAGCCGCCCCAAGTGGCTGGGGAAACTCAGCCAGATGGACGGGGTATAAATAATAAGTTGTTGTTGTTGTTATCATTATCCAGAAGTAAATAAATCTCATTGAGTTCAATTTACTCCTAAGGCAATTGTTTAGAACAGTGTTTCTCAACTGGGGGCCATATGGTGCCCCATAGCCCCCTCCCCCGGATAGTTCAAAGGGACCACAGGTGAAATTATATAATTTATATAATCATTTAAAAAATAAAAAATAAAAAATAAAACATGTTTTATTTACAAGAAAAATAGCTACCTTTCTACAGGTAGGACAAGGACACCACAGGAAGGAAACAAAGTTGAAAAAAGGTTGAGAAACACTGGTCTAGAGGACTGAAGAATTCAACAGGAATTAGAAAGCAACAATAGCTTAAATCCCATTATATAAAACTTTTTTTAAAATAGTCTGCAACACAGTAAAAGTGTGATGCCATCTTTCTGGTGTGTCGGATATGCAGAGATAGCAGTGTGTGAACACCCTCTTTTCCCTTGAGAAATGTTTCTCTTCTTACTGAAACTCTTTTTATCTGTTTTAATAAAATACAGCTGATATTTTGTCCCAGCAATGGTCTCCAGATTTGCCTTCAAACTGTGGTTCAGACAAAATTTGGTGGCATCTCTAATACCTCTGTGACCTCCATGTGAAACAACCCTGGATCTCTATAGCACCAAACAATTCCTGGGCCTGAGGCTTTTCTTCTAAGTATGGGTTTGTCACCTGAAAGACTGAGAAGGCTACAAAATTTCATCTCACATGGAGTGCTTCTTCATCTTTTGGTAGGAAATTTTATAACAGAGTTAGCAACAGATCAAACTTTGATTAAAGCCATTTCATCAAATAGCACAATATGCCACTCTAGAAAAAGAAGATAAGATGAACAATTTTACTACTCCATCTGATGATTTATTGTCTTCTCGCTTGACAAATGGCCAACTGAGCTGACAACTGGTGTGAAATAATTTTTTGTTATTTGCTGTTTTCTTTATTGTTTTGTATTGAGCAGGCAGGTGCTTTTGACATCAAGAAGATGCTGAAAGGTTATATGAAAAGAACTGACTGAAAATCCTTTCAAGAAGCCTATGACAAGTATCTTTACCAATACTGTATTATGATCTTTAAATATCCAGCTTTGCCAACATCTTTGTCTATAAAGTTATATAATGGTTAGCTATTGACTTTGTTGGCATTCAATCAAGATTTATTGACCAGAAAGTTAAATAATGGTTGCTCGGAAGATAAAGGTTTATCTGAAGGGTCAATACAATATAAAATTTATTGAAAACAGACGTTCTGTGTTTCAATGATACGTGGATGATATTGCTAGAAAAGGAAATGATCTTTTTTTTCTAACATAGGTTTTAAGATACAGTAATTTGCATGTTGCCAGCACACCAGAATGAAGAGTCATGACAACCAAATGTGGATAAACAGGTTATATTAAGCATAACAACTTGAGGATCTGCAAAACGAATTAACTAGTCAGATTCAACCAATGTAACAAGTTGACCAACGTTCACCCCAATGTGTCCGTCAGGCTAAAGATCACCTCCCAGCGCCCTCAGGCCATGCCTAACAACAGTGACTAAGGGATACCCACAATCCAACACTGCCTCAGATAAGCGTTCCATTCTTTCTGAAATCTTCTTGCCTGCCTGAACTACATGCCAAACAGAAAGACTTTTAACAACAGAATGGCTTTTTAGGCTGATAGACCACCTCTCCATCTTGTGCTTGTTGTGCCTGTTTAGTCATTAGTCATGTCCGACTCTTCGTGACCCCATGGACCAGAGCACGCCAGGCACTCCCACTGCCTCCTGCAGTCGTCCACTGCCTCCTGCAGTTTGGTCAAACTCATGTTGGTAGCTTCAAGAATACTGTCCAACCATCTCGTCCTCTGTCATCTCCTTCTCCTTGTGCCCTCAATCTTTCCCAACATCAGGGTATTTTCCAGGGAGTCTTCTCTTCTCATGAGGTGCCCAAAGTATTGGAGCCTCAGCTTTAGGATCTGTCCTTCCAGTGAGCACTCAGGGCTGATTTCCTTCAGAATGGATAGGTTTGATGTTCTTGCAGTCCATGGGACTCTCAAGAGTCTCCTCTAGCACCATAATTCAACAGCATCAATTCTTCAGCGATCAGCCTTCTTTATGGTCCAGCTCTCACTTCCAAACATCACTACTGGGAAAACCATAGCTTTAACTATACGGACCTTTGTCGGCAAGGTGATGTTTCTGCTTTTTAAGATGCTGTCTAGGTTTGTCATCACTTCCACTCCATTCTAAATCATAGCTATGGCATCCCAAGTGGTGTCCCCAAGGTTCTATGCCCAGTGCAACTGAACTGTTTGTACTCCCCTAAATCCCATACGCCGGAAGTGTCCCAGAAAACCAGAACATCCCATTTTCCCCTGCTGTCAGATACACTGGCAGGCACGGGAGCTCCCAATCTCTCTGGGAGCTTCCAATAAGAATTAATGAACCTCTGGAAGGTTTATAGTCCATTTTATTTACAACAACATACTGAGAGCAGCATCGGATCACCCTCTATCAGGATGTCAGTTGCTCACTCTGAATCCCCTCCCCTTCCACAGCAGGAAGCCTGCCAACGGCCACCTGTCCCTCCCCTGTGCTTCTGCTGTTCTTTAACTACTTCAGTACTCCAAGTCTGAGGGGAAGGAGGGATTTCCCTTCCACTCCCAATTGAAGAATCCCCCAAATGCTCCCTCCCTCCTGGTTGCCTAGCTACTATCTCAAAGCTGTCTACTTCTTCCCCCGACTGTTTGGCCTCTGAATCTGCTTCTGGGAATGTCGAAGGAAGGGACGTGCAGATCCTCCCCTTCTTCCTCTGTTAGAGGCTGTTCTGTCTGTGACTGCATTCCCCCATCTTCAGAGACAGACCAGTCTCTGGCATCTGATTCAGACCAGCCCCTGACACCCGTGATAGCATGGTGGCCATTTCAGACACTGTGTTTTGAGGCACCATGAGAGCATGCCCCTCAAAAAAGTGCATATTTTGGGCTCGGTGATCTCCAAAGTTAGATAACTTAGGATGAGTGCTTCTTCAGTCACTGGTGGTTGCTTTTTTTCTTTTAGTAGTTGGGGAAGGCAAAGGAAGTGGCTTCCCCCATGTGGTGGCAATGTTGTACTTATTAGGACAGGGCAAGGTGAGGAGGGCCTCTAGATTGGAAGCAGAGTTGCAGAGCCGTGCCCACCTGCAGAGCCAGTGTGGTATAGTGGTTAAGAGCAGTAGACTCATAATCTGGTGAACTGGATTCGATTCCCCGCTCCTCCACATGCAGCTGCTGGGTGACCTTGGGCCAGTCACACTTCTCTGAAGTCTCTCAGCCCCACTCACCTCACAGAAGAAGAAGAAGAAGAGTTTGGATTTGATATCCCGCCTTTCACTCCCCTTCAGGAGTCTCAAAGCGGCTAACATTCTCCTTTCCCTTCCTCCCCCACAACAAACAGAGTGTTTGTTGTGGGGGAGGAAGGGAAAGGAGAATGTTAGCCACTTTGAGACTCCTTCCGGTAGTGATAAAGCGGGATATCAAATCCACACTCTTCTTCTTTTTCTGCTGCCAACATCACTGCCACAACCTTTTATGGGATAAAGTCCTCCCAGCTCACCACTGATGTGAGGAAGTAAATTAACTCTAGAACAACTCTATAATGTGGCAGATTTTGTTGACACCCTGATATTGATTCCAGGGGATTCCGCTGAAGGCATGACCACCATCTCACCAACAAATGCTAGAAAGAATGGGTCGCATCTAGCTAAGCCAAACTCAGAGGAGGTTCATTGATTTCAATGGCTCTTCTTCCAGGTATGACTTACGTCAGATACAACCGTATGGAATTCAGCTGCAATTGTCATTCTGGCACACAAAGGAAGTCTTTGAACAGTGATCCATTCCATTAATATGCTATCACTTAGGATTTTGCAACTTCATTTTTATGAACTGCTTTGTGGAAGCCATTTGCAGAAAAATGACTGAAGAAGAGACATTTATTATCCTTCTGAAGTGGTCATTCATCACTTGAAAAGTGATCCATAAATATCCTCTAAATCTTCAGTTATTTAAATGGTGAGACAAGCATATTTTGCAGAAGTACATGAATAGACTATTATGCTGTGAGTGATGCATTTTTTTCACGCGGAAATTGCAAAGATATGAGGTTTCTGGAAGCCTTGAATTTTAAGAAAATATTTTAAATTAAAACTAACTGCACTGTAAAGAGTCCTGCAGCCAAATTATCTTACTCATTTCCACTTAATTTATGTATATATACTCAATTCAGCCTCACACTCCCTCCTGGGATCCCCTGCATTATCACCTCCTCAATAATGCTCATTTGCCAAAGTTCTGACCTTTTTCATTCAAGTGTCCAGGTGAAATTCAGCCTTCCTGACACTGAAAACACAGCCTTTCATCATGTTGCCAACATTTATTTCCCTTCTATAAATATTTTCTCCTCCCTTCTAATGGAAAGACAGCTGCAGAAATTTGATATTCGAAATTTGAAAAAAAGAACACCACTGATAGTTGCAAATACAACACTCCAATATCATTATATATTTGCAGTTGGACTTATCATAACTTTCAAAAGCATGGGTATTTTAAACACAATATGGTAAGGTAAAGGAAGGAAAATTCACTACAGACAGAGGGGAAAACTGAAACCCAGGGGTTGGCGGGAATAAAAAGAATTAAGCTGTGGGGAATTCATAATGTTTGAATCTGCCTTGGCAAACTGACTTGCCCCTGGTCTTACCCCTCTCATTAAACTTTATTTATATATATATATATAAAAATTTTTTATTGGTTTTTCACCTTTTATAAAGACAAAATACACACAAAAAAGACAAAAAACAAAAACATGTATAATTTCAGAAAATCCTACTTTCCTAACCCTGTTCCCTGACTTCCCCCCACCCTCCCTCGTGCATCCCAATTCCCAAAATTGTGTCAGCAAATTGGTATTTCTCCTCTTAACCATCTTAATATTACCTCTTTTATAAAGAAAAATAAATTTTTCCTAAGTTGGACTCAAATTCCCTTCCATCGATTTCCCATTTTGTCTTAGTTAAAGGTCATATTAACTAAACCCAAAGGTCTTGAGTGTTTTTAAAATTCTATTCTTCCCTCCCTCCCATCCCCGGTTTTCGTCCCTTCCCAATACATGTCCAGAATAGCAGTTCTTAGCCTGGGTTCCTCACGTCTGAGGCTTTCAAGTCTCTTTCAGTCCCTCTCCGCCGGTCTTGTTGGTAGTCCTTTATGTCGGTCGTCAAATCTCGAAAGAGTTCTATCACCATCAAACCATATTCTCTTCCCACAAGGACATTTGAAAACAGCTGCTGGAAAATTTCCACATGGCCTGCATCTTCAGAGTCAGAGTCAGAGTGGAGGCCCCAATCATATTTCTTTATTTTAAGTTCCTGTATTCCATAAACTCCCGGGACCTCCTCCTTCGTCTTTTGCATCTTTCGCAGATTTGTGGTAGATATAATCCAAAAGTCTCCTTGCTTGTATTCCACAGATGTCAGCTTCTGGTTGGTACTTTCCAACTTTACTTTTTCTTTTTCTTGTTTAGTCTCTTCCACTTCTTTAGATATCATTTCCGATTCAGCTGTGGATTCTTTCTCATTCAAGTCCTCAATACATTCAGCAGAGCTGCTTGTTCCGGAAGTCAAGGTCATGAGTTGTTTATTCATAGCCAGACTCTGCTCTTGTAAGATTCCCACCAAATGAAACATTCTTTCGATTTCCACTAGTAACTTTCCATCCACAGCCATTGTAGTTTCACAGAATTCCCCCTAGAGGGAATCTGGTTACTTATTAGTCTTTTCTCCAACAATCCTCTAACTTATTGTTATTACTTTGTTTCCAACAATTTTAGTTCAATTATAACTCATTTTAGTCCAGAGGGATCTTAAATAACAATTTTTCCGCTCTAAACTGTCCGTTTGACAGCTTTGACAGCTGTCAAACTCCGCACCTCTTACACAAGCTCAAAAACAGGATGCTCCCGGGCCCGGGAGGGGGGGTTGTTTACAACAAAAAGAAAGCTTCCAAAACTCCACTCTCCAGCTCAAAATTTCTTTTTGCCAAATCTTGGAAGTTAGTGTCTTTTTTAACTCACCCCTCAAAGGGTAGGCTCTCCAGCTTAGCTCTTATATCGTTGCTTTAGATCGTCTGCAAGGGGGGGGGTGCGGACTTCCTTTTAGCACACCCCCCGGTCGTCTCAAATTCACGGGATAATATTCTTAAAGTCCAATTCCGTCTTACTCATGGGTTATTCTTTTCAGTCCGAATTTCAAGGAAGGAAGTCAGCGCTCTCCAGTCATGGCTCGCGGCTTCGCTCAACCGAGGTAGCGATCGACTCTCAGTGCCACGCCACCCTCCGTATCCTCTCCGCAGCCTTTAAAAAGGCTCTTCGTGGATCAGGGGGGGCGCTTAAGGCACCCGCCGAGTCTTCAGTCCGCAGGCTTCAGTGCCTGTGGTTTTTAAGGGTCCCCGCGTCGCCGGCGCGGCAAGACCCGTCCTCAGTTGAGCCGATTCCCTCCGCAGCTCGGAGGGAATCCGCCATTTCCAGATCACACCAACCCGGAAGTCCCTCTCATTAAACTTAATTTGAACCCACATCCATAGCAATCATCCCCAGAATTTGCCTTCTCAAAGAATACTGTATTGAAGAACTTCTGATGGGTTCATTTCTTGTATACATTTGTTTTTCACTGAGAGGAGAGAAGGGATAACTTGCCAAAATGTAAGGTTCCATTGAAAATGATTTGCAGGTGTGCGATCTTGCTCACAATACATTCTTTGCTATAGGTGTTTTTTTCCTTTCCTTTTCATCAGGATGATGGCGTTGTGCTACTTGCAGAAAATGACCATGTAAAAACCGACTGTTACGATCTTTGAACAATTGCCACACCATTCCCCCTACTAACAACTTTTTCTAACTGTCAGCCTTACAAAAGACGACAAAGCTCCATTTTGTTCTTGTTGTTTGGAAGTCCTCTTTACTTCAGGATTGTGCACATGTGTGTGTCTTAACCACACAAAACTGACAGTTACCACAGAACTACATGTCATAAATACAGAATTGAAAAGAACATATCAAATAAATGGTTCTGCAGTGCATGCTCAACTGTAAACTGGAGTTTGTGGTTTTTTCATATAATGTGTTTTCATTTTTTTAATTATTCATTTAACTAAAAAGCTAAGAGTCACTCAGAGAATTATGGCCTAATATTGCTTTCCCGCCAGATATGTGCCCTCAAGTAAAATAAGCTTAAATGATTTGGAATTCATAATTCAGACATGTTAAATCCCTTCTCAGGTAAAAACGCTGTGGTGAGTTGCACAATGTAAAGTAATATAGCACAGTGGAGAGAAACAGTCTTACCATTTTATTTTTTTTAAATCCCCTTTCCTTCCTGAACTGGTTTTGTGCCAAGTGATCATTTAGGAAGCATTTATTATACCCCCCGAAAAAACCGCCATAATTCTGCAGCAAATTTGAGGCCTCCCAGTACACTCCGTGTGCTTTTAAAGATTTTTATACAAGAGAAAAAGAGCACCCTCTAGTTAATGATAATGGACATTTGCTAGTCTCTTCCTTTGCTTTTTACATTTGGAATAGCACAAAGACAAATATCAAGAGAAAGAAAGACTGTCTATTTTTATATCCAGGGGAAATATAGTGTCCACTTTAGAATCTGAATGTGTCTGCCTGAACTAGTAATCCTCTGATACAGTTTAAGTCTTGCCTTCCAGACTTGCTAAGCTTTATGTCAGGAGCTTAAATTTGTGCCTATTATGAAAGGTTGACAAAAACCACCTTGTCCTGACACAATCTGAGGTAGATCCACACTGTACATTTATAGCACATTCAAAACAGATTTAGAACATATGAGTTCCCCCAAACATCCTGAGAACTGTAGTTTGTTAAGGATGCTTGGGAAAAGTAAAAGTGTGAGGGGAAAGATGGATGATGGTAATTATTATTATTATTATTATTATTATTATTATTATTATTATTATTATTATTAATTTGTACCCCGCCCATCTGGCTGGGTTTCCCTAGCTACTCTGGGCAGCTTCCAACAAAATATTAAAAATACATTAAAATGTCAGACGTTAAAAGCTTCCCTAAACACCCAGAAATTCCCTGGACGTCCAGAAATATAACTGGAAGTGGATTCCAGAATATTTGGTGGCTATATCATCATTAAATTCAATTATTGATGGTTTAGGTGACTGATACCACTAACACTATAAAGGAAAGTTAGTCTACCACTAAATGCACTGGTGACCATAGGAGCCAACTCCTAGGGCCAAGGTACCTTCAGCCCCCCCAAATAAAACATTTGAGGGGGCAAACCCCCCAGTTGATGGGCATTGCCATTGAAATGATGTGTGTGTGAGAAAGAGCACCATGTATTGTGATCAATTTCCCAGGGCGAGGCTTACCTGCTCCCCCATATTGAATTAAATATGGCATCCCTGGTGGGGTGACAGTGCAGGATACTCTCATGGATTTTATAAGAGCTCCTGACATTTCATGATGAGTCATTTAATAATAATAATAATAATAATAATAATAATAATAATAATAATAATAATAATTTATTTGGATCCCGCCCTCCCCTGCCAGAGCTGGGCTCAGAACGGCTAGCATCATATCAATAACACATTGACCGCTCCCCGCTTAAAACGGGGGGGGGTGCCCTTTGCATGGACGCGTGCAGCCCCTGGATCTGGAGCGGCTCCATCAGCATAGGCTTGGCTTTGCCTTCCCTCAGGTGGAATACCTGGAGGTCTCCGCCTACCTCAGTCAGTTGTCCAAACCCACCTGGGGGAAGCGTTGCCAAGGAGACCAGGCCAGGTAGGGGAGGGATTACCTGCCCACACAATAGAGGGAGAATCTTACCTGGGAATCCTCACTTGGCTCCAGAGCTTCTCCCACCCTACCCACCCTCAGTTAATGCCTTATTTTGCAGGTTAACTTTTCTTACACGTATGCGGGCGCTGCTACGTTAAGGTCACTGTCAAATGGCCGGAAAGAATTTCCCTGCATTGGCAGGTTTCGCCTTTCCTGTAGCAAAACGTCACAACTTTGGCAGTATCAGGCCTTGGGCGGAATCCCTTTGTCCATCTTCCTCTTGCAGCGGCGATGCCAGGGTTCCCCGTTAAAGGGGTTTCTGAAGGGAGGCTTTGACCGTACGCCAAAAGGTCGTCATTGCTCTCCCCTGCGGCGGCGGCGG
The DNA here is from genome assembly GCF_965113315.1 of Podarcis vaucheri. Lineage (NCBI taxonomy): Eukaryota > Metazoa > Chordata > Lepidosauria > Squamata > Lacertidae > Podarcis > Podarcis vaucheri. The sequence continues at coordinate 18,448,519 of NC_138766.1, forward strand.
CGTAACGGGGGCGGCTATCTCTGCTTGAACATATGTTCTCCAGAGCCGGCCCATCCCCCACACAAACACTGGATAACCCTGATGCTCCCTAGGTCCCCAGCTGGGGACTGGGGAGGGAGAACGCCCAATGCCTGAGCCAAGGTCTACCCACATTTGAAATTTAATAAAGTTGTGGCCAATTTAATCCCATAGCATGTTGTTTTGAGTTGTTATTCCACATGACGGGGGGACGGGACCGCTCGGGATCTGGGGACTCTGCCTGTCCACGCAATATACATAAAAACAAGCAATCAATTGATTAAAATGCACCCCAAAATTAATTCAAATAAATTATAATTAATATTAAACTAAACAAATGACAGTCCTCAGGTTAAATTGAAAGCGGTTAATACTTGCCAGAACCAACTGTGTCCACTGATATTATAAGGACCTGTGAGCGGACTTCTGTTCATTATCTAAAGCAGCCACCACCAAAATAATAATGATTTTCCATTCTTTCTTTGAAAGAACACACAAAGAACAGAGGGAACACATGGAAACATATACTGGCAGTGTCTTGAGCAGCAAACCATGGAGCTTTATGCTTTAAGATGACAATAAAAAGAGAAGGGAAATGCATGTTGCTGGCTCCACATTTCAGAGCTTTTAACTAGCCTAGTGCACATTATGGCCAATTTGATATTTCATTTTTGCAGTCTGCAGCAGTGCCTGTATTTCACACTTTTCATGGCAGTGATAGCTGAGTGCAGATAACTACATGCCCCCCCATTCCTACATACAGCTGTTGAGCAACACTGAAATCATTTTCCAACTCATTAAGTGCATTCCTCCACCTACAAAGACTGAGATGCTGATAGTAAAAACAGAGATAATTCAGACAAGAGCATGCAGGTGCAAATCTGTCAAACAGCAAAGCACTAGAAGGCTAACCGGCTCCAAACCATCATTTGCAATCCTCTTCTTGCAGAGACTTTTATGCACTGGGTGTATAGACCTCCTGTGCAGATGGTATATTATTGTCCTGTAGCAAGTGAACATTTCCACTGCCAAAGAAACAGCAGCCAACCCCTCAACCCCCAAAATCTGGATAAATTAGGCAACGTCAGCGTAGCATCCAGCAGGGAAAGGCAACCCATTACTGAAAAGCCAGGTGCTCACATAAAGCTTCGGGAACACTTTTACAAATATAAAACTAGTCATCAGGCTCTTAAGTACCTAAATGCCAGTAACTTATAGATGCAAAAGCAAGGGAATTTGGGATATAAATCTCCTTATCCTATGCTGTGATACTCTGATCTGTATTCTCCCTGTCTCTCCCCCCCACCTCCCTATATATGTCTCTCTGTGTGTGTATCACATCACTGCGGACATAACAGTTTGATGAGTCATTGAAAAAGGGTTCTTCTTCAATTTCAGAGGACTCCTTGAAAGTATGGAGAGTTTCCCATAAATGAAACTTCTGTTATTTGGCACAGGTAGTTGAAAATAATGAAACAATGCTCTCCCTTGACCTGGATTTCATTATTTACTTCATAGACAAAACGTTGACTCATAAAACTTTTAGTCAAAACTCTCCCCCATACTTGAATCATGTGCCTTTTTTTGTCTCCTTTCCTTCCTTTTCTCATAGCAGCCTCACATATATATAGTTGAAAAGTTGTGAGGAAAGGGATAGGAGGGAAACTGACAGGTGAGGGGGCTGGGAATAATTCTGGGAGAGAGCCTGAATTTTCCCTCAGATTTTAGCCAGCATTTGTCTAGCAATATTTTATTTTATTTTAATTTTTTAACAAAGTTATAAAAATAAAAATGTGCACCCCATCGAGACCATTCCATTCGAACTATCTAAACTCCCAAAATTTCAACACCTCTTGCGATGGTTTGAACCCTTTCCATTTTAACAGTACAAATTCTACAAATACCTTCCATATCTCCTCAAAATCATTTCTCCTGCATATTCCCCGTCTTACCTTAATAGCACATGTTAATTTATCGTTAATAGCTATATCCCACACCTCTTCATACCATTCTTCCATTTTATATTCTGCTTGCCCCTTCCACTTCCTGGCTATCATAATTCATGCAGCTGTCCATAAATTTGTGAGCAAGTCCATGGGGCCCTTTATATGTCCAGCTGTCCTTTGTCAACAACAAATTGTCGCTGTTTTTGTGTGTTGAATATATGCTATATGGCAATTTATGGACCTAATAGCTATTTAAAGCCATTTGCACATGCAGAATGTAGGCACCCTATATATAGAAATGAGCAAACCAGTGATATTTTAGGGAGCAGGCTAGCAGGCGGGACCCATTACTTATATCATATGAGCCTACACAACACAAAACACTGTTGCTGTATGTAGGTTTTTTTGTTTTGTTTTTATCTTCTGTTCTAGAAATGTACACACAGGTTTTTCTTTTCTTTAATTTTTTTTGGGGGCCCCAAGAGACTGGGGCCCTAAGCTATAGCTTGTTTCACTTATACATAAATCCGGCACTGATCATGATTATGTAGTGCATGGTGTATTTCTTCAATCAAGTACCTCCTACATATTTGATACAAACCCTTTCAAGCTTCAAGGAAGAAGTAAAACGGAACCAAGTCACAGAGCTGTGTCCTTTGCTTGAGAGAATCACTTCTATGGGTGTCATGGAGCTGCCAAATCAATTAGCATGTGCCATCGTCTTCAGAAAGCACTATCTACCATGTTGCCTGCAGCCAATTACAATGCCTATTCCAGAAAGCAATTGCTTCCTCCATTTAGGATTAGGATTAAGTGAAACCAGTCCTTGCTTTAAAAGTGCAGGGCACAAGAAAACATACAATTTGTCTACAGTCCTTTCAGGAGAAGTTACGCATGTGTTATATTACCAGTATAATCACAGTCAAAATTATGCGTGTTTTGGAAGACATGTTTGACGCCTTGTTGATTTCTGTGTTAACTATATTTCTGAAGAGTCTATATGGCATTTGTCAGCATTTAAACTAGGAAACTGGACACACTTTCATCTGGAGAAAAGTAACTACTCCAAGGAAATGTGAGAAGCTCTGTTAAAACTCAGTGTTGTAGTAATACCAAATCATTTGAAATAGCACTGAGCAGAAACTACTTGGCCTTTTTTTGGTGCCATCAAAAAACACATTTCTTCTTTCTAGTGAGTTTCTAGCAATTTTTTGGGTGAAATTATTTTCTACTTTATCAGAGCTGGGTGTCACCAGAGTGAGTGTTCTCCCTTCTACTCATTTGGCCTACATATAGTGAAATTTGAAAGGCTATAACCCTAGTCAGACACTTACCCTCACCCAAAACCATGTGAGGGGGAGACTGGGGCCATGCCTAATGACATATCCTCCAACATTTCTCCGATGAAAATAGGAACATTCTATTCTACATCAGTATCACTGCTTTAAAGGGACAGAAATCCCTTTTGCCCAGTCTCTCTCTTCTCACTTCTCCTCCAATGTCCTCCTACCCCATCCCTCCAGCGTTCTGTGAGCAGGGAGGAGATGGGTATGTAGTTTCCCCCAGTACTTCAAATTTCACTTCCATCTACATGTCAAAGGGCATGTAAAAATGTTTTACCTGCCATGGTGCTTCAGGCAGCAAAAGTGAGTGGGAGCACTTAAGTGATAAAAGGTATATTTAAAAAATTGTAAAGGACCCCTGGACTGTTAAGACCAGTCAAAGGCAACTGGTCATCTCACTTTTAGGCTGAGGGAGCTGGCCTTTGTCCACAGACAACTTTCTGGGTCATGTGGCCAGCATGACTAAACAGCTTCTGGCTCAATGGAACACCATGACGGAAACCAGAGTGCATAGAAACACCATTTAGTTTCCCGCCACAGCGATACCTATTTATCTACTTGGAGTGGCATGCTTTCGAACTGCTAGGTTGGCAGGAGCTGGGACAGAGGAACGGGAGCTCACACCGTTATGTGGATTTGAACTGCCGACCTTCTTATCGGCAAGCCCAAGCGTGGTTTAAATGACAGCGCCACCAGCGTCCCTACACTTAGACATAGGAGGTGTGTGTGTGTGTGTGTGTGTAATGGCCCTTCTCCATTATTTGCATCCCAGCCACCCGCCCTCACTACCTTCCACATGTAAGAGGGGGAAGCATGCTCGTGGCATGTAGACTTCCCATGATATTTAGAACTCTACAGTCAAAGCAACCTGGCAGCATTTCCTGTAGCTGCAGAATAACCCCAGGGGAATACGGCTACCTTGTTTTTCTTGTTTAAGAAAAGTGGTTGACAAAACTTTCTGTTGCCTTATCTGAAATAATAACAAAAGGTAACAGAAGTAGCTGAAAAGACCTCCTCTCTTTTCACAGGCATGAATGACCTTGCAAAATGATAGACAATATTTTTCAGAAATATGCTCCTGAAATTCTCCTATTTCTCATCCCCTATATTTTGGAGTTTTGAATGTTCTCCTGTTTCAATGTGAATTCAAGTGGAGTGGAATGCAAGACAGAATGTACCGGAGAAGCAACAAGAGAAGGGAACAAGGGGGAAACCACTCATCCTGAAGTATCTCATGAACAGTTGAAATTTTAAAACAAATGTAAGAGAGTTCTATGAACCAAAAGCCATCCAAAATTCCTGCCTTGTCCAAACCAAAACCTTTTCACAGAAGCCTAGGTAGATGTCACAACAGACAATGATGGCACCCAACTGGGCACAGGTACCAATATATTACAGCTTAGCTTGAGATTTCATAGCATGAGCTATTTATAGAGAAACATGGTCACCAAGTATAGCAAGTATGAAATTAACCAGCACCCCTGTGAAGCAGGAGAAAAGGTTGAACAATGGAACTGCTGGAGAAGCCATTCCTTGTTCTCTCATTCCAACTATAAAGTGAGAAGCAAACTCTCCAGATATAGCACCTGGCAGGGATAACCAGAAGACATTGTTATGCATCTTAAGCAGTAAAAAATGCTTAGCTGCAGGGCAATGAACCTTCAGATTCTTAAAACAATAACAACAACAAATTTACTTAAGAAAAGAGCAGGATTCTGTCCCACATGGTTTCAGAGAAGAGTTTCAAAACTAATAACATATGTTTGGGGAATGTGGAAGAAGCTTCAGGCAGATAGGGAATGGCATTTCAGTCTTCTCCATGGTATGGTTTTCCCAGTAATTTGTATGTAATGCCTACCATCCTTGAATCTCATTCTTCTCTTGTAACGCAGGATAATTTCTAAATAGTTTTCCCTACCATGAGGGTACAACAAGAAGTACTTTCATATGGGCTGTTTATTTGCACAAAATGTGGTTGTCATCCTGCACTTTGTTGCGCAATTGTTCTGTCACTCTTCTAATTGCAATAAAAGCCTGAAAAGATAAGTGACCGAAAATTGCACTGGAAAGTGAGGGATAACCAAACAGTGGCAAGGCCATATAACCTGTATAAGGTTAGGGATTGGAGGATCCATTCATTTCATTATCTCTGTTTCCCTCTCTTTTTCAAATCTTAAATTCAGTTCTCCATATTTTAAAGCAATTAGTGAACTTTTTAAAATTCTCATGAAAATTCACCAGCATTTTTGTGCAAATTTCTCCCGGTAAACACATTTTTATATGTACATTTGATGTCTGTACATATTCTGCGAGCATTGTCCCCTAATAGAATGCATTTCTCGATGTTATTTTCACTAACACCTTCATTTTCATGCACACTGTCCCCTAATCTAGGCATTTTTGTAAAAAAAAAGAAAGAAAGAAAGAAAGAAAGAAAGAAAGAAAGAAAGAAAGAAAGAAAGAGGAAAAGAAATAACAGAAATAACACCATGAGTTTTGGTTGGGCTGTTTTTCTTTTTCTCTGAAAACCGATATTAATTATTCAGCAAGTAGCAATATAGCAAAGGAGCTGAGTGATTTATGCATGAACTGTTTAATCACATTTGAGGGGGAAACGCACCCTGAATTCTGTTTTATTGTGAACAATTCAAGTTCTTCCTTTGTATCCATGTCACCTCACCCTGCCAACATTTGATGCTTCCTAGGGTTAGCATCAAAAGTTTAATATAAGATTTGTGCTGATATCTTCAATCCATTTAATTTTAATAAGCATAGTTGCATTTTTTAAATAAAAAAGGTCCTCCTTAGCTGAACAGGTAGAAACAGAAGATCACCCTTTAAGAATGACTATGAATTGTGAGCTTTTTAAAGACCAAGATGGCTTCAGTTCTATGGATCCATCACTGCTTCACCCCAGTGTCTCTTTGTCCTTTTCAGCAGCTTCTGTAGACAGGGCTATAATCTGTGGTTTTAATTTCCTGTTTTCACCACACAAGATAATTGCCCTGAACACATTAATAGGCTTCTGAATAATATGTGTGGGTCCACGAAGCAGTAGCAGAATTGTTATGTAAGATGTCTGTCATCAAGCTATTACACGCACACAAATACACACACAGAACACACTAGCTTAGCACTAAAAAAAGAGTAAAGATAGAAAGAGATACAGCCAGAGAAAGAGAGAGGCAGAGAGAGTGCAGAGCTCACTTTGAACTCTGGAAGTTTTGTCTTTAAGGTGACTCTTGGTTATTTCGCTGCCTAATGCTAGGCATGTTTACTTTGAAGTAAGTTCCACTGAGTTCAGTGGTATTTCCTCCCAAGTATCAACAGGACTATAGTGTTAGTCCTAATGAATGGCAGACATAGATTTCCCCTCCCAAAGTAACCAAAAATATATTTAGACCAAAACTTTATGTGAAACAAAGCTAATTGAAAAATGCCAAACATTACAGAAATATATCTAGAAGAGCCATGACACTTCTTTTTGTCAAAGTGATGGTCTATTATTCATTTGTCATCTATTGGTCTATTTATCTTCCCTCAGATCCTGGAGTAATGCAAACTTCTGTATTTTCACCATTATTATTACATAAGACCTAAAAACAATTATAGTAAGAAAGGATGAAAAACTACTCTTCAAGACTTCCATGTGTCCAACACATTTCATTGAGTGTCTTCCATGTCCTTTCAGACAAAAATTCAGCAGATGCCTTCCATACAAACTTTCAGACATTTGCTGAAAACGTTTCTTTGCTCTTAGGCTTATGTAAAACAACAACAACAAACCTATGGTTACATGGAACATAATAAACATGCAAGACGTAACTGGCTGTACTTTTGAATAAATAAGGTATTCTATTCATTGTATCAATTTGTAGATTTCAACAGAAGTCTCATAAAGTTCAACGAAAAAAGCAGAAGACCCAGTGGGCCAGTTCATTCTCTAGTCAGTTCATGCATAAGGTCCATACATGTATAAGTATCTATTCCACCTGTCTGTTCAAAGAGTCCAATAATCCACATGAAGGGTTGTTACAGTTCCACAGAATCCTTTCACAGAGTCTCAGACAAGGATTTCTGGAATATTAGCCTTGTTTTGCCATCCTAGGCTTCATCAGTAGAACAGGCTCATATGTAATATTACAGGATAGTGGATAGTGGATCTTCTTCATTGAGTTAGGCTTATGTAGACAAATCAGAGAAAAAAATCTCTAATAGTCAAAAGTTGATCTAATTTTTGTGTAGTTTTCGTTGTACTATGATTATTGTGGTATACAACTATGATGGACGACACTTAAAAGAAAAGAAAAAGATGTTGATTATTTTCAGTTGTTGAGGATAGAAATAAATGCCTGTTGCACTTCCTAGGAGTTTCAACAGATGTCCACTGATGCGCAGGTCCAATGACCCTTCCTCTGAATAATCTGTGGGTGCTGATTCTGGCCCTCATGTATAACTTAGTATTGGGGACATGCTATCAAAATGCTCAGGGAGATCTTGAGATGAAGAATGAAATCAAGGAAGAATTCAAAAGAGAGAATTCTGTATCTATGGGTGACTTCAGCTACCCTCACACAGATGGGTTACTGTCATCACAAAGGTAAAATATTGATATATCCTTTAAAAACTTGTATTTATGCAATTTTAACAGCTTTTACACACACATCATACAGTGTCCATCACTTATCTCTTCTCCTAAGACTTCCCGGTCCATCTCTCTGTGGCATTCTAGGATAATTTTAATCTGCTACCTATCCTGATATTGGAAGTGAAAGCTGGACCATAAAGAAGGCTGATTGCCAAAGAATTGATGCTTTTGAATTATGGTGCTGGAGGAGACTCTTGAGAGTCCCATGGACTGCAAGAAGATCAAACCTCTCCATTCTTAAGGAAATCAGCCCTGAGTACTCACTGGAAGGACAGATCGTGAAGCTGAGGCTCCAATACTTTGGCCACCTCATGAGAAGAGAAGACTCCCTGGAAAAGACCCTGATGCTGGGAAAGAAGGAGAAGGGGACGACAGAGGATGAGATAGTTGGATAGTGTTCTCGAAGCTACAGCATGAGTTTGACCAAACTGCGGGAGGCAGTGGAAGACAGAAGTGCCTAGCGTGCCTTGGTCCATAGGGTCATGAAGAGTCGGACACATCCTGATATTCCACCCACTATCATCTCAAGTCTTCCTTTTTTAACATTTGCCGCTACACATATGTTAACTCCAACTTGTAGGTTAAATTGTATATCGTAGTCCTCTAAGATAATCTCCAAAACACCTCCACTCTTCTCTTTAACTCATACTTATTTCTTAGTTTCGCAGTCATGTTACTAGTTCTTTGTATTCTATCAATTTGTTCTGCCAAATTTCCTTTGTGGGTATCCCTTTCCTTTCCTTTCTCTCCCCCCCTTTCCCCCCTTTTTGCATATACAGTGGTACCTCGGGTTAAGTACTTAATTAGTTCCGGAGGTCCGTTCTTAACCTGAAACTGGTCTTAACCTGAAGCACCACTTTAGCTAATGGGGCCTCCTGCTGCCGCCACGACGCCGGAGCACGATTTCTGTTCTCATCCTGAAGCAAAGTTCCTAACCTGAAGCACTATTTCTGGGTTATCGGAGTCTGTAACCTGAAGCGTATGTAACCTGAGGTACCACTGTACAACTCTAGCTGCACTGGTCACGTACAAAAAGATATTGAGTACCTTTTTTGGAATGTCATCTCTTAATATCCCTAATTGAAAGGCCTCTGGTCTTTTCGGAAATGTGAGAAAATATTGATATAACCTATCTTAAAAAGCAGAGCCATCACCTTGCCGACAAAGGTCCATATAGTTAAAGCTATGGTTTTCCCAGTAGTGGTGTATGAAAGTGAGAGCTGGACCATAAAGAAGGCTGATTGCCAAAGAATTGATGCTTTTGAATTATGGTGCTGGAGGAGACTCTTGAGAGTCCCATGGACTGCAAGAAGATCAAACCTATCCATTCTGAAGGAAATCAGTCCTGAGTGCTCACTGGAAGGACAGATCCTGAAGCTGAGGCTTCAATACTTTGGCCACCTCATGAGAAGAGAAGACTCCCTGGAAAAGACCCTGGTGTTGGGAAAGATTGAGGGCACAAGGAGAAGGGGACAACAGAGTACGAGATGGTTGGACAGTGTTCTTGAAGCTACCAACATGAGTTTGACCAAACTGTGGGAAGCAGTGGAAGACAGGAGTGCCTGGATTGCTCTGGTCCATGGGGTCACGAAGAGTTGAACATAACTAAACGACTAAACACCAACAACAAAATGATTGTGCCCTAGAACAGTTGGTGTCAGGTATCAGGGAATCTGATTCCGCCCCCCACAGCAGGCTGCCAGGGATAGACAGAGAAGAAAAGTTCTTACCAAAGTCTTTTATTCAATATTCACAGCGAAAGGCTCAGAAAGGCCACCTCTTGGAGTAATGGCTTTGCTCTGAGTAATCTCCTCCCACCTTCCCCTCTCAACTGTCAACAGCACCACCCACCTCATGGTGACCATTTGCCTCTTACTTCTTTGCTCTCCTACTTTCAATGCTTGCCGGTTTCTGGGAGAAGGGACATCTGGAATGCTTTCTAGTGATAATGTGACAGCTAGATGCTCTGGCTCTGCTTCTCCCTCCCCTCTCTTCTTCCATTATTTCCCAGCTTTGCCTCTCATCTATCTCTGAGCCATGACCTTCTGCAAACCACTGTTGTGAATCTATACTGTCTTCCTCTTCTCTGGAAGGTTCAGGAGGAGGGGGAGGCAGTCTCCACTGTTCCTTCTCAGTCCAGTCTCTGACCGTTGGTCATGGAAGTGATCAGAAAAGCAGTGACCCTGGAAATGATCTTGAGTAGCACTCAGGACTTGGTGCAAGATCTATGTGTTGCTGAGCTGTAACTCCCATCATTGCTGGCTACTGATTATGGTGATGTGGGGGGCAGATGGGAGCTGCAATCCAACACCTACTTGAAGATTGACAAGTTCCCCATCCCTGTCAGCGAGGAACAGTAGATCACCCCCTCTATAAGGCAAATGTAAGTATCCTGAGACTGAACTTTGGTACTGAACAAATGTTGTAAGATTAACTTTACCTCCATTTTGTGGCGTTCTTAGACCACAACATACTGAGTCAATCCTTGGAGAGAGAAGAATGAAACAACAGGGATAAGAATACCAATGGATCCCTTTGTAGCAGTACTTGGGTACTGGAAAGTGGAAGAAAACATTAGGTTCAACTCATATTTAATTTATTAGTTGCTTCAAGGATGCTAGTTTCACAGTAACAAAAAAAACAACACAAAGTTGTTACCCTCACTCTGCCAAAGGTTAAACAAGAGCTGGTCCATAAGGGACTCATTAAAAACGATATTTTGTATTAGATACAGAGGATAGAATACATGCCATGGATACACTGCAAGTACTTACAAATATAATCAGCATTACTAGGAAAAATTGCGAAGGAAATAGTCACGTTTGGATGATACTTAGTGGAAGAGAAATATGTGATTGTTTCCTTTAATTGGTTCTTATGAAATGTATCTTTAAATACTGTTTGATGTGCTGCAATAGATATTTCCCTTTCTAAAGAATAAAAATTCAATGCAAACTAGGAGGAGCCCCTAGCTTTCATTTCTCTCCTTCATGCTTCTCTATGCAATAAGTTATAGCATTTGATTCCCAGAGAATCACACTCCCTCTTTCTCTGTCTAATGCCCCCTCCCTAAGTCGGACACTACTAAATGACTAAACAACAACAACAACAATTATAATAATAATTTTATTATGTATACCCCACACATCTGACTGGATTGCCCCAGTCACTCTGGGCAACTTCCAACAAATATAAAACATAATAAAACAGTAAACAAAACAACAAACAAACTTCCCTATATAGGGCTGACTTCAGATGTCTTGTGAAGGTTGTATAGTTACTCATCTCCTTGGCTCGGGGGTTGCATAACTCCATACCCTCTAACATTTCTGCAGTGTAAATAAGAACGTCCTAAGGAACAGCGGGACATTCTGAAATCAAATCAGAAACTGGAAAATAGGGACACTTGGAGGGTCTGTAGTGGAGGCAGTAATGTCAAAGTACAAGATGTGCATGCCTCCTTTGTTGCAAAGTGGCAAAAAGCCTTTGACACTATTAAAATCAACTAGAACCATTAACCCAGAAAACACAAATAATGGATGTAACTGCAAACGAAGCTATGGAACTGACTGTGGAAAAATTCAGGGGGAAAAAAATCTAAACTCTTCTATGATATCTGACCATTGGGCCATATAGTTCACTGGGGAGAGTTCCAAGGGGCAGGTAGAGTGACCTGGAGGCCCATATTTGGGTCTCAGGCCTGAAGTTCCCCTGCCTTACCATCTAAGAAGCCTTTAAGGTATGTAAAAGACAGGCATGATTCTGATGAGTATGGGGACTGGATTATGACACTGGAGAAGGGGGCAGTGATTTGTCGGGGAAGCTGCAGATCTGGAGGAAGAAGAGGAAGAGGCAGACCAGGCAAGTAAAGGGCCCAGTGCTTCCCCACCTTCTCCCAGAACCAGGAAAGAATTGAACCAGGAAGAGCAGAAACAGCTTCTGCACAGGCACAGGCACAGTTTCCAGCTGCGTGCACCAGTCTTTTGGGCGGAAGGTACATAAACTAGTAGAGGGGGAGTGGTCCCGTTGCTACAATTGCTCCATACAGCATGGACCTGGGAATAGCTGTCTAGATGCCAGATTGGTATGCTTAGGTATCCAGAGCTATAGAAGTGTCTGTGAGTGCTGTCTTTTGACAATACAGGGTTAACTCTCTGCCATGTGAATTCCTTTGGGAAGTGCTCTTGACAAGGTACTACAAGTCTCTTTATTACATTTGTGGCAATAGATAAATATTGTTATCCCTTTGTGTGGGTCAGTGGCACATATTGGAATATGCACCCAGCTTGGGATGTCAGAGAATTCATCTATAAATTGATGTAACTGCGTGTTCAGACCCAGAAACCTCCCCCCTAAATAAATTCACACTTGACTCAAATTTTGATTTTGGTTTTTGACAGAATTTAGGCCACAACTTTATTGATTACAGAAAGTGACTGGTTGCATAGGCTCTGCTTCGACTAGCTCCCTGCCATGCAGGTAGCGCTGACCCAGGACACCAGCATAGGTCAGCCAAGGGTGAACACCTGGATTATCGGAAAGCCGGGCACGGGCTAACTCTGCCACCCAAATGTCCCCCTGGACTCAGGCACGGGCACAACCCGCTCTCAGGGGTTGACCAATCCATCGGGTCCCTGGATTCCTTTAACAGAATACCCTTCACATAGGGATGGCGAGAGCGTTCTCCCATCCCTATCACCTGAACCAGAGCCTATCCACAACCTTACAAGTTGTGACGATTTGCTACACGGCAGGCGAAACCCAAATGACAACAGCCAATCAGCCAAGTGGGGAAAATTCCTACTGTGCCCCTGTCCCAATGACAGATGACACATGACGGCATAGCAAGGTCAAGCGCAAAGCCCTAACAGTAGGGAGAGATGGGCAGGTGTTCTGAATGCACGCGCTGAAAGAGGAAGCTCTGGGTCACGTGCATGGGTATAAATAGGTCCCTTGAACCATTTGGACTGAGTCCCATTGGCCAGATTGCACCCAGCTATGAGGGACCTACCAATCGGGGGTTGTGGCTGACCAATCGTACCCACCCACAACCCAGGGAGTCGGTTGTCCAGGTCTCACTAAATACATGCACTCTTTAAGGCAGGACCCAATTCATGGACGTGCTGCAGTTCACATGTTTGCCTATGGTCAAGAATGATGCACAATTGTAAACTAAACCAGGCACATCCAACAGGTAGATCGAGATCTACCAGTGGATCACTGGAAGATCACTGGTTCCCCCCAAAGAAGCTCAACAAAAAAAGCTACCCCAAAATGAGGTAGATCACTGCTAGTTTTTTAGATCACAGTCTCTTGGGACTTGGACACCCCTGAACTAAACAATATGTAATTAATGATATTTTCCAGTTGCTTTGACGTTTGCTTTTCATTGTAATGAATACTTTCTGCAGGGCTGGTCAGAGAAACACACACACACACACACACACACACAACTTACCAAGCAGGACTGAAACGTGGTCATATTTCTGCAGGGTTGACCACAATTATGACAGAGGTTGGGCAGAAATACAACAGAAATTAAGAATAATGCCAGCATGGCAGGCAGCTGAACAAATAAGGTAGTATTTGGTAGAAACTCAACTACGGCAGCAGAAAACAGTGCTGATATCTCAAATACAGGGGGGGATAGAAATTGCTGCATAGCTACCTTCAGCCCAACTTAGGAGTTCCCTTTGCATGCAGGAAGGAGCCCACAATGTCTAGTTGGATCTTTGAAAGCCTCTTGCTTCAAGCAAAACATATGCCGACCCAGACCTCTATCAAACCATTGATATGCCAAACAGATACTATTTCACAGAAGCAGGACCAGCTTCTCAGCAAAGCAGCTGAGCATACGCACACAAAATCATAACAAACAGAGCAGGGTTATTATGCAGAAGTTAAACAAAGCAAAGGGGTAGGATTGTAGCAAAATGGATTAGCTCAATTTGTACACTCGAATTTAAACCTCCATGCTGTCCGTAATCAATTCCAAAAGACACCAAATGGCTTTGTCTGAAGGAAATGAGTTTGGCCTGAGGTGCATAGTGAATAGCAAATGGGATTATTTTTTTTAAGAATCCAGTTCTTTCTTCCTATCTTGTCCGTTTATACACAGTTATCCATTAACATGCCTACTCCCAAATATCACTGATCCACTTCAAGGTGTTTTTAAATAAAGAAATGCAAGGATAATTGCAAACACAGTATGGGGTAAAGTATTAAGGCCAACTTTAAAAACCCAAAACCTAATAAAACAAACGTTAAACACTCAGCCTATTGTGACACTCACTTATTCACTCGGAAACATAGCAAAACCAGTTTCTTCCTGTCTCTTTCTGCCTTGGCATGATAACAATAAAGACTCTTGGTTGCTTCCAAATATGTTTTATTCAGAGTAAACCTATTGGAATTAATGGACCTGAGTTAGTCTGGAGAAGACTATTAGAATGAGCTAAAGACTGTTTATGCAGCATTGCATAAATCTGATGTTGAGGGATCTGATGTTGGGCAGCAGTCGACTAAATAATTGTGCGAGCAAAATGATGTCTTCTTGCACAATGGGACTTTCCCTACTCCTCTCCCTGAGCGTACCCTGCAGCACCCCCAAATTTGCTCTGGAGGGTTGGAGGAAACACCAGAACAGAATTGTAGGGTTTGGGGCATGGGTGGGGAAGTCCTGTTGCACAAACACATGCCATTCCACTAAAGGCAATTATTTTCTTGAATACCACCCAATTCTTTTATGCATTTTCTTTTTTTGCAATCCACCTTATGAAAGTGATGAAGGATGAGATGTAAGTGCGAGCACTAAATAATAACAAAAAAGAACAAAGTGACTTCTGCAAATTAGGGCACACAGCCACCCTAATAGTTACAGAGGCTTCGGCGAGGTCTTTGTTTACCACACACCTCTGTAGCACATTCTCATTTTGGTTCGTCTTGGGCTGGATCTACACTGATCTGTAAAAATGCTTAAAAATATAGCTCTCATTGACGACCGATCACTGCTCTACAGCGCCCTCTGGTGTCACATTTTAAACATTTTATCTGACCAGTGTTGATTAGTGCTTGGTTCGCATACCTGAGGCAGGGGCTGAGATGCACCAATGGGTTGCTCCCAACATCGGCTGCTGCTGGGCAAACTGGATTGTATGAAATGATGTACTATGTTACTCAAACAGACCAACATTAATTGTGAAAAACCTTGAACAACTACTTGTTGATTGCTTTTATGTTTCCTGTATAGCCATATTCACAACTAGAGTTGTGTAGGAGCTGTGGAGCCAAATGCACTGGCCTCACCCTGAATGTCAGCATCCCTGCAGGTTCTGCTTTACAGCTTCACATGTTCTGCATGAAGCTCTGAAGATGTTCAGCTAAAAGCCTCTTTAAGATTTTCCAGCTTAATGCACAAAGGTTTGCAAAGAAACAGACAAGAACAGGGATGTTGAGAGCTGTCCCCTTTGCTCCAGCACAAGTTATTTAACCCCAGTCTTGATAACACCTAAATAGGGCTCATAGTTCATATGCATACATATATAGAAAATGTTATTTTGGGAAACTTTTTCCCCCTGCAGCAATGAATGAGATTTGAATCACATCTGAAAATGAAGACAATGGGTGTTCACTGCAACCCAACTTGAAATATGTACAAATACAGTGGTGCCTCGCAAGACGAAAAGAATCCGTTCCGCGAGTCTCTTCGTCTTGCGGTTTTTTCATCTTGCGAAGCAAGCCCATTAGCGGCTTAGCGGGCTTAGCAGATCAGCTGATAAGCAGTTTAGCGGCTTAGCGGATCAGCTGATAAGCGGCTTAGCGGCTTAGCGGATCAGCTGTTAAGCGGCTTAGCGGATCAGCTGATAAGCGGCTTAGCGAATCAGCTGTTAAGCGGCTTAGCGGCTTAGGATCAGCTGATAAGCAGCTTAGCGGCTTGGGGAAAAGGGGGGGGGAACCCCGCAGGAACTCGCAATACATTTTCATTTTGCGAAGCAAGCCCATAGGAAATTCATTTTGCAAAGTACCTTCAAAACGGAAAACCCTTTCGTCTAGCGGGTTTTCCGTCTTGCCAGGCACTCGTCTTGCGGGGCACCACTGTAGTTGTTTTATTTAGGCACATTTTAATATAGTTCTTAATAACCTCTTGTTAAACTGTAATCATGCTTATAGGAAAATATCAAAGCCAAAAGAAAGTGAAACCCTGCCTCTTATTTTAAAATGCCACTGCATTGTTTCAGGCAATGTAAGCCTCTGCCATTAAAAAAGAGCTATTTTAATTTTATACCAAAATAATGACACTATAATAATTAATATGTGAAAAGGCACCAAAAGTGTATATATACATACATGACAGGCCAGCTGAGCTGAGCTGAACAACAGTATAAAAGGGTGCTGGTGGGGGGGGGAGGAAGGTTCCGTTAAATTTCCACTTCAGAGAAAGGATGGAATGAGAGCTATCAATTGGTTATTTAAATATGCAATAATATAGGGTAAATGATATCAGCTGGAATAAGCAGTGTGTGTGTGTGTTTTGTTAAACTGAACATATCCGAAACTATGAAATTTATTCTAAATCAGTCTACTCCAGACTTCCTCTAGAATGCTATTTTAGGGACGACAACTCCCACCAGTCCTGACCACACGAGAAACCCAGAGAGTTGACTCATGCCAAAATACTGGTCCATGTAGCTCAGAATTGAGTGGTTCTCCAGTATTACACAGAGAGAGTCTTTCCCAGCCGTATCAGTAGATACTGGGGACTGAAGCAGGCACCTTTTGCATCCAAAGCAGATGCTGTAGTACTGAGCTCCAGCACTTCCTATGTTGGCTAGGGCTGGAGTTCAGAAATAGCTGGGCAGCATCAAGTTGCTCTACTCCAACAAACAGTAGCTTTCTAAAGGCTCTGGCAGAGTTCTTTCATAGTCCTGCCAGCTGAAATTCTTCTACTGAAAAATGCCAGGAACTGAGCCAGTGACCTTCTCCATGTGCTCTGCCAATGGGCTACAGTTGTTCCCCTTCAACGTGACTTCCAAAACAGCCATTGTTTTTATGAGTGCAACATTTATGCAAGATTATAAAAAAACTACACTGATATGAATGGGTAGGTATTTCAGTAAAATGGAGGAGATGATCCATGTCCTCAGGCTTAGATCTAAAATTCTTATGGGGCAGGGACACCATTTCATAGTGTGTGTTTCTGGGGTTTGGGGAAGGGTTGCTGTGCAGAGCAACCAGTAGGGAAGGCAATATAGCAGTTTTCAAAGGCCAGCTCTTTGATATATCACAAAAATGCATTGGAACTATGAAATTGTTTTATACTGATTTGGACCACTGATCCATCTAGACCAGGGCTGTCAAGTCCAGCCTTCCTCAAGAAGATGTTGCTAGATTACAATGTCCTTCATAACAGCAGTGTTCACCTCCTGTCCCAGATAAGGAAAGCACACGTCTGATAGTTTACTCTTTATTGATGAGAGAAAAACTTACAAGAGCTTCCGCAGTGCTCTGGATACAGATGCTCACATGCTTCTAGCCTCCAGGCAGCTGTCCACAGGGTTGAGCCCTATGGAGCAGTTACAGCACCTCCCTTCCACAACCTGAGACTTCTCCTGCACAGAATTCATCACTGCTTTTTCCTTTCCAAACTCCTCTAGGAGACCGTGGGGTTGGGGAAGGTGGGGAAATCTACTGAGCTGCCCTTCACCTGAACCCTGGTTTTTCCACCACATCCTGGCACCTTCCTCCACCTCAGACGGCCCTGCTCTCCCTCCTCCCCTCAGCTCCTGCCTTGTGGGTGGTATGACACCACATAAATCACTGGTCCCCTCTCCTGGACCACTCCCCTAGTCCCCGGCCTCCTCCACCCACTCTTTGGGTGTCTCTGACAGCAACTCATGTCAAATGTTCACTATCCTATTTTTGTGCTTTCCTCAATGGTAGATAAAATTAATGCACTAAAGTAGGAAAAGAAAGAAGAAAAGCATACAGCAAGCTTTTACAATTAGGTCTAAAAGCGAAGGAGAATAAAGACTCTGGTTCATAGAGTTGGTTTAAAGACTTTTCTGAAAATATCACCAAATTTTGTAGGAAGTGAGATTTCTATGTTCCTGCTTGGGGAAGAAAGACAGCAGAAGGATTTTGACAGAAGCAAATAAAGTTTTAATAAAATGACTGAAATTTCCCAGTGGGGTTCCGAATAGTCCCACACACACACACACACACACACACCACTATCACCACCTCCTCTCTGGCATCAGCAGAATGCACTGATAAAACAATCTTCACAAAAGCTACTCGCACCTGAATCACATTAAATATTCTTGAATGAATGAATAATCCCCGTAGAACTGCAAATGCAGCACATTATGCAATTCACTGGAGAAGTCTCAATAGCACAGCCTCAAGTTAAATGTCATTTTCATACCACAAGGAACCAACAAATGGCTATTTCCATTTCTGTATTTCCCATTCAGATATTGTGTTCGACACACTCTTCCAAATTTTCAAATCACATAAATGAAAAGATAAGAAATTAAAACTCAACATGGGAAGGTTTCGTGAATTGCAGTAGGGAGAAGCACAATACAAATCATGCACATAAAAGGTACTGGCCAAGGAATTGGGGAAAACTAGAAAGATACTCAAAACCATATTTTACTGTTAGGTGGATACTTAGAAAGCCCACAATATAAGATGCTGAAAAGCGAGAAAACACAATTCCGAATTGTGATTTTCATACACAGACTGTTAAAGTCACAGGAAACAAATCTCAGATGTTTCATAGGGTTTCATGTGAGCATGGTGTTATTATAATAAATCACTTATAATCAGAGATGCCACAGGAAATTGGGGGGAGGGGACCTCACATCTCATGAACTTGTCTTTTCCAACCCTGGCTTCTCTTCCCAAAGCACCTGACAATTTACCTGTGGGGATAAAGGGGAAGGCAGCAGAAACAGTGTCTCCACCAAAGCAGAATTATTGCTCCTTTTTTTATATACTGTATTACTCAGTGAGAACTTTCGTGGGAAACTCTCTCATGCACCTGAACCATGAAAGACTGAACCCCCCCCCATCAGGGTGTGTGTGTGTTAATATTTGCTTTCTGCAGGTACAGAGGGTGCATGATAGAGTTCCAAGCTGATGTGGGGGGGGGGGTGTTCAATCCTACTTTCTGCAGGAAAAGCAACTGCACATCTGCCTCTTATGCACCTGACATTGCATATGTGCGAATGGTTTGAAGAAAATGACTTGATTTGACCTGTGTGCTGAAGGTTGCTGACCTGTGATTTATAGCAGGCATGTCCAACCAGTCGATCGCGATCTAACAGTCAATCACAGGGTGTCCCTGGTTGATCCTCGTCAATCGTGTGATCCTGATCGATCTCCCCCAATAAAGGGGGGGAGCTCCAGAACTCTGGCTCCCCAAAAGTAGCTCAACAACTTTGGCTTCCCCCAAAAAGCTCAACAACTTTGGTCATCCCAATGGGTAGATCACTGCCATTTTCTAATATATAGTGGGAGTAGATTGCAGTCTCTTGGGAGTTGGATATGCCTGATTTAGAGCATCTCTCCTCAAATAGAAACTTAGACAGAACTTTTTTAAAAATAAAAAATAAGGAGTCCCTTATCATAAGCCTTGTTGTAGGAACAATGAATACATTGCTCCATATGGCTTTATGAACGATGTTCCAATTTGAAAAATCGTTCCCCTCAAAAAACAAAACAAATAGAAGGAAGAAAGTGTACACAGAAGTGATGAGCTCATCCCACATAATACCAGAGGTGGATAGCAGAGGGGAGTGTGCCACACCCACTTCTCCACAATTGTGCTGATGTTTGCATGAACTGGGTTTATGACACCAGTGGTGTAGCATGGCTTGGCAGAGCCCGGGCTGTGCGGAGGGGTAGGGTGGGAGGGAAGGAGGGAGGGAGGGAGGGAAACAGACAGAGGACGCATGTGCATTCAACTGTCTAACAGCGTCTGTGCCACCCAGAAGATTACAGCTGCAGAGATAAGAACAGTTGTTCCATTGTCTAGAGAGGTTACATCCCGGTTTGCATGGAGAAACTGTTTTCAAAGGAGCTCAATCATGGAAGCACATAGCTGTGTTGAGGAAGCACTGGGTGTTAAAATTTTGTGACCCTAACAAATTTTGCTCCCTGTGGCCCCCACACGCTATGCCACTGCCTGACACCAGAAGAAGATGGCTTGTAGGTAGGTTTTAGGAAGAGAAAAAATGCGAAAGAAGGGATTGTGGGACTGCGGCATTGAAAACAAGCGAGAGACAGGGCAAAGGTGGAAATAGGGCAAAAGGTGGAAGGAAAAGGCAAGCTGTACAGATCAGAAGAAACAGAAGTGGTGGTATAATGAACCACAATGGCAGAAAAAACTGTGGAAGGTAACATTCTTCAGCTGGACCTGTGACTAAGATTATTAGGGAACAAATTCCTGTGGAGGCCCTGAATAGTTACAGCAGGGAAAAAAATATTGGCCATGCAGCTTCACCTGAATTTTTGAAATTAATTGGAAGTGAGTCTTGTGGAGAAAATGCTGAATAGTAACTCACTGTGAATATGGAATGTATAGTTTTGCTTGGCCATTATTTTAGCTGACATTCATGGCTATAACTCAAGTTCATTTATAGCTTATTTAAAACAGTGTGTAAATTAGCAAGGAAGTTAGTAACAAAAGGCCTGAAAATTCATTTCATTCCATTTAGTTCATTATCTCTAATTATAATAAAAGTCCAATCGATTTTTAGTCTTTTTCTGGAGGTGTTAAAGTAGTAAATTCTCAAGTACCTTCTGGCAGGCTCTGACCAACTGTGGAGCTTAAGATTTATTTCTTAAGAAGGTAAAATCCATTCTAAATATTTTCTCCGCCTTATGTTACTTTAACTAAGTATTAGATGCCAGCCTTTGAAGACAGAATGGAAAAACCTGGTATACCTCACCCCTCTTTAAGTTTAACGTTAAAGATAGCCTGACCTTCTGCAAAAGCAACACCTTCTTTAAAGGGACAGTTGCCAGTTCGAAGGGATTAAACACTTTCAACTAACTCTGTTTTGCCCCCTCAAAAAATAAAAAAAGAAGAACAAACATAAAATAAAAATATGGCAAAATGGAAGGGAGCTTTTTTTGGG
The DNA here is from genome assembly GCF_965113315.1 of Podarcis vaucheri. Classification (NCBI taxonomy): domain Eukaryota; kingdom Metazoa; phylum Chordata; class Lepidosauria; order Squamata; family Lacertidae; genus Podarcis; species Podarcis vaucheri. The sequence continues at coordinate 18,469,619 of NC_138766.1, forward strand.
GACGGGGGCTAAAAGGTTCTACAAAATTGTTGTTGTTTAGTCATTCAGTCGTGTCCGACTCTTCGTGAACCCCATGGACCAGAGCACGCCAGGCACTCCTGTCTTCCACTGCCTCCCACAGTTTGGGCAAACTCATGCTGGTAGCTTTGGGAACACTGTCCAACCATCTCGTCCTCTGTCGTCCCCTTCTCCTTGTGCCCTCCATCTTTCCCAACATCAGGGTCTTTTCCAGGGAGTCTTCTCTTCTCATGAGGTGGCCAAAGTATTGAAGCCTCAGCTTCAGGATTTGTCCTTCCAGTGAGCACTCAGGGCTGATTTCCTTAAGAATGGATAGGTTTTATCTTCTTGCAGTCCTTAACTTTGGACTAGCACTGATCTGAGTTATGTAGTAAAGTACCGTATTTTTCGCTCTATAACACGCACCCGACCATAACACGCACATAGTTTTTAGAGGAGGAAAATCTGTAGGCATGCCACCCGTAGGCATTCCCTCCATAACACGCACAGACATTTCCCCTTACTTTCTAGGAGGAAAAAAGTGAGTGTTATGGTGCAAAAAATACGGTAAGTGTTTGAGAAATTTACTAATCTGAAGATTTGACCCTGCCTGCCAGAGCAGAGGGAGGTGCCCTCCCATGCTATGAATGCACTGTAGGGACCACTGAGGGAATTCAGCTTTCTACACGTTTTGCAACACAATTCTCAACTCAAACACAGTATCATCACTCATTTTAGAAATCATATATTGTATAAAGTATGTTTAGGAATGTGTATATTTCGATAAAAGACTTTCATAAATGCTTCTTTTGCAAGGAAATAAATTCAGAAATATGTGTGCAAATGTGTATATATAAAGATAAATCAATCATGTGGGGGTTTTTTAATTGGAAAAACCCCAAGCAACCTATATTTTGATGTGGAAATGAGATGGAACTTTATCATGAATGAACACATGTAAAATTGACACTGGCTGAAAATAGACTGATCCGTGCATTCCTATTAGGATGGCTGCTCTGCAATTTGCTCCTCATTGCTTGCCAAGTACGGAATGTTGTTTCTGATTTGCTATTTAAATTCCTATACATGGGCTCACATAATTGCATGTGGATAGAAAGTATTTCCTGCCCTTGCTGTTGCATTGTCCAAACAGCTATGATACTTTCCTCCATAATTAAAAGAAAACCAGATATGTTCCTACACTTTTCTCTCAGTTTTCTTAAATGGTAAATAGTAAATATTGCCTGCTCCTCTCGACCCATGCTACACACCAAGGAAAATGCTCATGCTGAAATTCCTCGTCTATGTAATACCTTTGCATTAATATCGCAGTCTTTAAATATGCATTTGTGGTGTATGTTCCATAAGTGCTCTGCATTAGGGCGAGGTATACTTCCCTCATGTATACCATGCAGACAGATGTCTTAGCTACATCTGTTATGGGTTCAATGACAGAGGAGACATTTTATATAATGCCTAGTTTGAAAGCACACCAAAAAGTACAAGTAGATAAATAGGTACTGCTCCAGTGGGAAGGTAAACAGTGTTTCCGTGCGCTGCTCTGGTTTCACCAGAAGCGGCTTAGTTATGCTGGCCACATGACCCATAAAAACTGTCTGTGAACAAACGCCGGCTCCCTCAGCCTGTAAAGCGAGATGAGCACTGCAACCACAGAGTCATCTGCGACTGGACTTAACTGTCAGGGGTCCTTTACCTTTAAGCAGTATAATCCGTGAAGCCCCAACCATGGCTCAAGTGATCCTGGCAACTGTTTACAGTAAAATGAATCACACAAACACACTATCAGATAGAGTTCAAACTGAGCATTCGCCATATATCTCAATCCTTTCATTGGAGTGTCATTTCTTAGGCCACATCTGCACTATACATTTAAAGAAGCATTATATGACTCTTTAAAAAACACACACGAAAGAATTCTGGGAGCTGTAGTTTATTAAGGATGCTGACAGTTCCTATGAGACCCCTATTCTCCCTTCACCGAGCTACAACCACTCTGGGAACTTTAGAGGAAAAGCCAAGTATGTGAGAAGGAAGATAGGATTTCACTTTCTTTACGGAGGCATCACCCCTTGACACAGCAGATTGCAGAAACACCAACAACTTTCAACACTTGCGGGCCTCTTGAGGACGATAATTTGACCAAGGTCAGCCATCCTTTTCACAGGGGTGCTAACAACATTTCATCAGGACTGATTTCAAATGCATTAGAACTTCAGCTTCTCAAATTCTCAGAGACAGGAGAAGAGTGGCTTTCGTGTAACCAGTCTTTGCCATTTAACACTGAGAACAAGTGCTTGAAAGCTATCTCCAAGGGAAAAAAAACCATTGTATCAGCTGTATCTTGCAGATTAATGATAATAAAAAGGGACTGTCACTGGCCTTATTCTTTTTGTAGTTAGTGAGGTTCAGAGCGGTTGAATTTTCCGCCTTGATAAATTTACATGAAGTCTAACAAACTAAATGTCTTTCTTCAAAGATTGCAGTAGTAGGAAATGACAAGGAATCCCCTAACAGACAAGTTGGCTTTTATAACAACACCCAGATTTTCTAATGGGATTGCAAGTATATTCAATATAAACTGATCTGGGTGCAACTTATTTCTGCACAAACAGGCATAGGAGAACATATTTCTGCACGAACATGCAAAAACTGTAAGTCTTTGAGGCATATTTTATATATAGGTAAAGGTACCCCTGCCCGTACGGGCCAGTCTTGCCAGACTCTAGGGTTGTGCGCCCATCTCACTCAAGAGGCCGGGGGCCAGCGCTGTCCGAAGACACTTCCGGGACACGTGGCCAGCGTGACATCGCTGCTCTGGCGAACCAGAGCCGCACACGGAAACGCCGTTTACCTTCCCGCTAGTAAGCGGTCCCTATTTATCTACTTGCACCCGAGGGTGCTTTCGAACTGCTAGGTTGGCAGGCGCTGGGACCGAACGACGGGAGCGCACCCCGCCGCGGGGATTCGAACCGCCGACCTTTCGCTCGGCAAGCCCTAGGCGCTGAGGCTTTTACCCACAGCGCCACCTGCGTCCCTATTATATATATATATATATATATATATATATATATATATATCCTCCTAAAGAATATGAGATTGCTTTGTTAGTTGGATAAATTAGGGAGTTGAGAAAGCTGAATCCTGTTAAAAATATCACTTTAAGTGTAATGATAACAGCAGTAAAAATAGCCTACAAAGGATATTAGGGAAGCAAGAAATCCTAAATTTATAAAATCATCTGTCGTACGGACTGAATATTACACAGAAAACATAAGAATGCTTGTGAAATTTGTAGGAACCAACAGGCAGCAAAATATCAATACTACATGCCTCCTTTGGAAATGTTCACCTTGTTAAAATCTTGAGGGAAGCTTAGTGCTAGCTGCACCAAAAAATGGACCAGAGATGTCAAAGGTTGTAAAGCGTAAAGTACACACTAAATAATAAGCACCAACATTCTTATTATCTGATCTATTATTATTTTTAAAGTAAGCAGTGACTGTTGCTTTGAGCCATCCCTGGAGGTACTTACTGCAACATGTTTGCCTGAGGGATGCTTGCAAACTTCAAAGTTTGCAGCAAAGCATCCATCTGCCTCGCAGCCTAGCCTTCCTTGACAATGCTACCTGGTAACCTACAGTTTCATCAAAATCTTTCCAATGAAGTGTAAAGAAAGCCCCTCATCCGCAGTTCATTAGTGCTCCTTCAGTCTCACCAGCTGTAACCCATCTTGCTTTCAGTGTTAGCAAAATGCCAAACAAATTGCGGAAATGCATCTGGATCATAGCCGGGGGGGGGGGGGAGAGCGTGTCCCTGCACAATTGGCATGGCTTGTTTTTGTTTGACCAAAACCGTGATGAATGTTTCCTGCTTCCCTATCTTATTAGGGGAAGGGGATGCCATACAGTGGTATACAGTGGTGCCCCACAAGACGAATGCCTCGCAAGACGGAAAACTCGCTAGATGAAAGAGTTTTCCTTTTTGGAGGTGCTTCGCAAAACGAATCTCCTATGGGCTTGCTTCGCAAGACGACAATGTCTTGCGAGTTCCTGTGGGTTTTTCCCTCCTCCCTTTTTCTAAGCTGCTAAGCCGCTTATCAGCTGATCCAATCAGCAGATAAGCCGCTAAAAGCCGCTAATAGCACTAATAGCGCTAATAGCGCTAATCCGTCAATGGGCTTGCTTCGCAAGACGAGAAAACCGCTAGACGAAGAGAATCACAGAACGGATTCTTTTCGTCTTGTGAGGCACCACTGTATATCACATTATTTGTATTGAAAAGATCCAGAATTCAACGTCTGGCATTTCCAGGGCCAGATAGGATTGAGAAAAATGGAATTCTTACCATGAATTTCTATTCCCAGGGATTCCTGGAGGGCATTCTTGTTGCTTAGGCTGGTGCCTCCTCTTGGCATGTAGTCAGAGTCCATTTCCCCTACTGGTGGTGAGAAGCTATCCCATTCTCCAGAACAGCAAGCTGAGCAAGGATGATGCTCCAGCCCCCATGATACATTCAGTGATGAAGCAGGACCACAACATTTCACTGGCCCACCACTCAGATTGAGCCATTCTAACTTTGTAAAGCTAAAATAGCCTAGGTTGGCACAAAGAAAATAACAATTTCACAGAATTACAGAAGAGAATGTTCCAGGAAACTGGTGTATGTGGTACTGGAAGAAGCCACTATAAACAGATGTAACCTCAACCATTGGAATGAAGGGAACGTCCTCCAATAACCCCTGGGAATAAAAAAAAATCACAGTGAGGATTTCCATTTCCTCTCCCAAGCTTCCTGGAGGGCCTCCTTATTGTTTGGGATCTGTTAGAGAGGTTCTTCCTAGAACAGGAATCCAGATCTAGAAAGTCTTGTCTGAAGTACGTTTTAGGAAACCTTCCATCTGCAAGCATCCAGGATCTTTCAATGCTTCAAAAATGTGTGGTCATACTGCAAATGTCCAGAATAGGAAACCTTCCACTGAAAGCAGCAGAAATGGAAGCCCCACCCCCTTAAAGAATGTGCAGTCAGCCCCCAGATGGTTGTTGATGTTTGGTAATGAAAATCACATTTTAGCAAGTAAATTTTCAAAGACAACTATAAAATTTACTTTCATCATGAAATCTTCCTAGAAAAGGACATAGATATTGCTGCATGCCACCTCAATCCCTGAACAGTGTAAGATTCCAGAGGTACCATGTTCCAGGGTTCATGTTTCCTTTTGGAAATGAAACACAGTGGAGACTGGTGTACTTATATCTTCTTCTTCTTCTTCTTCTTCTTCTTCTTCTTCTTCGTCTTCGTCTTCGTCTTCGTCTTCTTCTTCTATCACTTGTAGTCAAGTAAGGTTGTCTTTCATGAACATGGTCTTAACAGTGAGTCCATAAGTGATGGTGGAGGCCAATTCTGGATCTACACGTCCTTCCACAGTGGGGACATAGGTTTCCAGGTGGGAGTTGATCATGGTGAGGGTTTGCCAAGCATGCCTTCCTCTTAAGTTGTTTCTCCTTTTCACCCTGAGTTTGTGATTCTTCAAAGTCCATGACACCTTTGGTAAAAGCTGTTCTCCAATTGAAGTGCTTGCAGGCCAGTGTTTCCTAGTTGTTAGTGTTTATACTAAATTTTTAAAGATTTGCCTCAAGAGAGTCTTTAAATCTCTTTTGTTGACCATCAGCATTAAGCTTTCAATTTTTAAGTTTGGAATAGAGTAGCTGCTTTGGAAGATGATAATCAGGCATCAGAACAACATGACCAGTCCAACAAAGATGATGGTGAAGAATCATTGCTTCGAGACTGGTGACCTTTGCTTCTTCCAGTACACTGACATTAGTTCACCTGTCTTCCCAAGTGATGTTTAAAACTTTTCAGAAACATCGTTGATGGAATCTTTTGAGGAGTTGGAGATGGCGTTTATAAGTGATCCACGTTTCACAAGCATACAGTAAGGCTGGTAGTACAATAGCTTTGTAAACAAGCATTTTGGTTTCCCTGAGAATGTCCTGGTTCTCAAACACCCTGCACTTCAATCGGGAGAAAGCTGTACTCACAGAGCTCAAGCGATGTCAGATTTCAGCATCAATGTTAGCCCTTGCGGAAAGATAACTGCCCAGGTAGGAGAAGTGGTTGACACTTTCCAACATTACACCATTAAGTTGGATTTGTGGCACTGCACAGGGGTTGTTTTGTGCCTGCTGGTGCATCACTTTGGTTTTTTGGATATTGAGTGATAGGCCAAGCTTTCCATAAGCTTCTATGAAGATATTCAGGATGGTTTGGAGGTCATCCTCTGAGTGTATACACACTACATTGTCACCAGAATACTGAAGCTCTATGACGGAGCTTATGATATATGGTATATTTACACATATAAACTACCCAGGCCTGTGGTGGAAGGGTTCACATCAACTCCCAAGAAGGTTTTGCTTCTTTCATAGCCATGGCCTTTGATTCAAACAGAAATCAAAAATTGCTTTCTGGCCTTCTGCCTGATTTTAGCTCACATGAGAGCAAACTCTGCTCTCAACTCTGGAGTTTTGTATTTCTAACTAACAGAGAGTTGAGGGGCCACCCATTTGCTCTCTGGAATAGAGCTACTCATTTGTTTCTCTTAATGACCCATTAACCTATTGCAGCCAGGAATTAGAAGAGGGACAGGTATTCAGCCTATTCCTCCTCGCCGAAAGCCCTTATAACAGTATGCTATTGTAGAAAAAGATAATTTGACTTATGTTACAGTATTTTCACTAGTCTTGAGATGAATTTGGGAAACTCTAAATGTGAATTTATGAATTATGTGTGGTGGAGTGCGATAGTCAAGTATCCTGGTTTTGTAAAGTGCCTAGGGATTCCACAAATGCAGATTAAGGCCTTATCAAATTCATCCCAGAATCATACATCTCAACTGACATAATATACAGAATTTTGCCTCCCGTTACATTACCAAATTCACAGCAGAGGCACTTTAGGGAAAACGGAATGATGGAAATCAGCTCCTCTTCTCCAGAGGCCTACAAAACTATGGTTTTATTCATAATACACCCGGAGGAGAAAATACATTCATTTAATTAAAAGCTCCACATATTTTTAAATGGAATATTGAACTAGATTGTGGTCCCACTTTTTAAACACATACAGACGTAAGAACAAAAGTTCAGTGATGGATAAAGGAGGCTTATTAGTCTATAATCAGCATTCACAAAATTAATATGTGTGATTAAGGAACATTTGCACTAATGTCATGACAAGACGACAGCTTCCTGAGCTCCCACAAAAGAACTAAATCTCATTAAAAGCAGGAATCTCTGCATTTGCTTTAGAAAAATCACTTTATGCCAATGCAGCAGTGAACCCTTGGGAAGTGCAGCTTCTTTCAGTTGGGTGGTGGTAGCAGTCACCCTTTGAAATATGGAATCAACAGAGTTAGGCCCCAAACTGGCATATGTGGAAGAGGGAACTGGAGATGAATCTTCGGCTGCATTTATAAAGCAGTTTACTTCATGTCCCCGATGTTTCCCTAACTGTTGATTTCCACACTATATTTGAGCTTTCACATAGTGTAAAAGGCACTTATGGAAATCTAGAGAAATATATAGGAAGTTTGGCACTATTTCAGAGTTAACTGCTTCCAGAAAGAAAAAGAAAAAAACCTATTTGTAACCTCATTAACCTAGAAAATCTCTGGAATACGGTGATAGAAATTGGAGCAGTATACTGGCATACAGTTCTTTCGTGCCATTTTCCTTTTTTTTTTTGCAGAAACAGAAAAATACATGTGTGCGAAGGGTGGGGGGAATAGCGACATTGATGCGTTGTTGCTGTCTCACACCACACCCACTGGTGTGAATGGAATTTAGTGAACTGTGCCTTTCTGTCGAGAAAAACTGCAGTTCCATAACCAACAGCTACTGCTGTGTGAATGTTAGAAAACAGGGTAATAGCATGAGCATTACAATCAGGAAAATTAATGCAGTATTTCCCACATCTGTATGCACCCCCACTCCCCCTTCTTTTTAAAATTGTTAAAACCGCAACCTGCTCTTGCTGCTGTTAAAGTATAGGACCCCTGACAGTTAAGTCCAGTCGCAAATGGGGTTGCGGCACTCATCTCGCGTTATTGGCCGAGGGAGCCAGCATTTGTTTGCAGACAGTTTTTTCCGGGTCATGTGGCCAGCATGACTAAGCCGCTTCTGGCGAAACCAGAGCAGTGCACGGAAACGCTGTTTACCTTCCCACCGGAGTGGTACCTATTTATCTACTTGCACTTTGACGTGCTTTCGAACTGCTAGGTTGGCAGGAGCAGGGACTGAGCAACGGGAGCTCACCCCGTCACAGGGATTCGAACCACTGACTTTCCGATCAGCAAGCCCTAGGTTCAGTGGTTTAGACCACAGCTCTTGCTGCTATGCACCCTCAAATACTTTTCTCCCCAAATAACACTAGCACCCCACTACTTCCTGCTGAAATTTAAACGGTATTAAAAGAAGGAGCACGGAAAACCTGGGAATCTGTTGAAAAGTGGGGATTAAATATAAGACTTGCCTTATGGTAGTGCTGAGGCTACAATCCTCAACAGGTTTTACTTCTGAACAGATATACGCATAAGACGGAGATGAAATAAATAGGAAGCCCCCTTCCTCCTCCAAATTTACCAGTCTTATTGAAACTTTTTACCTCCCTTCTATTTTCTTGGATGATTCACCAAGGAAACACCTTCACATTTGCTTCTAAATATTATTCTAGGTAAGCCTCAAAGATAACTCTGGCTGTCAGGAGTTACAATACATGTGGGTGGTAGATAAAAACCAAGAAGGAAGAAAGTAAAATTCAAAATGCAGAGTAGAAACTTTGGAAACACTATTTTGAGGTTGGTTTGAGCCAGATATTCTGAAGAATTCCTTGCAACAAACAGAATGCTTTGACTGCTGTATAAATAAAATGGAAGAGACTTATTGCATTTTTAATGACAAAAATTGCAAAGGGGGGAGCTCCCCCCCAAAAAAAGTCTCTTTGGTGAAAGAACTTGATATTTATAGAAAAACCATGAAATAATCATTGGCAGACTTGCCAGTAAATTTTAGTTTAAGCCAAGTCAAACGCTCTGTTTGAAACATATGTCTGCAATAAAGAAAGGCTTGACCAAGAAGATGAGCTTTGATTCTCTAATGTGACCTCTTCTTAGCAGAGCAAAGTAGAAATCAATCACATATAATAATACATTTCAGATTGCTCAGCAGAGGCTATCAGCAAATGATTCAGAGTGTAATTGAACATTAGATCTCCAAGGCATAGTCTCTTTCACTGCATGCTCAAATTCTCCCCCTAAGATTTGTTAGCAAATTTGTCTTTCCGGCATTAACACTTGAAAAACACTTCACTCTGACACACTCCAAAGACTCATTCTTACAGCCCAATATTATGAATTTTTATTCAGCAGTTATTCCATCCCATCTCTATATAGACTCACAGGCATGAAGAAAACGAGCAAGAATTCCACCCCAAATGAGACTGACTCTTGAGTTTCTACAAGTCAACATCATGGGTATGCCTTGTGACTGCAGAGATACAACTGGCAGAAGCCTCCTTAGATAGCTGATGATTCTGATACATATCTGCACTGGGACTGACTCAATACTTTGTGAAAGACATGAGGCAAAGTAACTTACAGCTCATAGATTCTGACTGAATTCAGGCAACATCCCTTATGACAATCCTATAAAAATGAAGTGTGTAGACATCTCTGCAAATAAATGTGTTAGGGGCTCTTGATTAACTGGATAGCAATTCTTGACAAAAGATTATTCATTTTTATACAGATATTTCTTTAAACTGCAGAAGGCAAACTTCATTTGAGAAACTAAATAAAAAAATTCCTTCAAGTAGCACCTTAGAGACCTGGGCCGTGTTCAGAAAGTGGTGGTGGGGGATGAGTGTTCAGACCCCTGGGCTCTCACTTGTGGGGTGCCTCAGGGTTCTGTCCTCTCCCCCATGCTTTTCAACATTTACATGCAGCCGCTGGGAGAGATCATCAGGAGGTTTGGGCTGGGTGTTCATCAGTATGCGGATGATACCCAGCTCTACCTCTCTTTTAAATCAGAACCAGTGAAGGCGGTGAAGGTCCTGTGTGAGTGTCTGGAGGCGGTTGGAAGATGGATGGTGGCTAACAGATTGAGGTTGAATCCTGACAAGACAGAAGTACTGTTTTTGGGGGACAGGAGGCAGGCAGGTGTGGAGGATTCCCTGGTCCTGAATGGGGTAACTGTGCCCCTGAAGGACCAGGTGCGCAGCCTGGGAGTCATTTTGGACTCACAGCTGTCCATGGAGGCACAGGTCAAATCTGTGTCCAGGGCAGCTGTTTACCAGCTCCATCTGGTACGTAGGCTGAGACCCTATCTGCCTGCGGACTGTCTCGCCAGAGTGGTGCATGCTCTGGTTACCTCGCGCTTGGACTACTGCAATGCGCTCTACGTGGGGCTACCTTTGAAGGTGACCTGGAAACTACAACTAATCCAGAATGCGGCAGCTAGACTGGTGACTGGGAGCGGCCGCCAAGACCATATAACACCGGTCTTGAAAGACCTACATTGGCTCCCAGTACGTTTCCGAGCACAATTCAAAGTGTTGGTGCTGACCTTTAAAGCCCTAAACGGCCTCGGTCCAGTATACCTGAAGGAGCGTGTCCACCCCCATCATTCTGCCCGGACGCTGATGTCCAGCGCCGAGGGCCTTCTGGCGGTTCCCTCATTGCGAGAAGCAAAGCTACAGGGAACCAGGCAGAGGGCCTTCTCGGTAGTGGCGCCTGCTCTGTGGAACGCCCTTCCAGCAGATGTCAAAGCGATAAACAACTACCTGACATTCAGAAGACATCTTAAGGCAGCCCTGTTCAGGGAAGTTTTTAACGTGTGATATTTTACTGTATTTTTGGTTTTTATGGAAGCCGCCCAGAGTGGCTGGGGAGGCCCAGCCAGATGGGCGGGGTATAAATAATAAATTATTATTATTATTATTATTATTATTATTATTATTATTATTATTATTATTATTATTACTATGATTATTATTTGTATCAGCTGTCTTGTATCAGCTGCCTGCACAACTTCTTCAGATCTGAAGGAATTTTTTTTATTTTGTTTCGACTATGGCAGATCAACATGGCTGCCTACCTGTAACTAGAATCATTTGAGAAGAGGCCTTCCCTCATATGTGTGAGAGAAGAAAATGTCCCTTTTATGTCAAGTATGCCAACGCTTGTCTTTGTATGTTATGGCAAGCCATAATCAGGGCGTTTTTTTAATACTGGGAGTAGATTGCAGACTCTTGGAAGTTGGATGCCCCTGCCATAAACCATGAGCATCTTTTATTTTGTTTAGGTCTGCCCTTCCTCAAGTTGGGAGAAACAAATCATGAGGCTTGATTTACTTTAATGTACAAACCAGCACTCATGGTTTGTGAAGTGTAGGTGGGTTCCCACGGGGGACGACACAACGATAACAGCAAGAACCTTTATTGAACTAACAGAACTGGACGACAGGCGCAAAGCAACTGCTTATATACATTTCTGAAGGTCTGGGCCACTCCCACTCCAAACGTGATTGGCTATCTAAACTTCTAAGCTGCGAATCATGACTCAGAGTTTAAGGGCCAATGGCAGAGGCCCAAATCCTGAAATGTTCTGTGATTGGATATCATGTATCGAATCACAGAACAAAGGAGCTCACAATCCTTAGTCCAGACTCAAGCTCAGGCAAACACAGACCACTGAATGCATAACAGTTTGATTCTAACACATCATGTTAAGCCAAGCCTTGTGGTTTGTTACTCCAGGCTTGAAGGTGAGTTGAGTAAAATGGGAGCAATTCATCAACATGCTTTAACCTGCTGCTTCTTCACAGCAAGTCATGGCCAATGGCTAAATGTGAGGTGTAAACAGTGGCTAATGCCTGCTGCAAAAAAAGAACGCATCATCTAAAAACAAAGTGCTTTTTCAGTACAATTATTGATTTTTATCAAATGCAAATTGCATGTTGCATGCAACATATGCTCCAACTCTTGAATTTGTTTCAGAGGAAATAATCTTTTCCTTTCTTTCTTGGGGCTTTGACCTTCTAGGCTAACTCAGGTATTGCATCAGCTGCCAGAAGTCTTTAAAATTTCTGCCCAGAGCACTTGGATCAAAACAGTGAATATCTGAGGAGGCTATCAAAAAGACAATGAGAAGTGGAGCAAGTGAGGAAGGGTAGAAAGAGCACAATGCTAAAGCAACCGTGGCTATATGAATAAAACATGCAAATATACTCATCTGCATGTACTTCCAAAAATGTAATCCAACTCTATCTATGAGTGATTTTTTTTCTAAAACCAAAAGTGAAAAAAATGCAATTTGACAACAATGGGGTGAGTGGAAAATGAAGCTGGATGGATAGCTTTGCATACTTAAAGCATGTCTCTGCTGCCATCATAGTTTGTATTTTTTATGTTCAAATGATTCCTTATCCTTTGTGCATTCCTTATTTTTCCACCCCAACAGGTATGACTCAGTTTGTTCATCTTATGAATCAGTATTACCAAAAGAAAAGTAAATATAAAGTAAAATAATACAGACAGCACAAAGTTTATAAGTGACACATTTCTCTATCAATGAGAACAAACACCCATCAATACAGTGCCATTTTACTTCATGCCCAAACATGCCCTACAGAATCGTTTTACTGGAACATGTTATTGAATGTGTTTGCCACATATAATTTCAAAACCATTCATTTTTCCCATCAAAAATAACAGTTCCATTCATTTTTTTGCTGAACAGCAATATTTTAGTGACTAATGGAGCTGTAAGCCTAGTGTAATTTTGAAGATACAATTTCACATTTGAGAGTGAAAAGAAGAATATGGCATTTTAAACAGTGTAAAATGTCAATAATCAAACAGCAGGCAAGTTTCTGGTGTTCAAAGAAAGACTATACTGATCTCAAGGAGAGAGAACTCTCCATCTAAATAAGTCATGAGGACCCTTGATTAATGCTTTAAGTTCCTTCACTATACAATATGGAAATGTACTTCTCAGAAATGTAATTGCAATATTCTAACACTCATAGAAACAACAATTTTCCAAACACAACTGTGACATTTTAAAAAACTCATTTCAAAAAGATCGCATACAATAGTTTTCCTTAGACTTCACAGAAAACGGAAACATAGCCCCCAAATTTAAGAGGCAGAGTTGGGCCTAAAGAACCCAAGTTGAGAAGCACAAAGATGATACACTGAAGGTGATATACTTTATTGGATTTTTCATAGCACACAGCATAGAAAAGTAACCAGTTTTCAGGAGCACATGAAGAATAAAAGTCACAATAAAATGCAACCAATTTTAGTTCTCTTTCTGAGCACTTCTGCTCAGCATATCCTTTCTGTACATTTTTGTCTATTCACTCATTACCTTCAGTGTCCTCATGTGGGCGTAAAAAAATAGGTCAGGAAGCAATGGGTAAGACCACCTTTGTTTGTCATAAATAATAATAATAATATAAACCAGGAAAGACCCAGTGGCTCCCAAACTGTCCTTAGGAGTGGCTCTTGGTGCTAGGAAATATTAGCAACGTTTATGTTCATTAGCAGTAGCTCTCCAATTACTTGCACAAACAAACAAACAAACACTGAGAAACATCCCCTTCAAATGTTTAAAGGTATCAAGCCCAGGTGTCTATCAACACAGACCTTGAATCCAGCATTCCACAGGAAGAACATTAAAAAACCAGACTATATCTGTTTTTACATCCGAAAAGTGCAAGATCATTCACATTCAGCACAGATGCTTCGGAAACAACCTTATAGATTTAACTCCAATTTCAGCATACGTGGGACAGAACAAGCAGAACAAGAAACAGATCACACCCTAAACATTATGCTGCAGATCATAGGTAATGCTATACAATGCTTTTCCATTACTGTAGATGGCAACAGGTGAACTCTTAGGCCAAGAGAATAAATATTGTCCTTTAGCACCTGTGATATATACAGAATGCTCTATGAGTGGCAAGAGAATTCTCTGTTCATATAAGGGGCAATCTCCAAGCATACTAGGAATATCTCTCTTTATAGAATGAAAGTGGAAGCCCCTATGGATGTAAGGAGTTGGATGTTAATCACTGTGCAGAAAATATATAGGCACAAAAAAGGATACTCTCCAAGAACCAGAAAGCAAACTTCTATGGATAATGCATCAACAACTGAAATATATTCTCCAAATGGATAGAGAATCAACATTTATATTATAACAACACTGCTTAAAATTCAACTAGTTCCAAAGACTTGTTTTCATAAATTCAGTTGACAATAAGCAAGCGATCAAATTCAGAACGTTGCTCAAAAACAATGCTAAAATACGCCACTTTAGACAAACCATGTTTTTTATGAGGCAAATTTTAAACGTAAGAACTTTGTTGTGATGTAAACACTATCTGAGAGGCAGAGGCAAATCGTTAACTGAATAAGAAAAGCCTTCTCTTTCACTCCAGGCTAGAGCCAGAGAAGACATAGACAATACAGTTCTCCAACAGTATGCCAAGTGGCAGTTCAACGGTCACAGTTGCTCTCTGTTGCTAAGGAGATATCAATGTACCTGTGATACTTCTCCATTTATGTACATGCAGAATTATATACAAAGGGTCACTTTATGATTGGTCATTTAATGAATATTCCATTCAAACTTATTGGTCCATCAGAAACCAATTGGTCCATCAGAAAGCAGTTGATTGGCCTTAAGGGAATATAAGGCCAGACACAGCACTGTTTGGTGCAGTCCTTGGTGGACCATGAAGAGATTTAGTGAGGGATTTGAGAAGAACCTAGAGAGAGAATCTGGAGGTGTTGAGTCAACCTGGAAGCTGAAGTCATAGAAGATCTATGAGATAGATGTTGAAGACTCCAGCAGCATTTGAGGAGGAAAGGGAGAAGTGAAGGCCAATGAGACAGCAGGTGTCAGTTGACAGGAGGAAACAATGAGTTCTTGGCCAGATTGAACACGTCTGGTGAAGACATCAGAAATGCCTGGAAGCTGTCTGAGGGAAAGTGAACCTCAAAAAGAGGGAAGAGGTTTTCTAAACAAAGCTGTGGGCAGTGGTGGAGGAAGCCGCTTGAGCGCGTGGGGTGGTGCACACTGTGGGGCCTCCGAAGTCTGCCTTCCTCCTCCCACTCAGCCGCCCTACAGCTGGGGGGGAGGCAGCGGTCAGACCGTTTGGGCAGTGTGGAGCCTGTACACACCCAAGCCACCGTGTCTATCGCAGGAGAGACGTGGTGGCTCTAGCATGCTGCAGGACCCGCAGTGAGTGTCACCTGGCATTTTGTCACCCCCCCCAGTAGTGACACCCAGGGTGGACCGCAGCCACCGCACCCCCTTCCTCCACCCTTGCCTGTGGGTCATCCGAGGAAAATGCGGGAAGGAGAATTGCCTCTGGTTCTTCATGCAGGGATAGGAACCAGAGTAAGTACCTAGATATTTTCTTAAAACAGTAGCACCATTAATGACCATGAAAAAGCTACTTAAAGCAATAGCCACACTAACAAATAACAGTAAGTAACAGTAACTGCAACTGCCTATAGTGCTATTGTGCTCATGTCGTGCATTGAGACTTTCTGTGGCATTAGTTTGACGACTTTCTTTTTAACTGCTTTCGATTTTTCTTCTTAGATTGTTTTTAAGCGGAAGTCTTAACTCTTTTTTTTATTGTATCCATTTTGTGTAAGCCACCTTTCTGTAGTTTTTTAGACAGGCAGGGTATATTTATATTAATAGTGATAATAACGTAACAGCACATATTGTTTATGCCTTTTAACTGAATATGGGGAGGAGAGAACCTCCTAAGATATGCCTGTAGATATGTCACTCACAGTGGAACGGGTGTACTAACCTGTTTTAGGGTCAACAGAGAAATATGGCTGTCCCTGAAGAATACTGTACACGACCCGAGCGCTGTTTCCATAGGTGGGGTCATCAGCATCTGTAGCTGTCACCTGAAGGACTGAGGTACCTATGATATCCAAGAAAACACAATTTAGTTGACATATATCAACATTCCAATGAAAATGCAATATCTGCTTTTTAGCAGCGCCCTTTGTAACATTTTCCACAAGAAAACTAAAGGTAAAGGACGTCTGGCAGTTCAGTCGTGAACAACTCCAGGATTGCGGCACTCATCTTGCTTTACAGGCCGAGGGAGCCGGTGTTTGTCCGCAGACAGTTTTTCCAGGTCATGTGGTCAGCATGACTAAACCGCTTCTGGCGAAACCAGAGCAGCACACAGAAACGCCGTTTACCTTCCCACCGGAGTGGTACCTATTTATCTACTTGCACTTTGATGTGCTTTTTTATATATATAAGATATTTATTGAGATTTTCAAGAAATTACAAAATAAAAAGAAAAAACAAAAAAACAAAATAAAAATAGTTAAAAACAATTCAGTCTTTCCGTTACATATTTTTCATTTGCTTATTTCCCGGACCTCCTCACGCCTCCCTTTTCTGTATTCCAGTTCAAATTGTTAATTCAGCAAATCCCTCCCCTCTTCATTCATCTTAATCTTCAACTTTAAAATATTATAACATTAAATTTTTACCTATTAATAACCATTTTCTCATATTCTCTTATAGCATTACAGCTAAAGACCACTTAGTTTCTATCCAACATCATTCTAACATGCATTAATTTTACAGTATTTCTGTAAATAATCTTTAAACTTTTTCCAATCTTCCACCGACTCTTCTCCCTGGTGCACTTTGATGTGCTTTTGAACTGCTAGGTTGGCAGGAGCTGGGACCAAGAAATGGGAGCTCACCCCATCACGGGGATTCGAACCACCGACCTTCTGATCGGCAAGCCCTAGGCTCAGTGGTTTAGACCACAGTGCCACCTGCATCCCTAAAGACAACTAGATCTTGCCGAATAACTCTCTTTTGTTTAACTACGGGCTTTCTTGATAACAAAGTGCTCAGGAGCTCAACATAGTGGTTTTCGGCCGAAGATTGATATCACAAACCAGGCATAGGCTTCTCATTCGCATCTATGCTCTGTAGGGCTTTGAAAGTGGTGTCCCTTGGAACTTGGTATTCATGTTATGGGCTGTAACTTTGTACCATGACTAGAAGGATCCCAGCTGATATGGGTGGGTTGTGCTTATTGTAAGATACATGCATTAATACTGAAACACACACAATTGTTTCCATACAGAAGCTCTAGAAAAGGTACTTTAGAGAAGCTAAAAAACTTGCATACATCCTGCCGCCCACAGTTAGCTCCCTGTAGTTACTCAAAGAAAGGGCGCTTTTCACATACAAATGACACCTGACTCATAAACTGGAAATTAAAGTGAGGCTGTAATCTTAAGAGTGTTTAAATGAAAGTTAATTCTATCAAAATCAAGAGAAGCTACTTCAGAGAAAGTGTATTTAGGACAGAATAGAAACATCTCATTGTCTGGAGAGGTAATTACATTTCATTTATCAGACTTATTAGTCACTTGTTACCCAAATGTCTCCAAGCAACTTACAGCATATATATACTGTATGTATGTCTCTCTGTGTTCTCTCTCTCTCTCTCTCTCTCTCTCTCTCTCTCTCTCTCTCTCACACACACACACACACACACACATATATGCAGTCCTTCCCCCCCCCTAAAATGTTTAGGGGTACTCTCATTTTGATTCAAGAAAATTAATAATAATAATAATAATAATAATAATAATAATAATAATAATAATAATATATTATTTATACCCCGCCCATCTGGCTGGGCCTCCCCAGACACTCTGGGTGGCTTCCATAGAAACCAAAAATACACTAAAATATCACACGTTAAAAACTTCCCTGAACAGGGCTGCCTTAAGATGTCTTCTGAATGTCAGGTAGTTGTTTATCGCTTTGACATCTCGTGGGAGGGCGTTCCACAGGGCGGGTGCCACTACCGAGAAGGCCCTCTGCCTGGTTCCCTGTAGCTTTGCTTCTCGCAATGAGGGAACCGCCAGAAGGCCCTCGGCGCTGGACCTCAGCTTCCGGGCAGAACGATGGGGGTGGAGACGCTCCTTCAGGTATACTGGACCGAGGCCGTTTAGGGCTTTAAAGGTCAGCACCAACACTTTGAATTGTGCCTGGAAACGTACTGGGAGCCAATGTAGGTCTTTCAAGACCGGTGTTATATGGTCTCGGCGGCCGCCCCCAGTCACCAGTCTAGCTGCCGCATTCTGGATTAGTTGTAGTTTCCGAGTCACCTTCAAAGGTAGCCCCACGTAGAGCGCATTGCAGTAGTCCAAGCGGGAGATAACCAGAGCAAGCACCACTCTGGCGAGACAGTCCACAGGCAGATAGGGTCTCAGCCTACGTACCAGATGGAGCTGGTAAACAGCTGCCCTGGACACAGATTTGACCTGAGGGGAAAATCACCGGGAAAGGAAATGAACCCACCATCGGAGGTGGTAACAATCAAACTGACCAATCACCATGATAGATTCCAACTCCTACTTCACACATTAAAAGCTCACTTCCATCTGAGACTCAGGAAACACTGTGACAGGAAATGAGGCCGCCATTGGGGGTAGCAATGGAACTGACAATTCACCAAGCTAGAGAAGAAACTTAAAAAAAATTAATTTTTTTTAGTTTCTTTTCCCGTTAGATTCACAAAATGTTTAGGGGTATGCAAACCAGTGTGTGTGTGTGTGTGTGTGTGTGTGTATATATATGTGTGTGTGTGTGTGTGTGTATCACACAGAGAGAGATAAAGAAAGAGAGACAGACAGAACAGACAGAGAGAGAAAATGTAATATAAACACTGACAACTGGGAAACACTGGCCTGCGAACAGCCTTTACCAAGGGTGTTATGGGCTTTGAAGACACTTGAACTCAGGACGCAAGGGAGAAATGTGCTAGGAGGAAGGCACGCTTGGCAGATCCACACCGCGATCAGATCCCGCCCAGAAACCAATGTCCCCACTGTGGAAGGACATGTGGATCCAGAATTGGCCTTCACAGTCACTTATGCACTCATTGTTAAAACCGTGTTTATGGAAGACAATCTTACTCTGCTACGAGTGATCGCCAAAGAAGAAGACATATTACCATGGGGGGGGGGGGGAGTTGGGGAAATTATATGATACATTAATGTTTCATATAACTTAACATCCATTAAAAGACTCAAATAATAAAGCAATACTCTGACCCAATAGTTAAAAACATAAACAAAAGTGAACAAAACCTCAACCTCCCTCTGATCCAAAAATCATTCACATTGAACCAACCATTTCCCTCCTTTAACTCCCCACCCCACCAATAAGTTTGGTGTCAATGCCAACAGTTGCAAATCAGTGGTGGTTGAGTCCAGTGTCCTTCAGGGATAGTCTGGGATCTCTCCTCTCCCTTCAGGGGAGAAATATAACAAAGCAAAGCAGGAAGATGGTTACAAAAGTTGTACCTGCTTTGCAGTTGACCTGGCCTGGTTCACACGGAGAAGCTATTTTTAAATGTCTCAACGGAAGCAAGTGAGTGCTGATCAGAGAAATCCAAGATTTTAATATGTAGCTGAGATTGGTCATTACATTGTAAAGCAGGAATAAATTCTCTGTGGCCCTCCAGAAGTTGTTGAACTCACACCACTGTCAGCTTGCAAGGGCAATGGTCAGGAATATGTGAGTTGTAATCCAAAATCTGAAAGCCCACAGGTTCCTCATCCTTGTTGTATGTGTGTGTTCATTAAAGAATTTTCATAATTAACAAGGCTACATACAACGTCTCTGTTTTCAATTCATAGTTACATTCAGTGTGAGACACTGCTGTCATAGACATTGTGAGGTTGTGGGGGAGAGGGGGGTGGGGAGAAAAAAGGGGGCAGTAATTTTTCATTCTTTTGCTTAGTGTATGTGTAGAACTGGCCCTATTGAATATATTCCAAGACAACAACACACACTCACACTACAAAGAACTCATAAACCGCCTTCTCTCAGCAGCCAGGAGCATCACAACTAGACACTGGAGAGACCTGTCAGGAGTAAACATGGACCAGAGTATGGGAAACAGCCCTACTAGAAAACCTAACCAACAAATTGAAACTAATACAAGGACCTGTCTGCCTTCTCTTTTGAGATCATTCCAATTTCTCCCATTGTTTTGGATATATTGTAGTACTCCAATAATTTGGCAAGCCACTCTATTTTTGTTGGTACAGTACCAGACAGGGACTGGAAGGTGTTTAAAAGATACTCGCAAAACTATATCAAAAAATCAGAACTCCTATTAGAATAAACAAGTTTCATTTCAAATATTGGAATACTAAATAAGATGGATAACAATGTCTAATAGAAAAAGAAATATGAAATTAGGTTAAAGGTGTGTGAAAGAAAGTACCGTAAATTTCGCTCCAAAACACGCACTTTTTTGCTCTGAGAAAGTAAGGGAAAATGCCTGTGCGTGTTAAGGAGCGAATGCACGGATCAGAGCCATGGCTGCCGTCAGTCAGGCAAAGCGGGAGCCACTTACACGCTCTACGAGGCTCTCCATTTGCTTTCTTTAAAGCGACCTGGAGCCAGGAAGGAGGGAGGGAAGGAGAGCCATAGCAGCAAAGCCGGCAGCAGCCGCTTACATGGGAGGGAGAGACGCTAGCAAAGGTCTGCACGCTCTCTAAACAGAGCAATGAGGCTGCAGAGAGACGGCAGGAAAGATAAAATTTAAGCAACCAGCAGCAAAATAAAACCAACCTCGAGCTCTGAGCCAGCGCAGTGAAAACCAGGAAGTAAAAAAAAAGGCTGGGGAGGGCATGAGGGAGAGGGGAAAACTTCGCAAATCCCCCGCGTCTCAGCTGATCGGCTGGGATGGAGCAGCTTGTTTTCAGGCAGGATAGATTTGAGCATTGTCTGGGTCCTAGTGCCCCTACCTCTTTTTTGTGCTCCATTCTATTGCTGCTGGTGGCTGCTTATCATTCAGGCTGCAAGGAGGAGCACTTTTACACAGCTAATGGCGAATCAACTGCAATCCAAGTCCTCCTCACTTGCTCAAATCTATTCCGCCTCAAAACAAGGAGCGGAAGGAAAAGGCTGCAAACTGTTAAATGGAAAAAAAACCCAGGCACAGGGCAAATACCTTAAGTATACCTTTAAAGCAACAGTACTCTTTCCCTCCCTCCTCCCCGCGGAAAAGCTCCTTGTCCCTTGAGTTCTTTTCCTTCCCTCCCCACTTAAAACGTGGTTACAAAGCACGGATCCACATGGATCCTCAGGATTTTTGCATTGGGCTACCCCAAACTCACTGTCAGATCACATGTCTGTGGCCACAGCATGAACCATAAAAATCATACATCCACTGTTTCATTTAGAATATTTTTTCCTCGTTTTCCTCCTCTAAAAACTACATGCGTGTTATGGTCAGATGCGTGTTATAGAGCGAAAAATACGGTAATAGAAGTAGAAAGAAATTGCAATTGAGTAGATTGGAAGTCTAACACAAAGGGTAAGGGGTGGTGGATGGTGATGGGAAATATCTGTGGGATTGAGTGTAGGTATGTTGTAGGTATGTTGTATGTATGTAGGTATGTTGTATGAAATGTATGTTTGTATGTGCATTAATGTTGAATTATTTTAACAATAAAAAAATATTTTTTAAAAAAGAAACCAACACAAGGACAAACAAAAGAGGATGCCTTTACCCCATTGTGGTTCACCTTTTTTACATATACAATCGTACCTTGGAAGACGAACGGAAACCATTCCAGAACTCCATTCGACTTCCAAAACTTTCGGAAACCAAAGCGTGGCTTCTGATTGGCTGCAGGAAGCTCCTGAAGCCAATCGGAAGGCCCGTCGGACGTTCGGCTTCCAAAAATAGTCCACAAACCGGAACAGTCACTTCCAAATTTGCGGTGTTCGGGAGCCAAAACGTTTGAAAACTAAACTGTTCAAAAACCAAGGTATGGCTTTACAACCCAACAAGACAACAGCATAAACTCATCCCTCTTGTAAAATCATTACAGTTCTAAGCACCTTTTATTTGGGAGCAGTAGGTTGAAGTAAGTGTGGAATCGACACCTGATCCTGCTGTGCTCCCTTGCTGAACATCAGCTTCTCTGCTTTCCTGAACATATTGTCACTGGGCAGTTTCTTAGCCCTTCTAAGGAAGAAGAATTTTGAGCCTCATGGCAGGGATAGTAGGGACTGAACACAACTGCCCAAATGCATCTGGAAAGTTTCCCCTGAAATCCTCTGAAAGATTTCACACATCTCTAATATTTGGTAGCCTTGTGGTACATCTTTTAAAATCAGTTCTTTTCTCCCTGTATGCACAGAGGCTTAAATTATTCAGTGTACAATTAACACTCCAAATTAATCCCCTATGTGCTTTTTAGAAACTGAAGATTGGGTAATATGAACTCCATACTTAATTTTTAGAAAAGAGAGGCCAGAGGCTGAAGGCTAAAGGCTCCATCAGAGGGCTGATGACTGTTTTGGAGCTAAACGTGAAATGCAAGCAAACTTTGTCCATGGCAAGGTATCTGTGGATTGACTGGGATTAAAATGAGTATGAGAAGACTCCCTGGAAAAGACCCTGATGTTGGGAAAGATTGAGGGCACAAGGAGAAGGGGATGACAGAGGGCAAGATGTTTGGACAGTGTTCTCGAAGCTACGAACATGAGTTTGACCAAATTGCAGGTGGTAATGGAAGACAGGAGTGCCTGGCGTGCTCTGGTCCATGGGGTCATGAAGAGTCAGACACGACTAAAGGACTCAACAACAACAACAACAAATCTTCTACACTGCTCTTTACTACTAACTGATATTGGCATGGTGGTATTATTCCTGTGTAAGAGTCTCAGTTTGTACAGAAAGTGGTTAATGGACCCAAAATGGGTGCTTAAGTAAAAGGCGAAAGATTTATACGATCTGAAGAGAAACCAGAGTAAGGAGAGGACTTCCGGTCGGCGCCAGCATTAATGGCGGTCCTCTTTCCGAGCTCCGGAGGAGGACTGCTCTGCGAGTTCGGGTCTGACCCGCTACGGCAAGCGGGGGACCCCTAAAATCACAGGCGCGGAAGCCTGTGAACAAGGAGACTCGGTGGGCACCAGAAGCGCCCCCCTTTACTGCGAAAGAGCCTTTTTAAAGGCTCCGGAACGGCATCGGGAGAGCGCGGTGCTGAGAGTCGTTACCCAGCCCGTAGGGTGAAGACGCGTCGCCACTGACGGAGAGCGCCGATTCCTTCCTGTAAATTTTGGACTGAAAAACTCATGAGTAAGATCGTCAATTTGGAACTAAAGATTTGAATCTGAAATTAGACTGAAAACGGGGAAGGTAAAAATTAAGGAAGTCTGCCTTCCCTTGACTGCATGACAGCTAAAGCAACGGAATTTTAAAGCTGCATCCGCAGGAAGTAACTTAAAACTGTTTAAGCCTGACATTGAACATAGATTCCCCTCTAGCAAGCAGGGCAGAGGGGAGGAAAAAGGGACATTAGAAACCTGCATGAACAATTTGAAGGGAAAAAAGAAAAAGTCTTCTGCTGTCTTAATCCACTGAAACGGACTGCCAAATGTACTAGGTCACTGAACTGTTTCTAGGAACTTGTGGGAAAGTTACATGGTTGAAGTTTTGCTTGATACAAAGTTTTGGGACTCTATTGCTACAGTATATTGGAGTGTGTTGAAAGTGTATCTAAGGGAAAAAGTGCTGCAGTTTATATATTCAAGCCTCCTGATATATTTGCTTTTAACTTCTTTGCCTCCTCCATTTGGACATTTTGTTCTGCTCCCCCTAGAGGGCTGAAAGTACTATTTGCATTGGTTTAAGACAGTGGGATTTTCCATCAGGGAATTGTTTCTGTGGGAACGTCCTTGGGACATGAGTGGCCCGGCAGAAGAGATAACTACCAGAGCTAAGGCAAAACAGCAACAACTGCAACAAAAGAAAAGAGGCTCAATTTCTGGTCTAACCCCTACAGGAGCAGCTGGGCAGGAAAAAGTGACAGCTGCCTCCATGGAGTCAGTGATACAGGCACTACTTAAGATAAATCAATCCTTGGAGACTTTGACAAAGCAGAGTACAGAAAATTCACAAAAATTAACAGAGCTAACAGCAAGATTGGACTTGAACACGAAAAGTGTGACATCCAATACAGAATCTATAAATAAACTGATTGAAGAAAACTCTGCAACACGTAAAATCGCAGAGGATGCCAGAAATATTGCCGGAGAGACACAGGAGAAGCTAGAACCGATTGCAAAGAAGGTATATGAGCATGATGCGACCCTGTCTTTGTTGGAACTACAGAGAAAGGAGAGAAATTTGAAATTAAGATTAATTCCCAAGAGTGAAGGAGACAGCCTTGTGGAGTACCTGACACAAGCATTTGCTGATTTTTGGCAGGAGGATTTGGAGGAGGAAGAATTTAAGATAATAACAGCATTTAGATTGGGCAGGAGACAGAACAGAAAGACTCCGAGGGACTGTCTGATTACTCTCAGATCTACCGAAGAAAGAGACAAAATACTAAAACTACACTACCGAAAGGCCTTGGAAATTGAAAATTCACCTATACAAATCTTTAAAGACATCCCTAAATATATCTTGGAGGTGAGAACCTTCTATAAGGATTTGGTCTACCTGCTGAAGAAGAACAACATCCGCTTTAGGTGGGAGTTTCCACAAGGACTGTCCTTTAACTACAAGGGAAAGAAGGTGAAAATAAAGACAATCCAAGACAAAGAGAGGTTCCTGGAGAGAAACAACGAGGACTTACAGAAGGGAACGGTGGACCCACTTCTAGAACAAAGGAGAACATTGGATATTTTGAATTTATCGTTTGGACTAAAACCATTGCCATCTGAGGAAGAGCAACAACTCGGGGCAGTAGGAGGGGTAATAGAGAAACAATAAGATGGCCCTGCAACTCCTTAGCTGGAACTGCAATGGGCTGAACATGCCCTTGAAGAGACGACAGGTGTTTCATATTTTGAAAAAAGAACAATTGGACTTGATTTGCCTACAAGAAACTCATGTAACCAGAGTACACAGGAAACTACTTATAAATAAGAGATTAGGACAAGAATTTATCTCATCAGACAAAGTCAAGAAAAGAGGAGTTGTGATTTACGTAAAAGAGAAATGGATCCCAAAAATGATGTTTAAAGATGAACAAGGAAGATATTTAGCAGTTGAAATACAAGTACAAGGAGAAAAATTCTTAATAGTTGGAGTTTATGCACCAAATGAAGGCAAGGTGGATTTTTTTAAGAAACTTCACAAAACTCTGATGGACTATTTGGATTACAATGTAATAATTATGGGAGACATGAATGGTGTGGTCTCTACTAACATGGATAAGGCACAAAGACTGACAATCTCCAAGGAAGGGAAGAAGGTCAAATACTTAGGGGTTCATCTGACATCTAAAAACTTGAATTTGTATAAAGACAATTATGAAAAATGCTGGTCAGAAATTAAAAAAGATCTAGAAATATGGTCAAATTTGAAATTGTCAATGTTAGGCCGTATTGCAGTTATTAAGATGAATGTATTGCCTAGAATGGGACGCGGGTGGCGCTGTGGGTAAAAGCCTCAGCGCCTAGGGCTTGCTGATCGAAAGGTCGGCGGTTCGAATCCCCACGGCGGGGTGCGCTCCCGTTGTTCGGTCCCAGCGCCTGCCAACCTAGCAGCTCGAAAGCACCCTCGGGTGCAAGTAGATAAATAGGTACCGCTTACTAGCGGGAAGGTAAACGGCGTTTCCGTGTGCGGCTCTGGCTCGCCAGAGCAGCGATGTCACGCTGGCCACGTGACCCGGAAGTGTCTCTGGACAGCGCTGGCCCCCGGCCTCTTGAGTGAGATGGGCGCACAACCCTAGAGTCTGTCAAGACTGGCCCGTACGGGCAGGGGTACCTTTACCTTTATTGCCTAGAATGTTATTTTTGTTTCAAACTTTGCAGATTCTGGACAAGATGGACTGTTTCAAGAGGTGGCAGAAAGACATTTCGAAATTTGTCTGGCAGGGCAAAAAGCCCAGAATAAAATTTAAAGTACTTACAGATGCAAAAGAAAGAGGGGGATTTGCCCTGCCGGACTTAAAACTGTACTATGAAGCAGCAGCATTTTGCTGGTTGAAAGAGTGGATGCTCCTCGAGAACACAGATATCTTGGATTTAGAAGGTTTCAATAATACATTTGGTTGGCATGCATATTTATGGTATGATAAAATCAAAGTGCATAGGGCCTTTAAAAATCATATTGTCAGAAAAGCGTCGTTTAATGTTTGGATAAGATATAAAGACTTGTTGGAAAATAAAACCCCTAGATGGTTGTCACCCTTGGAGGCAAAGGCATTGAAGAAACTCAATATGGAGGCCGAATGGCCAAAGTATTGGGAAATCTTGGAACAAGATGGAGATAAATTGAAATTACAGTCATGAGAAATTGAAACCTAAAGTACGAGATTGGCTCCATTATTATCAAATAATGGAGAACTACAAACAGGATAGGAAAATTGGCTTCCAGGTGGAGAAATCGAAATTAGAAACTGAATTGTTAGAACCCAATACTAAGAATTTGTCAAGAATGTACAACTTGCTGCTGAAATGGAATACACAGGATGAAACAGTTAAATCGGCTATGATTAAGTGGGCACAGGACATTGGCCATAACATTATGTTTGCTGACTGGGAATGGTTGTGGAACACCGGTATAAAATTTACGGCATGTAATGCCTTAAAGGAAAATATTATGAAAATGATTTACAGGTGGTACATGACCCCAGTCAAGCTAGCAAAAATTTACCATTTGCCTGACAATAAGTGTTGGAAGTGTAAAGAAACTGAGGGTACATTTTATCACCTTTGGTGGACGTGCCCAAAGATTAAGGCTTTCTGGGAGATGATATATAATGAAATGAAAAAGGTACTTAAATGTACTTTCTCTAAAAAACCAGAGGCCTTTCTCTTGGGCATTGTCGGCCAATTGGTGGCAAAGAAGGATAGAAGTTTCTTTATGTATGCTACGACAGCAGCAAGAATACGCATCGCAAAGTATTGGAAGACACAAGATCTACCCACTTTGGAAGAATGGCAGATGAAAGTGATGGACTATATGACACTGGCGGAGATGACTGGCAGAATCCGTGATCAGCGGAAGGAGATGACGGAAGAAGACTGGAAGAAATTTAAAATTTATTTGAAGGACTATTATAAACTTGATGAAGGTTAAAATGTCAAGGCTTCTAGAATGAAAGGGTTACAGCGAGATAATATTAGATTGAAGGAAATGCTAGTAAGACATATCCTTGACAGAATTGTTAGAAGTTGCTGAAAAACTTTGGGCATTGGGATGCAGAAAGGGGAGGTATGGGGAAGTCTGAGAAACGAAGTTCATGAAAATTTGTCTATGAAATTATACATGTTTGTATGTCTTTTTATATGTTAGTATTGTCTTAATTTTTTTTGTAAAACTGATAAAAATATAATTTAAAAAAAACACAGAATGGGTGCTTAAGATCCACAATCAGTGGCAGTGTTGCCGGCCACATATATTGTTAATAAAATTACAAATAAATAGTGCATAATGGCTTGAGACACCTCAAGGAGGCAAGAGGAGATTTGGGAAAGAATAATATGAAAAGGGATGGTTGAATACACTCTGTGTGAACAAGAAGATCAGGAGCATTTTGGAGCATCTTGAAGCCCCTCTGGAGACGGAGGTTATACACTTCTTATTACAGGGGAGAGACCAGGAGCTCACCAAGGCAGTAGCTAAGTTCCTCTATTTGATTTTTTTGTCGCCGAAGTACGCTACAGGACCCTGCCCTTGCCGGAGACCCACAGAGATGAAATAGATTGCTCGCCTCTTCTTCCCTTTGGTAAATGACTGTACTGTTGAAATGGCGATGAGATTGCACTGGGTTATTTATTCTGAATGTTTGTAAGTGATGCCAATAAAGGTTTGATGATGATGATGATGATCATGAGGATGATGATTTTGGAGCAGCAACCAAGAAAGAAAGAAAGAAAGAAAGAAAGAAAGAAAGAAAGAAAGAAAGAAAGCTAGTTTTGCACTAAGAAAAGCACTTTCTGGCATCTCTCTCTGAGCTCTACTGAGACAGTGGATATGCTCCTTTCAGGAGTGCTATGCTATCTATCTCCAGCTATGCTCAATTTATTACATGAACACATTTAATCTCCAGTGATCTCCTTCAGATGAAACCAAACCTGTGCAGGAGTTGCCCTGCAAACCCTGCACTGTTAGGCACCCAGCATGGTGGAAGCCTTGATACTGTGCTCTGAGCAAAAAAGAACAGTATTCCATGAAACAAATTTAAAATCAGTCCCATGTTTTCCTCCTGCCCTAGTCAATTTCTAGGGTTGCTTGAGTAATGCAATTTTCACAAATTCCAAAAAGAACTGACCTGATCTGTACCTCCTAGACTAATGTGCATGTTGGACTTTTGTCACCCACCAGCTTTTGCAGTTCCCCAAGTAGAGACATCACCTTGCCAACAAAGGTCCATATAGTAAAAGCTATGGTTTTCCCAGTAGCGATGTATGGAAGTGAGAGCTGGACCATGAAGAAGGCTGATCGCCGAAGAATTGATGCTTTTGAATTATGGTGCTGGAGGAGACTCTTGAGAGTCCCATGGACTGCAAGAAGATCAAACCTCTCCCTTCTTAAGGAAATCGGCCCTGAGTGCTCACTGGAAGGACAGATCGTGAAGCTGAGGCTCCAATACTTAGGCCACCTCATGGTAAGAGAAGACTCCCTGGAAAAGACCCTGATGTTGGGAAAGATGGAGGGCACAAGGAGAAGGAGACGACAGAGGACAAGATGGTTGGATAGTGTTCTCGAAGCTACCAGCATGAGTTTGACTAAACTGTGGGAGGCAGTGGAAGACCGAAGTGCCTGGCGTGCTCTGGTTGGTGGGGTCACGAAGAGTCGGACACGACTAAATGACTAAACAGCAACAACAGTGTTCCAATGCATATTTTGAGAAAGTATATATGTCCACATGCATATTTAAATGCAAAGTGGCGTGCCCATTTCTCTTTTTAACTGCAGATTAATTCAGAAATAGGACAGAACATAATTAAGGGTGAATATATGAAATGTGACGTGGAGCAGAAATAGATTGGTTTGTCCATTCCTACCTATTTATTTCAGATTATGTTGATGTTGAAAACACCCATAGCTTTATGCTAGTTCTTTCTCACCACTGCTTTAGCATTGGAATTTTTCAAGTTATATGCCAATGAGAAGCTGAAAAGGAAAGACTTCAATCTGCGTCTCTGCAGACAAATCTTTAATGTTTAATGAGGCAGTTTAATAAAATAAAAAAAGGCAAATGTCTGCTGAGAATGCAAATTTGTATGCATGACTTGCCATCCTTTTGGTGCACTGTTAAATTCTCAAATGGATCAACGTTGAACAGGCAACACTCCTTTAACACTCTAAGGAGTGAAAAAAGAAAAAAAGGCGGGGGGGGAGAGCTATATGAAATCTCCAAACATCTGACTACCCTCATAAGGCTGTTTTTTTTCTCTGCCTCTCTTCCTCTTTCCCTCTCTTTTGGTTTAAAGGAGTCGTCAACACAATACAACTTTAATTTTGTTTTATGCAGGCAGTGAATATTGTCAACAAAACAATAAATAGTGCATGGAATCAAGTTGCGAGATAATTGCATAAAAGTCATGAGTTTGCATTCCAGAAATCTACAGATTCCCCCTTCATTCATTTATTTTTTTTGGGGGGGAGCTACTCTGTTCCTTTTAGTTTTGAATGTGTGTGTAATGGAGGGGGAATATAATAAAAAATAAATATGTATATTGTGTGTGGATCTTATGCCTATAGTCCCTTTAACTAACTAAAAAGCAAAATATTAAAGAGACTGCAGATTATTTTAAACCATAATGTTTTCTTATTACAGCCCAATAGCCACATTTCCATTTTTGAATCCATTATCTATGAATTATATTAGCAGATTTTCAGGGAGAAAATATGCCTCTTTCATCTGTGCATACATACCTCTCTTCAACCACACAGAAAACAAGTTACAGATACAAAGCTGCACAGAAAAAAGTTTCAGATTCAAGCTGTATGAAATGTGCGAAATCAGACATCAAGCACTTCTACCCAATCGCAGAAGGCACCCATCTGACACCCTCCTCCCCGAAAAACCCTATCAAACTTCCACATTTTAAGAGTCAAACTTCCAAATCTTAGAAGTGAAATAGAACACTGTTCATATGATCTGTTGCAAGGGATCTAAGGTGAACACCAAAGGAAACTTGAGGAGCACTTCTAAGGGACTGACCACTAAGAAGGAGTTTGTATGTAGTTTGTATGTAGTGATAGTACACCTAATGGAGGCTTCTGCTTAAGGTAATTTTGTTGATTTTAACCTTTTGCTGCCAGCCCGATGTGCATGAGCTATCATATTATTAGGTCTCTTAATAAGAACTGGATTGCTTCAAGTGAGCATCCTGTTGATGATATTAATATTGGATATTGATAATTGGCCTATTGGTATGTTTTATGCTCATTTAAAACCTTTGATACATTTTAAGTGAATTGTGGAAAAAGAAGAGGAGAGCGCAAAATATGGTCTGAAGCTCAACATCAAAAAAACGAAGATCATGGCCACTGGTCCCATCATCTCCTGGCAAATAGAAGGGGAAGAAATGGAGGCAGTGAGAGATTTTACTTTCTTGGGCTCCATCATCACTGCAGATGGCGACAGCAGTCACGAAATTAAAAGACGCCTGCTCCTTGGGAGAAAGGTGATGGCAAACCTAGACAGCATCTTAAAAAGCAGAGACATCAACTTGCCAACAAAGGTCCGTATAGTTAAAGCCATGGTTTTCCCAGTAGTGATGTATGGAAGTGAGAGCTGGACCATCAAGAAGGCTGATCGCCGAAGAATTGATGCTTTTGAATTATGGTGCTCGAGGAGACTCTTGAGAGTCCCATGGACTGCAAGAAGATCAAACGTATCCATTTTTAAGGAAATCAGCCCTGAGTGCTCACTGGAAGGACAGATCGTGAAGTTGAGGCTCCAACACTTTGGCCACCTCATGAGAAGAGAAGACTCCCTGGAAAAGACCCTGATGTTGGGAAAGATGGAGGGCACAAGGAGAAGGGGACGACAGAGGATGAGATGGTTGGACAGTGTTCTTGAAGCTACCAGCATGAGTTTGACCAAACTGCAGGAGACAGCGGAAGACAGGAGTGCCTTGCATGCTCTGGTCCATGGGGTCACGAAGAGTCGGACACGACTAAACGACTAAACAACAAGAACAAAAAGTGAATTGTCCGTTGTTGAATGACCAATGCTAAATTGCATTCTGTTACGAGTTTTATTATGCATTATTGTAATTGTTCTATTGCATGTAAATCATTTTCCCCCTATGAACTGGTTTAAGCACAATCAATTCAAATTTAGGCTTAAACTCTCACATCATCACAAAATAGAGCAATGATGGGAAAGACAGATATATTAAAACAAATGCTGTAAAAATAAAAGAACAGCATTAAGCACAAATCAATAAAAATCTTAATTTAAATCTGGTAGTCAGCCTTTCAAATGTCATTATTACCACACCCAGCCTCACAGAGTTTCAAATCTTTTATAGGTAGCTATTCGCCATAATACAACATACAAAATAAAATAAACATCACAAATCAAGCTTTTTCAGCACTATATTTTACAAGTGCCTTGTTGAACTTGGCTCCAGGTTAGTGTCTTTAAACTATTACAGTATATAAACAAGCTAACAAATATGAGGACACTCACACTTCAGAAATGCACTTTCACAGCTCTAATGCAAATGATTTTTAAGAGATGTACATGGAGGTAGCGAAGGGACGCGGGTGGCGCTGTGGGTTAAACCACAGAGCCTAGGGCTTGCTGATCAGAAGGCCAGCGGTTCGAATCCCCGCAACGGGGTGAGCTCCCGTTGCTCGGTCCTTGCTCCTGCCAACCTAGCAGTTCAAAAGCACATCAAAGTGCAAGTAGATAAAAAGGTACTGCTCCGGCGGGAAGGTAAACGGCGTTTCCGTGTGCTGCTCTGGTTCGCCAGAAGCAGCTTAGTCATGCTGGCCACATGACTCGGAAGCTGTCAATAAAGCCAATAAAGTGAGATGAGCGCCACAACCCCAGAGTCGGTCACGACTGGACCTAATGGTCAGGGGTCCCCTTTACCATTTACCTTACATGGAGCTAGCACTGGGCCAGAAGTGGGTTTTGTTTTTGTTTTTTTGTAGTTTCTGGTGGTCTTCGTCAGCAACCAATTCCATCAGGACCACTTTGAGAAGGAACTGGGAAGAACTGGACTAATTCCCATTCCCCCAACTGTCCTGCCACCAAGTCCAATTGTTACACACATCATTCATCTGCAAGCTTCTTTGTTTATTGGTTGTCACAAAGCCCATTCCTCTATGAGGCTGAATTTGGTCTGGGACTTCCAGTTGCTAGCTCCTACTCTAGCCCCAAGCACAACACTGTACTAGCAAAACAACACAGTTGTTGAGAGTTTGTTTTGAAATATTAATTTTAATCTGGACTCTGCTAGGCCTACATCACACCAAGAAGCTATGATATGTTTTATGCACATAACAGAGTTGCCGTGATGGATTGAAATAGACACTATGCTATATTTGTGTCTTTCCTGTGGAAGTTGCTTGAACCCGAGTGCTTTCCATAGAAGCTCACAGAGAAGACCTTGGCAATCTGATTAGGATGGTAGAGAAGCAGCCATGTGATCTAAACAAAGTGGGAGCATGAAATGTCTTGGCAAACTGAGGCTGGAAGTGTGTCAACCATCCCTGTGTGTAAAACCATGTCTACAGCAACGTCCGCATCTTTCATTTTCTCCCCTCATGGGTGGATTATTGTAATTCACAGTCCGTGTTTATGTGGGTCCACCAATATAATAAGAAAATTGATGGGGAAAATTAATGGAAATGTCCACCCCCCCCAATTGCTGATTTATAGAAATGGCTGGTTCTTCTTCCTAGGTAGGTGGTTGGGCTTTTCCTTTCCTACTGCTATCTGCCTCGTTTTGTTCATTTTGCATATATTAAGGAGTACTACAGGATCTCGTCTGCTGCTCTACATTTCGTAACTGTGAATTTTTATTGCTCTAATTTGCTAGGAACTCATTTCACAACTAGATGGGCTGGAGGGAGATAAGAGTTATGTGACTGCTTTGTCAATGCACGACATTTGTTTAGCCACATGCAAATCCCATTATTATTATTATTATTATTATTATTATTATTATTAATACCCCACCCATCTGGCTGGGTTTCCCCAGCCAATCTGGGTGGCTCCCAAGCCATTTACTAATCATTTAAACATATTATACCTGACTTTGTATTAATTGTGATCTATTCAATTCTCTATTTTCTATTTTCGGTGTAGATTCTTCATCATTCATAATCCCATTTTGTATCTTTTCAGTTTTTCATTTCTATCAAGCTTTGTATTTCAATAAACCAAGTAATTTGTTGCAGTTACATTCAGGAGTCTGTGGTTTTTGCTCAATGTGTGTAAGTTTTACTCCTTGGTCCATTAGGTTGCTACTAAGCAGGATCAAACCTTGAGTGGGATCCCATGAGTGTTAGTGCATTGTCCAGGATTCTGCAGTGTGTGTGCTGATGCTGATTAGATCACCAGAATAACAATGGGGGGGATTATATGTGTGACTTCATCATTTGTGGACTTGGACTAGATGCCACATTAACTGATGCTGTGGCATAAGCTCTTGCTTGCAGGTTCAATGAGACTGTCAAGACCCATAGCTTGACAGCTGCTCGGCTTGCTTTACATGACTCACAGACAGCACCAGAGGCCTCTGGGGGATATGAATCACCTCTTAGGGCATATCCACCCTGCCCCAAACCAGGAAGGAGGTCCTCCATCTTTATTCAGAGCGAATGAGATCTCAGCTTCGGGACGTCTAGTCCTAAACTTCTTATTCCAAGAAGAATAAGAAGAGTTTGGATTTAATATCCCGCTTTATCATTACCCTAGGGAGTCTCAAAGCGGCTAACATTCTCCTTTCCCTTCCTCCCCCACAGCAAACACTCTGTGAGGTGAGTGGGGCTGAGAGGCTTCAAAGAAGTGGCCCAAGGTCACCCAGCAGCTACATGTGGAGGAGCGGAGACGTGAACCTGGTTCCCCAGATTACGAGTCTATTGCTCTTAACCACTACACCACACTGGCTCCAAATAAGAATTTGTCTTCAACAAGCTCTTCTGCCCAATCCTTCTCAGCTCTGCCTGCTTTCACTGCAAGAGCAGAAGTCTTGGCTTACAACATGACATTTTTAATGGTGATTAACAATAGATAGGGCTGTTAAAAGGTCTGTACCCAGACCATCTAAAAACTCTACATCTGAAAAATATAATGTACTTTGGGCAATTTTAGTAAATTTGTATGGCTTCCAGCTCAGTACATTCTGCAATTGTATGCAGTCACTTGGCATTTTCTATTCTACTTTTGCAAAATTGCATGGGCGAGGCAAAGAGCTATTATGCAGGGCATTGAAATAACACCTCCACTGGACATCTCATTCATTGGAGGCATTTCCCATATACATGCAAACATACTTGGCATAACTATTAAGCACTAGAAAATTGCTGTTTTTAAAAAATAAAATAAAAGTTGAGGTAGCTGATTTTAGGGAACCATGCAGTATCACAGAATACCTACAAACAGTCCTGATAATAAGTGTAAACCCACTGAATGCAAAATAAACTCCTATACTTTTAACGGTGCTTGCAGGGCTGCCTCTAGAAAGTTTAAATGAATACAATGCCCAGAAACTTGATGGATTGTGCCAAAACTCCTGTCAAGGCTTTCAACAATCCACTAAGAAAACACACGCTTTAATATTTACCACAAAGCATTTTTGCTATGTGCAACAGTGAATATTTTAACATTAAACTGAAGAAGAAGAAGAAATGCAAATTAGAATTGCCATCAGGAGAAGCAGTATGTATTTGAGTGCAATTCTTTTCCATCTGGATTAATGGGGATTTGGGGAGCATTTTAACGGTTCACACTTTAAAACACTACTGAGAGGGTGCTATATTTTTAAACACTGGAATGAAAGCCTTTACTTTGCTGTTTTAATTGTACCAGTTATGCTATTGCAAATTGACAAAGTAGTCCATTCGCTGAATGGCACTGACAGCAAGCCCCACATATACTATACTATACTATACTATACTATACTATACTATACTATACTATACTATACTATACTATACTATACTATACTATACTATACTATATTGATTGGCAATGGCTCTCCAAACTGTCAGGCACAAATTGTATCCAAACAAGTCAGATGGGTGGGGTACAATTAATAAAATTATTTATGCATTTATGCATTATTATTATTAGCATGGACTGAATCTAGGACCTCTTTCATGCAAACAATGGGATCTACCACTGACCTATGGTAAAGGAGCAGGTAGGCAACCAGACTAGATTTACATTCAATCTGATCTAATAAGATACTTCTTATATTTTTATGCCCTATTGTCCAATAATGGGCACACTCTCCTCTGAATTCCCAGCCTGTAGATTTAGATGCAACCTGCCAGGATCCATAGGGATTGAGCAGGTAAGTCAAGTTCTTAATCTCATTTGACATAAGCCAGCCAACAATTTTAACGTTAACTTTTGACTGATTTATCAAGGCTGTGTAAATCCGGCAAAGTATCCCTGAAAGGATTGCATCCAACTTTCTGATCCATATATCCTTTCTGAAAAAGAAGGAAACTTAAAAAAGTGGTGCTTTTGGAGTCCGAAAAAGGAAAAGAACAAGTGGCTCGCACCTCCTGCTGATAAGAAGGGAAAGAAGTGGTTGGACGAAAAGGCTCTTGATTTTGAGAATGACATTGATGTGCTCTTTAACAATCTCCTTACTAAGCAGATAATGACGGGCTGAAAAGGCAGAAGGGAATCATGAGTGAAATTAAAAGTGAGGAACTTATTAATAGAGAAGGCTGGGTCTTTAATATAACACACATCCCCCGCAAAACTAGCATTCTTTTCCCCTACAGTTTTAATAATGGATTTCTTTGGAAGCAGAGATTTTCAGAAGTCCTGAATGGCACACAGATTTCTAGAATGGATCACCTCCCCAGGAATTGAGGCAAAGAATTAGCTTCAAAGTCAGCCAGACAGTTGAACAATGAGAAATTACGGGGAATGGGTGTAATGAGAAGAAAATAACTTGAGCAAATTATAATTGTGGAAGCTGCACGTTTTTGTCATTGGAGTCCAAGCCCAGCCTGTATAACCTGTGCACCTTCCTCTAAACCTAGGAATAACATTTTCCACATGCACTGTGCCCTGATGAGCACTTGATAATTCTCTCTCCCTTTTGCAGTCCCACATAAAAGCAACATGATTTTTTTTCTTAAGTTCCTGGTGAGCAGCCATGCCTGATGTCCAGGCCTGAGGCATTACACTGGTCGTCTCAAAATGCTGCAGGCTTCCCTCTAAATTCTTTATCGATTTTGCCAGAGGAGCAACCTCCAAACGAACTTTACATGTCACTTTTAGCACAGTCGAGCAAAACTCCCAACAGGATTTCTTTGGAGAGTTCTCCCAAGCAACAGTCAGGTGAAGTAACTTGCCCAGGACCATAGCTGTCAAGTGTCCCTTATTTGGCGGGACAGTCCCTTATCCCAGCGCCATGTCCCGCTGCTGTCCCTTATTGATGATGTCCCTTAAATAAGCTACTGAAGGTAATGGGGCCCTTTCTATGTCCAGCTGTCCTTTGTCAACAACTAATTGTTGCTTTTTTGTGTTGAATATATGCTATATGGTAATTTATGGACCTAATATGTATCTAAAGCCATTTGCATGCAACAAAATATGTATTTTATCAAAGTAATTGTTGATCCCTTATTTTGGCTGCTGATCCCTTATTTTCGAGGCAGCTGGTCCCTTATTTTCAAATCTGTAAGTTGACAGCTATGCCCAGGACCTGCTTCTATGAATGGGAAGCTGCACTACAGCTACGGGATAATGTTACCTTCTAGTAGGCACCATGCTGAATATGGCCCATATGAACTGTATCTTAAAAAAGGCTGACTGCATCCAAGATGTGTCAGGAGGTCCAACACACAAGTAGGAATCTGACAGAGACACATGCCCGACTGGCATGTTCTCTCCCTCCTGGTCGGTCATTCAGAAGACTCAGAAACCTTCTCCAGCCAAACATCACAGCCACTAATGCCTCAGAGACATCTGCACACTTCAGGAACAGCAAAGTATGGGCAGTCAGTGTAACAGACTCAGTAGCGCAGCATTTTGGCTAAACTACTTTATTTACATATAATACACTCAGAGCATTCTAACTCAGCTCCTTCCTCTTCAGCATCAGACAGCAAAGAGAAAGGACAAAGGACAAAATCCTACATCACGGAAACACAGTAGTAAAAACATCCTGTCTTTGTTACTTCCCACAATGTGGAGTGAAAACGTACACCGTCATGTGATAAAAACAATTCCGTGACTGCAAGCATGGGAAAAGAATCCTAACAGGATGATGCTATTGGTGCAGGCCAGAGAGCCTTCTGGAGAGCTGTTTAAACAATCCCACCCTCCTCAATGTTACTCATGTCGCCGTAGCTGCAGCAAAATACTTTTTGCACAGGGTGCTGTGTCTACAAAAACAAAACACGATAGTTCAATAACTGTTCAGCCTCTGAGCTTTGGTGTGATATAAGTGAAGAACAAATCAGATTATGCCTTCGAGGTAGTGGCTCAGCAGATACTGAAGTACCTTCTCCAAAAACTCTGACAAACCTATTATTTATTGGAAAGGGTCCCCCCCCCCAAATAAGGCTTTATATTACTGATTATCTGCAGGCTCTTATACTTTGTATATGTGGATGTTTAGCTGAGATCCCTGCATTGCAGGGGGTTGGAATAGATGGGCTTTAGGGTCCCTTTCAACTCTACAATTCTATGTTCATAATTGTCTGATGTTGTTTTGTGATTTATTTACTTTTTAGTTTGCAGTTTTGTTATGCAAACTGACTTGGGGGAATCAAGGTTGGTCTATAAATGACTAAAACCAGCAAAAATAAATAAATGACAGCAACAGAAGGAGTGACAGAAAGGACAACCACGGCTTCAAGTTACAATAAAGGAGATTCTGACTAAACACCAGGAAGAATTTTCTGACACTAAGAGGTGTTCAACAGTTGAACAGTCTTCTTTGGGAGGTTAACAACTCTCCTTCCTTGAAGGTTTTTAAGCAGAGGGCTAGATGACCCCCCCCCAACTCTACAATTCTATGATTATATGGCATTCTGAACATTCAAATTGTTCTCTGTGAGATTCTCTGTACAAGCACACATTCGAAACAATACCAGATGCAAAAAGATACATTCTAGGAAGCAACATGAATGCCTACACTGGTTCAGATGCTACAATAGGAAGCTGTTGCCACAAAGGCCCTGGTTTGGTTCTTCTATGCTGTTATAGCAACTGTGTCAACATACACGGTTCCAGATAGAGATAAATTAGAAATATATATTGAAAGGAAATGTGCTTTCTTTTAAATGAGAATTACTGTACCTTTTATTTTGCACATAGTACATACTTATAATATAAAGCTTTTTCTATATTGGTAATTTCCTAAAAGATTAGTATCCATGCATGAACAATAATATAAATGACTATACAAGTGGTCTTTTGCATAATAAAATTTGTGGATGTTAATCTTGTTCTGGGAAAGGGTCATTAGAAGAACACAAATATTATTGCAAGACTTTCAGGTAAAGGGGGAGAAAATCATATTGGCTTGTATATAATAAGTATGTTTATAATATCCTACTCTTTTAATGAGAGAGGCACAATATAGGCAAAATTAGGCACTTGTATAGGGATGTGGGTGGTGCTGTGGTCTAAACCCCAGAGCCTAGGGCTTGCCGATCAGCAGGTCAGCAGTTCGAATCCCCGCGATGGGGTGAGCTCCCGCTGTTCGGTCCCAGCTCCTGCCCACCTAGCAGTTCGAAAGCATGCCAGTGCAAGTAGATAAATAGGTACCTGGCGGGAAGGTAAACAGTGTTTCCGTGTGCTGCTCTGGTTTCGCCAGAAGCGGCTTAGTCATGCTGGCCACATGACCTGGAAAAACTTTCTGTGGACAAATGCCAGCTCCCTTGGCCAATAGAGCGAGATGGGTGCGCAACCCCAGAGTCGTCCATGACTGGACCTAATGGCCAGGAGTACCTTTACCTTTACCTAGGCACTTGTATATCCCTCCGATTTCAATTTCTTTGATCTGCTTTTTTGACAGGCCATATTTTGACAGGGTATGGGCTGAAGACACATCTGGCCAACACCTTGAGTGAAGCTAAGCAGGTAATGCTCTGGTCACTGCTTGGATAGGTGACTGCCTGCAAACCCCATGTCTTGGGTTCCATGATGGAAGAAAGAAAGGTGAGCTCCAGATATAAGAACATACATAAATAATAAATATATGTGGCAACATATATCCTGAATTTTGATGATGTACCTACTCTTGGTAAGAAAGAAAGATAAGAGGACACTCAGGCTAGAGACTCAAAGTGCCTTCACAATTATTTTATTCCCAGAAAGCAGTTCGGTTAATTCCAGGAACTCACAAAAAAATAAATAAATACTGAGTTCTCTTATACCATTCCCAGAAAACCTACTTATAAAAGAATTGCTTTGAGGAATCATCTCTCTTTAAGGTAGGCACAGATATTTTGAAGGCAGGGGGTTTAATTATTCATTCGAAACATAAAGCAAATGACTCCCATCACTATTTATTAACAGCTCCATCTGAGAGACAAGTAACAGCTCTGCCACGGAGGAAGACAGAAGAAAATCAATTAGACTAATTAGATAGGCAGCCAAGGGCCGAAAAAGTCCAACAGGAAATTGTAAGTAAAGAACATTATTAAAAGTGACCCAAGTCTCAGCCTATTGGTGGCACTTTGTATTCCTCTGTTTCAGTCCTAAACTTAAGACTCCGTATGATATTTGAAAGATTTGACATTTTTGATTATAGTAGAGATGGCCCCTCAACCACCAAACACAGTTTCTTCTCTTTATGCTCCTTAGGCTTTTGTATGTAGGAAGTCAATGCGCTCAGCAATGCTGTACGGCAAATTCACGCGGGTTCCAATGCATGCGCGTCTCTGCTCTTGTATGTCTAATAAGGTAGAATCTGTCACACACATTCTTCTATTCTGCAAATTTTACAGCGAAGAACGAGTTCAACTTATTTTACCGCTTCTATCAAAATTTATACCCCTTCAATATTATTTGGAATCCTCCCCCGAAATTCTTCGAAAATACCTCCTGGAAGATTCCTCAAGCTCAATATCATATGAGGTGGCTAAATTTTGCACTTCAGTAATTAGGAAGCGTAAATCTCTTCTGTCGAATGGCACACTGCGAAGTTCCCTTGTGTAACCTTTTTTCTTTTCTGAGGTTGTCGTTGATTTCTTGTTGTTTGATCTTGTGGTGTTTAGTGTCACTGGCTCCGGCCGTAATAAAACTTGACTTGACTTGTATGTAGGAAGAGATGCTGGAGGAATCCTCGGCATCCTCGGCATGAGACAAACTTGCCTGATCTACATCTCCTGGATTAATTCACAGCTCAAACAAGTTCCTGCTCAGCACCCACACTCCCCGATAAAGATCTGCTAAATGGTCTGAGCAAACTACATTTTGTATCTTTGGTGTTTTTAAAACAGCAATAGCCGATTGGAGCTCTTAGGAAGTAGGCTGGAAAGTGGGCCATAAATGACACCGAAAATAACGTCGCGACGAAATTGTGTCCAAAATAGAGGATATTTGAAACACTTGAAAATACTCCATCTTTATGCTGTGTTATTTTCAAGGCTGTTACAATATAGAAATGTTGCGCTTCAAGCCACTCCCAGGAGACTAAAGACACAAGGACACAGAATCTAGGTTAATGTTAGTGGGGGAAATTTAAGCCACAACTTTATTGGTTAGAGAATGTGGCTTAGGCATTGGCACCAACAGACTACATCTGACTCCTGCCCACCTTGCAGGATGTCTGGAAGGGTAAACTACCAGTGGGGGAAGCCGATGCAGACCGACTCGACCCCCCCGCTCAAGTTTCCCGCTGGGGTCGTGGCATGGTCCTAGCCCCTCCCCAGGCTTTGGACAAAATCCACACCCCCGGATTCCTTTAACGGAATACCCTTACGCATGGAGGGGCAGGTGATGGCCGCACCTCCTGAAATAGGAGCTTCTAGAGTCACACCACAGTTTAAATTGGCACCTGGCCACACACACCCAGCACTCTGATTGGCCGCCTGGCGAAAGGCATAGCCGGTCCACCCTCAGAGTGACGCGGGATGCTATCCCACACCATGCTGAGGCAGGGGTGGGAGCTGGTGGCCCAAGCGGAACCGATTGTTTGTACCCCTTTCATTATTCCTTTTGGATTTACTTATCAGACTTCATTGTGTTTATATGTGTGTCATTTTGTATTTGTGTTGTAAACAGTCATGTGATCTTTGAATGAAGGGTGGTATATAAATTTAATTAAGAAGAAGGATAAAGAATAAGAATATATGGTCAAAAATGGCTGCCACTATAGACGAGTGGAACATTTTTTTTTTGGGGGGGGGGAGGTGACATTCATAAGGGGAACAGAATGGAAATAGACCAGTCCACCGAGCTCTATATGTAAGGCACTAGAAGTTTTCAAATCTTGCACCCAGTTCTGTGAGCCTTATTCACAGGGTCATCATGGCAGCCTGTCAAAACAGAGTGCACCTACCCTCTGCTGTGTGAAAATACCTCTGCAAATAGCCAGGGAGTGGTACTGCAGCTACTAAATCAGCAGAAGGCCTCAATGAGCATATGCAGCAATTCACCTTTGGGGTACTGCCCCTACTGACCTTTCTGCCTAACTTTCTGCTTTGCTTAGTGGCTTAGCAGCTTACAGGCCTGCTGACACATCTACTGTGCGGATCATTTATCTGTCAAGATCATCATTCTGCCTTATTCTCCTTTTCCAGACCACCAGCTTTGGCATTCTGATCCCAAAGCTGTTTTCTATAAAAAGTCAACAGCAGCAGCTGCCGCAATAACATTGTTAGCGAGGACAATTGATAGGACAGCTGGCCAGACAACATAACTGCTAAGTATCTCTTTTCCATAAGCTGTACTCATTTTTTAAAAAAGCAAACAAACAAAACAAAAGCAAAACTGATCTTCAATCAGACTGAAAAACATTAGAGATACAGGTGTCTGCAAGAAGTTTTAGGATGGAAGAGGACATGCAAACTGAAGCTTGATCTAGGTAAGCTAGAAGTACTGTGGGTAGGGAAATCTGCTTACTTGGATGAAGGTATGCTTCCAGGGATATATGGGGCTGTATCAGGTTCACAATCGGGGGAGTTCTCCAAAACTTCACTATAAACGAAAGCATCAATTCCCAAGAATGCCTTGTATCAGTTGATTTGTTAGCACTGACTCTGTATAGAGAGAGAGGAACTGACTGCTGTCACTCATGCCCTAGTTACAACCACTCACTCACTGGATCATCACCTTGTCATGGTGAGTGTCTTTGAAAATTTTTACACATCACTTGGAAAGACAGGCGAACTATTGACAATGTACTGGAAGAAACAAAGATCACCAGTGTCAGAGCAATGATCCTTCTACATCAACTTTGTAGGACTGGTCATGTTGTGCAGATGCCTGATTATCGTCTTCCAAAGCAGCTACTCTATTCCGAACTTAAAAATGGAAAGTGTAATGCTGGTGGTCAACAAAAGAGGTTTAAAGACTCTCTTAAGGCAAATCTTTTAAAAAATGTAGTATAAACACCGACAACTGGGAAACACTGGCCTGTGAACACTCCAATTGGAGAACAGCCTTTACCAGAGGTGTCATGAGCTTTGAAGATGCTTGAACTCATGGTGAAAGGGAAGAAAGCATGCTTGGCAAACCCTCACCGTGATCAACTCTCACCCGGAAACCTATGTCCCCACTCTGGAAGGACGTGTGGATCCACAGTCACTTACGGACTCACTGTTAAAACCGTGTTTATGAAAGACAATCTTACTCGGCTATGAGTGATCACCAAAGGTAAGAGAGTTACAACCAGCAGAAAATGGCTTCCACAGGCAGCAAGGAAAAGGGGTGATGGTACTCCATACTGGTGAATACCATCATGAGAAAGGACTGACTATAATACTGTCTACATGCAGTTCCTTTTAAATACTGTTTGGTAGAATCAAATGGTGCCAAATACAGCTATATGGTTGCTAACAGCTCTTCTGCACTGGTAACTCTAGTTACCAGCATATTACAAGGCATAATTTAAAGTGCTGGGGGATATCATTAAAACCCTAAATGGTGTGGAACCTGGTTACACCTATATGAACCTGCCTGGAGCTGCATATTGGA
This sequence comes from Podarcis vaucheri, assembly GCF_965113315.1. Lineage (NCBI taxonomy): Eukaryota > Metazoa > Chordata > Lepidosauria > Squamata > Lacertidae > Podarcis > Podarcis vaucheri. The sequence continues at coordinate 18,513,083 of NC_138766.1, forward strand.
GAAATATGCCTTCCTTGAAAGTCCATCATTAAGTTCATTCAGATTGGCAGGCACAAGAGACAAGGCCTTTTCACTAGCTGCCCATCACTGTAGAACTTTATCCCATGTGGAATGAATCCGAATCTATCTTTGGTTGAATTCAAATGGGCTTTATAGAGATAGTGGTTCCAAGCTGCTTTTAATTGAATGAAGTTCAACTTTTATGATGTTGCAGTAGATGGTTTTCAGGGGTGGCATTCCAGAGGTTGATAAGAGTAGAACTCCAATCAGCCATGACCTCTAGGCTGTTGGAATCTGGAGGGCATGCAACCTTAGGGCAGAGGCACAGGTTCCCCACACAAAGTTCAATTATTTTATATCTTATGTTTTGAATTTTTATTCTTTTCATTTTCTTTCAACCCAGGTTTGACCATGAAAGAAATGCAAGAAAAGAGGCGAGACAGGAGAGGGACACCAGTTCTTTAAGGCCAGAATGAAGTGGCGAGCTACCTTTGAAGGTGACCCGGAAACTACAATTAATCCAGAATGCGGAAGCTAGACTGGTGATTGGGAGTGGCCACCAAGACCACATAACACCGGTCCTGAAAGACTTACATTGGCTCCCAGTATGTTTCCGAGCACAATACAAAGTGTTGGTGCTGACCTTTAAAGCCCTAAATGAACTCAGCCCAGTATACCTGAAGGAGCGTCTCCACCCCCATCGTTCAGCCCGGACACTGAGGTCCAGCTCCAAGGGCCTTCTGGCAGTTCCCTCACTGCGAGAAGAGAGATTACAGGGAACCAGATAGAGGGGCTTCTAGTAGTGGTGCCCACCCTGTGGAACACCCTCCCATCAGATGTCAAGGAAATAAACAACTATTTGGCTTTTAGAAGACATCTGAAGGCAGCTCTGTTTAGGGAAGTTTTTAATGTTTGATGTTTTATTGTGCTTTTAATATTCTGTTGGGAGCCACCTAGAGTGGCTGGGGAAACCCAGTCAGATGGGCGGGGTATAAATAAATTATTCTTATTATTCTTATTATTAGGCATTCATATTCTGGTGGAATGAGCCTGATCTCTCCTGTTTGATGTTCTTCCTGGAATAGCAATTGGAGATGCTTTTGAACCCAGACAATCAATTGGGCCCACACTGTTGGGCTATTCAGTTTCTCTTGTAATGTCATCTCAGGACATTTCTCACCATAAGATCAGCAATGTAATTTTTGCTGAAAAATCCAAAATGGACTTTAAATATATGAAGAATTTTAAGTCCTCAGTTTGGTATATTAAAAATAAATCCGGCCATAAAAGAGCTGCTTATCTCTGGGAATTAACCTCCCCCCACCCTCGGTTACATCTGCATTTACTAAGCTTATATTTCAAACTATGCCCACAGAATATCTGACTAGTAAAATCTTTAATAAGCCAACAAATGACTGCCTTTGTGGCTGAGGATCAGGCCAGATTGAAGACATGAAGGCAGCACGCTCTATGTCCTCTATTGCCCTGTATACTGCTCACCAAGGGAGTAATATCCCTCTTCCTTTCAGAATTTTCTAGAAGAGGAAACAAATAATTTCAAAATTAGATGACTGCTGGGTGATCCATGCAAGTTTGTTACCTCTAGGTACAGGAATGAGGAATGCTACCTACTTTGCAATATGGTTTGATTTTATTTGGTACGTGCAATTCATTGGATATGGCTTTCACTCATCAAGAATCCATGGAACACTGTGGAATGACACTTTCAAATTAATTGCTTTATCAACGATTGTGGAAATATGGAGCTGAACAGAAGCTATGTCTTATTAGGGGCAAATCCGCACTCTGGAAACGGAGACTGGCAGGGAGATGCATTCGTTATACTCATTATGTAATCCTGTTTAAATTTGAATTCAATAAAATATGTTTTTTTAAAAAAAATACAGAAAGAAAGTACTCCTAGCCATGATGGCTATTTTCTACATCCATTTCCAGAGGCAATATGCCTCTTAATACCAGGTGCTAGGAATCACACATGGACAGAGTGATGTTGTGCTCACTGCCTTCGTCCTTCACACAGGCATTTGATTGGCCACTTTGAGAACAGAATGCCGGGCAAGATGGACCACTGCTGTAATCCAGAAGGCTTTTCATATGTTCTTATGTTGGCTGTGAGTCCTGGAAGACCTGCCCCCTGCCTTGCAGGCCTTTCCCCATTTAGTCTACCTAGGACCCTACCTGCCCGCGAACTGTCTCGCCAGAGTGGTGCATGCTCTAGTGATCTCCCGCTTGGACTACTGCAATGCGCTCTACGTGGGGCTACCTTTGAAAGTGACCCGGAAACTGCAATTAATCCAGAATGCGGCAGCTAGACTGGTGACTGGGAGTGGCTGCCGGGACCACATAACACCGGTCCTGAGAGATCTGCATTGGCTCCCAATACGTTTCCGAGCACAATTCAAAGTGCTGGTGCTGACTTTTAAAGCCCTAAACGGCCTTGGCCCAGTATACCTGAAGGAGTGTTTCCACCCCCATCGTTCAGGGGTTGAGGGGACACTGAGATCCAGCACCGATGGCCTTCTCGTTGCGAGAAGTGAGGTTACAGGGAACCAGACGGAGGGCCTTCTTGGTAGTGGCGCCCGCCCTGTGGAACGCCCTCCCATCAGATGTCAAGGAAATAAGCAGCTATCTTATTTTTAAAAGACATCTGAAGGCAGCCCTGTATAGGGAAGTTTTTAATATTTAATGCTGTATTGTTTTTAACACTCGATTGGGAGCTGCCTAGAGTGGCTGGGGAGGCTCAGCCAGATGGGCGGGGTATAATAAATTCTTATTATTATTATTATTAGCCTGGAGGACCGGGCCCTGGCTGACTTCAGCTAGAAAAGCTGTGTCTGTCGAAGAGGCCAGAGGCCATCTTGCCTGTGTCTTAGTGCAGACCCAGGTCATTGAGCCTGAGCTTCCACAGCTGCTGTGTGCCTTGAACCAGAATTGCCAGGATTGGCAGCAACAGCAGATGCGTCCGATGCTTAAGATTTTATTTCCTTGCCAATTGTGCTGTTTTAAGCATGCCTTTTATATTTGACTCCCTTTAGCAATGTTTTATTTTGAAACCTTTAAGTTTGGGGTTAGTTATGTTGCTTTGAATGTATACATTATAGTGGACTTTCTTCAGTAAAGTTTTATTTGATATTTTAATGTGTTGTAAACAGCTTTGATATTATTTCTTAAAAATATGAAGTGGCATAGAAAGGAAATTATTATTATTAATAATATTTAATAATGTTGCTTCTCTTCTGTGCCTCGAGAACATGTTCTGCTTGGCTATTGATAATCCAAGTGTTTTTCTCATGGCTCTGGGTGGTCATAGGCAACCATTTGAACATATATTTTATTACATCTGCTCCAATGTGTGGCAAATACATCAGTACCTCGGTTTTTTAACATCTCGGAAGTTGAACGGTTTGGTTTTCGAATGCCGAAAACCTGGAAGTAAATGTTTCCATTTTTGAATGCATCCCAGAAGTTGAATGGCTTCCGCTGAATTTCCTTCCCCTATTTTATCCATTAAATTTGCAGACTGCCCTTTGCACCTTGGTTTTCGAATGTTTCAGAACTCAAACGCTCTTCCAGAATGAATTATGCTCGAAAACTGAGGTTCCACTGTTCTTCTTATCACTTGATGCAAAAACAAAGAATAACAAACCAAGCCACCCCAGGATAAAATAAAAAATAAAATCTCAATCATTTGCATAGCGGATATCTTCATCTGCACTTGCTGCACAGCTTGATAAAGCTAACTTGGTTCATCTACACAACAGGACACCTGCAAACTAATTGGGCCATTGTACACACCTTATGTGGAAGTGAACAAGCACAGCAATTTCCTTGCTCATAGCAGGTTTTATCTTTTATGACATTACCATACCATTCACATTTCTCTTTCCTCCCTACCTGTCATAAACAAATGTTGATGTTGTCTGCCACAACTGGTGCATTAGCATGAACAATCATCATCATTACCATCATTGTCATTCAGAGTGATGACAAACCATCAAGGTGCATGTAGGCATCTCTCTCACATGCATATAATCAAAACGCTTATGAGAGGCCAGCAATTCAATTCACTCTGATAGTCTCCCAAGGAGCTCTTACAGCTACATTTAAAGCTAACCAACCTTGGCCAGACAGCCCCTTGCTACTAAAACAGATAGAAAGAATTAATGAGCCAATCAGGTACATTGCATAAATGCCCTTGGGAGGTTTGAGGGCTTCTAATCGTTCTCTATGAAGGGCCGCCCTCATCACCCCTTTCACCATCAGGAAAGCAAGAAAACCTGAGAGCAGGCAGGATTAAATTCCAGAACTGCTTTCTTCAGGAAGACCAGGAACGTCACTTCGCTCCCTGTTGCTACTCACTACTATGCAGCAAGCAGAAAATACTGATTTGGTTAGTCTAGCTCTCTTTTGTCTACTGACAGCTGCTCTCTAAGGCAGGGGTCAGCAAACTAAGGCCCAGGGGCCAGATGCGGCCCCCCAGGCTGGGGGGAGAAGGCCCTCCATCTGCCGCCCACTCCGTTCCCGCAAGCTGTGGACGGCTCACCACATGGGGACTGATTTCCACAACGCTGGCACGGTTTCTGGGCAGGTGGTGTCGCTGGCACAGCTTCGGATTGGCTGCAGGAAGTTCCTGGGGCCAATCTGAAGCCTCATCACCCACAGCTGAGGTAAACCCAGTGCGGCCATGGATGGAGAGGCTGGCGGGCTGGAGAGCGATGGGTCTGGGCCATGACGTGGGCATTGTGACGGGTGCATCGTGGGGCTTCAGCTGGAGTTTAGCACGCCTGTTAGCCCCGCACCTGGTGCCCGGCTCAGCACTGCTGGTGGTGGCATGCTCAGTGGCCGTGCTGGAGCAGCTGGAGGGCGAGCTGTGTGCACATGGCTTGCCCGCCAACCTGGCCTCAGACGATGGCCCACAGCGCCTGGTGCATGTCACCTGGGAGCTCTGCAGGGACGGGCTGATGGAGCGGCTGCTGCTTGTCAACAATGCTGGTGAGCGGATGGTGCCGATACACACTCCTGAGTGTGTGCAGAGTGCATTCCTCCTTCAGGTCTGGAGGCAGCTGTGGGACTGGCTACAGGGTGTTTATATTTATAAAAATATAGTCCAGCCCCCCACAAGGTCTGAGGGACAGTGGACCGGCCCCCTGATGACAAATTTTGCTGACCCCTGCTCTAAGGTGTGACTGCTTCCCCCCTGTTCTGCTACCTACAGCCCTTTGAAGTAGAGATGCCAGGAATCAAGGGCCATTAAGCAGAGGGGAGAAGGAGAGAGCATGATATTTTCCCCCACCACTGCATGGAGATGCAGTGGTGACAACAGCTTCTCATGTACTGCCTGCTCTGTAGTTGCAACAAAACATGGGATCCTTGCCAGTAAAGGAATAAACACACAAAACGTAACCGGCTGTACTTTTCAATAAATAAGGTATTCTATTCATTGCATCAATTTGTAGATTTCAACTGAAGTCTCATAAAGTTCAATGAAAAAAGCAGAAGACCGAGTGGGCCAGTTCATGCATAAGGTCCATACATGTATAATGTATAATGCAAATAAATACAATATCATAATCTCACACATTTTTACAGCAAAATTAATGTAAAAATCCATAAACAACTGCACATACCATATGTAATATTACAGGATATAATCTTGCTTTGTAACAGTCGCTGCTTACTGCAACCACTACTATGTTATAAGATCCACTATCCTGTAATATTACATCTGGTATGTGCATTACCTAGAGCCTATTCTACTGATGAAGCCTAGGATGGCGAAACAAGGCTAATATTCCGGAAATCCTTGTCTGAGACTCTGAAAGGATTCTGTGGAACTGTAACAACTCTTCATGTGGATTATTGGACTCTTTGAACAGACAGGTAGAATAGATACTTATACATGTATGGACCTTATGCATGAACTGACTAGAGAATGAACTGGCCCACTCGGTCTTCTGCTTTTTTCGTTGAACTTTATGAGACTTCTGTTGAAATCTACAAATTGATACAATGAATAGCGTACCTTATTTATTCAAAAGTACAGCCGGTTACGTCTTGTGTGTTTATTGAGTATGTTCCACGTAACCATAGGTTTGTTGTTGTTGTTTTAGTAAATGAATATAAGGCAATCCTAAAGGAGCCAACAAGCTTCTAAGAAGGTGATGGTTAATATGTAGTGCCTTCCAAATGACCCTGATGTCACAAACAGCACAAAGGAACTAACACACACCATTGCAAGCACATTGCTCTAGATATCTCCAAAAAATCAAGCAAAACCACCTGCTAAATGACAGGAGAAAGCCCACAGATTCAAGCGCACAGTAACACAAATCCCCATTTATTCTTCTTACCCATATCAGACATCTCTGGCACGGTAACGATGTAAGGTCCATCTGTAAATTTTGGTGCGTTGTCATTGATGTCTTGTACTTTAATGATAAACTCCGATTCAGGTTCAAGTGGCTTGTTTGTCCGTCTGTCGATGGCTTGCGCATGCAGCACATAGTGGGTCTTCTTTTCTCGGTCTAGGCTTTTGGTTGAATGGATGTCTCCCGTCGTGTCATCAATAATAAAGATAGTCCCAGCCCCTTCACCTGTAAGGATGTATTTGACTGATCCATCACCTTTGTCAGAATTGGAATGCAGCTGAAAAAGAAAATAAAAAAGGAAAGGAAAATATGCAATACATGTAATATAATACTGCATTATTGTACAGGCTTGTTTGGTCGGTGAGGGAAAGCAATTGTGTCATCAGCACTGCTCAAGGGTAGGAACTGTCCAATTTTTGCGAGGATAGGCCTCCTGAACTGAAAGCAACCCCCATTAATTTGTCAGACCATCAGAAACACAACAAAGGCAAGTTCCCTGGCAGGGCTAAGTTTTGTCCTTAGGTTAGGCTAAAAAAAGGAGGTAAGCAAAGTAGCTAGATCACATAGCCTGTATAGACATACATACATCTTTCAAACATACAGTACATCTTTCAAGAGATGTATGAAAGAGATGAGCTTTTTAGAAATAGGGAATTATCCCAATGACTCCAAGCACAGATGAGCATTATTTGCGTGAGCTTACAAGTCCCTTCCCTACCAACGGACACTGCATATTGTATTGAATGTATGAGTGATGGATAAGCACAGTGGCTTTGAGCTCAGCTCAGCTGAGATACAAACTGGGAAGGGCCAGAGAACAGCACGTAAATGTCTCTCTACACCTCTCTAAGGATAAAATGTTCAGACATGGAGTTGTATAGAAAAGGAGGTGCTTGGCAATATAAGATCACAGAAACAGGGGGGTTGAAGTGGAAGATCCTGGAAAACGACACAGTTGGCAGGATAATATATTGAAGAGCAGAATGCCACACCAAAACCTTCCATTGTGGGTCCCACTTGTTGGTCACTAACAGTGATATAGTTCAGTACAGTGGTACCTCTGGTTATGTACTTAATTCGTTCCGGAGGTCTGTTCTTAACCTGAAACTGTTCTTAACCTGAAGCACCACTTTAGCTAATGGGGCCTCCTGTTGCCACCGCGCCATCAGGAGCAAGATTTCTGTTCTTATCCTGAAGCAAAGTTCTTAACCTGAAGCACTATTTCTGGGTTAGCAGAGTGTGTAACCTGAAGCGTATGTAACCCGAGGTACCACTGTAATGAGAAATTGTCAGAAGCAGATGTCTCTGTTTAAAGTCAACTCTTTCTATGATCCTGAGTGCTAAAATGACCCATGGCCAATGTTTCCCAAACTTTGGTCTCCAGCTGTTTTTGAATAACAATTCCCACCATTCCTGACCACTGGTCCTGCTCTAGGGGTGATGGGAGTTGTAGTTCAAAAACAGCTGGAGACCCAAGTTTAGGAAACACTGATATAGATTATGAAGCTTTGTTGCTGTCCTTACAAAAATTCTGTCCATGTAATAGGAGATACCACACTTTGACATTACTTCTATCTTCTAGATTTTAAATGCTATGCCCCTCATTTTCCATGTGCATAGTCTTTTCCAGCTGCACAAAATTATGTGGGGAGGGGTCAGTGGTGCACCCTGGTTGGCCCTTTCAACATGTGGACCTCATTCATATGTGATATTAGACACTTTCTGATACATGGGGATAGGCTAAAAAGGCACAAGAAGAAGTAGGCAAAAGAAAGACTTTAGTACATTTAAGACAAATCCTGATAGTCTGCTTAATGTCCATTTTGTGCCATTTTCCTGCCAAGAGTTTTCCCAGATAAGAACAAAATGTTGGCCATATTAAGTCCTCAGTTCTCTGCGGGGGCTAAAGGGATCTCTGCCATTCCGGAGAAAGGTGAATGGTGTCAATTTTGTGTGATGTTTTAGCTCAAAGCCTAAGGTGTGAAATCTGTCAGAGTAATAAAATCTTTGCTACATTCCATGGCTGCAAATGCCCAAATATGCTAAAATTGCCCGGGTAGCTGCTAATGGAAAACCTACATAGGGGAGAGGAGGAGAGAGAGCCAACCCCAGGCCTTGGGTTTGTAGATTGAGAACTGTTTTGTCTTTGAATGTACTTTTTACACTCCAGTTGTAAAACAGCCGCTGAAAAACGTGTCTGAGCTACCTCTGTTCCTTTCTCCTGATAAACATTTATTCAGTAAAATATACCGATTTTTGTTCTTGATTTTCTGAAGACAGTATCCAAACTCTGAAGCAGTAAGAGATTCTGTATGACTTTTTTATATATATAACAAAATGATCATCTCAAGTGCTTCTCTGCATCCAAGGGTTAGCATTTTATCTTTCAGTGGTGGTAAAATAGAAGAAAGATAATGTCAACAAAGGTGTTGCTATTATCAAGTTTTCACATTTTTCACCCTTTCTGCTATTTTTGGTGGGACCCAGTGGTGCTCCCACAAGCCTGCTGCTAATGTTCTGAAGCAAAAAGGAAGGATGGTTTGAAAGCTTTCTCTCTCTTTTTGACCTCAATGAATTCATTCCAACAACTTTGCCCTCACAAAAGAACAATGGACAGCCAGTCAACCCATTTTCTGGTATACCTTGAAAGGGTTCTGGTAAGGGGGCACATCAAAACAGTTTCGGACCATTTTTTTTTTCTTTAAGGGTACTCACGAGCATGACTCTGTTGCTTCACTGTCTCTTTACCCATCCAACCCAGGTTACAGAATAGGGTTCTGATTTATAACCACTTTGCCATCCCCAGAACCACCAAGGGCTTTCAGGCTACCAGGCAAATGCATCAGCTGATCCTAGAACAGGCAGAGGTTCACTCAGTTTCCTAAGTGTTGGAGTCTTGGGCTTGAATTTAGGGGAGCCAGTTGCCAAGCTATTCTTTGGTTAGCTATCCAACCATCCCTTTATGCTATGCTCACCACTATCACTCGCCAGTCCCACATCAGGTAAGTAGGAAGAAGACTACCCTTGGAAGAATCATTTTGCTTCTCTTATTTTTCTCTGGACCATTCATTCCTCCAGCCACTTTCCCCTCTCCTCTATTTCTCTCTGATAAATCCTTTGTTCTTTCTGTGTTCCCAAGAAGCACCAGTTAGTTCATTCAGTTAGAGCAGGCTTCCTCAAACTCGCCCCTTCCAGATGTTTTGAGACTACAATTCCCATCATCCCTGACCACTGGTCCTGCTAGCTAGGGATCATGGGAGATATAGGCCAAAAACACCTGGAGGGCCAAGTTTGAGGAAGCCTGGGTTAGAGCATGGTGCACATCCAGGTTGCAGGTTTGATCAAGGAGCTTTCATTTCACCCCACTTATGGACTCCGGGTCCCTCTGAGCTCCCTATTGTGGAAGTCATTTGGTGTGATGTTCCCTCTGTCAGGACTCTCTGTTCACTCCAGATAGCACCCACCACCTTCTCCTCCTTTGCTTATTCTCACCCCTCACATTATGGAAGCCATGGTTTCAATTATAGCCTCACTGCCTTTCAGCCCTGCCTCCACAGTTGTGACTGCTGCCACTTCAGCTGTGGAGCAGTGCTCTACTCATGCTAGGATGGTAGTCCTCCACCCAACTGAGGCTGGCTGTGACAGCAGAGCTGGTTTCCGGGCTACTCCACTCCCACGGCAGCATGCCATGCAGTTGAGGATTCAGTGTGCTGGTGATGCAAGTTTTCAAACAGACCACCACCACCATCATCACTAGCATTTGACAGGTAAACAATGGGCTGTGAGATATTTAAGAGCAAAGCTACCCAAGCAAGCAGATGTGTTATGGATGTGGTCTGAGAAGGCCCATACAGACTTCAATATATGATACACCAGTTCTAGGGACGCAGGTGGCGCTGTGCTCTAAACCACTAAGCCTCCGTGACTTGCCAATCAGATGGTCGGCGGTTCGAATCCCCACAACGGGGTGAGTTCCCATTGCTCTGTCCCAGCTCCTGCCAACCTAGCACTTCGAAAGCACACCAGTGCAAGTAGATAAATAGGTACCGCTGTGGCAGGAAGGTAAACGGTGTTTCCATGCGCTCTGGTTTCCGTCACGGTGTTCCGTTGTGCCAGAAGCAGTTTAGTCATGCTGGCCACATGACCCGGAAAGCTGTCTGTGGACAAATGCCGGCTCCCTCAGCCTGAAAGTGATATGAGTGCCGCAACCCCATAGTCACCTTTGACTGGACTTAACCATCCAGGGGTCCTTTACCTTTACCTTTTCTTTTACACTATTTCTAGAGTTACACTGGAATATGCTCCACCAACATCTATGGTCATGGCCCACTCTTCACTAGTAGTGGCCCACTGATTGACACACTACCCCCTTGATTATCCATCATTTTTCTAACAATTGCATCAGGGAGAATGCAGAGCCACACTCAGTGGCTTCCACTTCACTACTATCCACAGATTGGCATGGGAGGGAGAAATCAAGAGCCTGCTGTTTGTCTGTAGAATACTCAAGTCATTTAGACCCCAGCACTATCCGAGTTCCAAGTTGCATGGGGAGCCTAAGTGTATACAGCGGGCTCCCTGTGTTATTTTTCAAACACAGGGGATGGGGGCAGCAATAATACAATGGTGTGGCTGTCAGCCACAGCCTCACTCGTCTTCCCCTCACATGATGCTAATCACATGAGAATAAATAATAGTCATGTCCTTAAAAGTAATTGTATATACATCAACATCCATACTGCATTTACTTTTCTTCCTCAAAAAGTTAATAATGGAGGGTATGACCCATAAAATGGGTCTCATTTGTAAAAGGTGAAGGTAAAGGGACCCCTGACCATTAGGTCCAGTTGTGACCAACTCTGGGGTTGCGGCACGCATCTCACTTTATTGGCCGAGGGAGCCGGTGTACAGCTTCCAGGTCATGTGGCCAGCATGACTAAGCTGCTTCTGGCAAACCAGAGCAGCACACGGAAACTTTGATGTGCTTTCAAACTGCTAGGTTGACAGGAGCAGGGACCAGCAATGGGAGGTCATCCCGTCGCGGGGATTCAAACCACCAACCTTCTGATCGGCAAGTCTTAGGCTCTGTGGTTTAACCCACAGAGCCATCCACGTCCCGCACCAATTACATAGCACCAATTAATTTTGCTAGTGCTTAAATTTTTATGCAACCATTTCCATCCAGGAGGGGTACTGGTTTACACAATTTATCAAGAATATCTTTTTGTAAGCTGTGTGGTCCTCACTAACCATGTCTGAAACTGAAGAGATTTTAGAAGCAACTTATGCTATGGCATCGGAGATGGAGTGGGCTGTTGCCTGTTCAAAGAAAAAAACCACACCAGAATTCTAAGAGGCAGTCCCACCCCCCAGGGCACATCCAGTGCATGATTCTGGTGACTATAAATCATTTTTCATTAAATGACCTGAATCAGAATCCAAGCATTAAATAAAGGCTGCAACCCTATGCACAATTACTTGGGAGGAAGCCCTACTGAACTCAGTGGGACTTACTTCTGAATAAACATTCTCAGCACTGTAGTGTATATGAATGAAACAGAATATTTTAGTTAGTCACCAATTAAATTACACAAATGCTTTTCTAGAACACACATACTTTTGGGACATATACACCAATAGTCTGCCTTTGTCCTTATTTGTCTGAAAATTTACCTGGTCTAAAATAGGAAGAAACTGGAAAATAATAGCTTCGAAGAAAACAAAATCTGAGGTGTCCCCTTTTATCAACTCAGAGAGCTTCAGTTTTTGACATATCTAATAACAGTTTGACTTCAGAATGATTTATGATGGCTCTTCAGTCTTTAACTGCCCCTTTTCTTTAGCGCATGACTAACCTGGACAGGAGAAACAAAGCCAAGTGCTCTTTGTATTTTGCAGAATGTTCCTGGGTTTCTTCTTCTTCTTTCTTGGGTCCAATTAGTTGCCTCCGTCTATTCCCCCCTCCATTGCTGGGGGAATTCATGAAATGCAATCGCTCTTAATATAATGAAACATAGTGAGGCTTTTATAGCTGAAGCTATTGTTTGTTTGCATCCAGCACAAACTCCTTATGAGGAATTTCTCCAAAATAAAGCAGGAACCTGAGCCAGGAGGGAGTGCTGCACAGAGGTGCAAAGCACAGAGACGCTTTCAGGACGGTGGGGAAATTGCTGGGTTTTTAATCATGGGCTAATCAGGTTTGAAATCCTTGTGACAAATGCACTCACAATTCAGAGAGGGCCAGAGACTACTGGGCAGAGCAATCCAAACCCCCAATCCGCCATGATGGATTTGGATCTGTTCCTTTGCCCAGTCTTGTTTTGATCTGGTGACATCTGTCAGCAGGGAGGCCACCCAGAGAAGAGAACTCCAATGCACCCATCCAAATGGTGGGGAGCCCCTCAAGGGTAGGGAGAATGTGGAGCTGGACCAGCACAGGACATTGCCTCTGAATTTGGAGAGACCATAAGAGTTACCAGCTCCCTAAAGCTGCCTCCCCTAACCTGGTGCTTTCCAGGTGTTTTGGACTATAGTTCCCATCAGCCCCAGCCAGTCAGGGGTGTTCAGAGTTGTAGTCTGAAACATCTGGCAGGGAAAGCTGTCCTCAGGTATTAACAGATAACCTGATTACTATGCACTCGGCTACAACATTTAAAAGCCAAGCATTTGAATTTCTAGATGATGAGCTTTATTTCCATCCCTAAATTCGCACATTAAAGATGAGAGCACTCACTCTGCTGGAATATATGAATTAATAGCCACAATAAGAAAGAAAACATTTCGCACCACCCCCAGTTGCCGTGCTTCTGTCATTACGTCCTGAAGCTAATTTCTAATTTCCTCAGAATCCAGCCGGAACAAAGAGACACGGCTAAAGTGCAAGTAGTAATGCCGCCATTCAATTCCGCAGGGCTTTAGATATTAATGTAAACAGGTTAATCTGGCTAAAGCCAGATTAGTTTTGCAAGACTAAGTTGCATCTGAGGCAATTAAATCCCATAGACTGCATTGTGACTAATGCGCGTGCCGATGTCCCTGTGGAAAGGAGCTAGCACATAATGCTAAGAGCAGGAAGGCTGACCTGGAAATGGCTTGGGAAATGAACGAGAACCAATATATAAAATAAACAGGATAGAAAGGGGGAGAAACTCTCAGGCAATTACTGTATGGCCTTGGGAGAGAAGAGAAACAGCAAGCTGATTTAACTCTGGTCTGCAAGCAAAATGCAGCCTAGCAATCATATAAGAGGGTCCATAAGCAGACCTGTACAACATGTGAATAACCAAACTAAAAACAGCCTCCCCGCAGCTCTATAAACCTCCTGTTCCGATTATCTATCTGGGACCATAACCAGGGGGTTGGAGGAAGGATCATATGAAACTGTGTTATGCGAAGTCATTTTAGTTCAGTATTTCCTGGGCTGGGCTGGTATGCATGTCATGGTAAGCCATGATTAATGGCTTTCCATAAATGAGCAGAATGCTCTGGCTTTGCTCCCCCTCCCCTAGTGACATATCCTCCAACATTTATCCAATGAAAATAGGGATGTCCTATTCTACAACAACAACAACAACAACAACAACAACAACAACAATTCTATTATTTTTACCCCACCCTTCTGACTGGGTTGCCCCAGTCACCCTGGGTGGCTTCCAACAGATATAAAAAACATAATAAAACATCAAACATTTAAAAACTTCCTTATATGGGGCTGCCTTCAGAGGTCTTCTAAAGGTTGCATAGTTACTTATCTCCTTGGCTTGGTGGGGTCACATAACTCCATACCCTCCAACATTTCTGTAATGAAAATAGGAATGTCCTAAGGAAAAGCAAGAGATTCTGGGATCAAATCAGAAACTGGGGCAGTTTCTGTAAATCTGGGACTGTCCCAGGAAAATAGGGACACTTGGAGAGTCTGTAGTGAGTGTAAGAAGCCATAGGCTGCAATAGATAAATAGTTAGATGCTAGAGGTGGTGCTGTGGTCTAAACCACTGAGCCTAGGGCTTGCTGATCGGAAGGTCAGCGGTTTGACTCCCCGTGACAGGGTGAGCTCCCATTGCTCGGTCTCAGCTCCTGCCAACCTAGCAGTTCGAAAGCATGTCAAAGTGCAAGTAGATAAATAGGTACCGCTCCGGCGGGAAGGTAAATGGCGTTTCTGTGTGCTGCTCTGGTTTCGCCAGAAGTGGCTTAGTCATGCTGGCCATATGACCTAGAAAAACTGTCTGCGGACAAACATCGGCTCCCTCGGCCAGTAAAGCAAAATGAGCGCCGTAACCCCAGAGTCGTTCGCGACTGGACTTAACTATCAGGAGTCCTTTACCTTTTTAGAGCTAGGTAGGTCAACTAGACCACAGTAAGTCACAAGCTGCTTGGGCCTGATTACCTATTTCATTTTCTGATCGGCAGAGTTTCAATGTCCCTAATTTTTCCTTTCAGCCCTTGTTCCACTATTTTGGATTCTGATCATCCTTTCACCTCCTTTTAAAGCAGGGGAAAGGAAAAAAAGAACAGGGGGCATAGAATCATTCTGTTCAAGGCAAAATCACAGCATCCCTCAAGTCACCTGGTTCTGCCACTGTATTAATCATCCTGCAGGAACGTTATTCAGGGGTCTATCTCAAAACACGCACAACTCCTCAAGCCCAGCTCACCCAAGGAGCAGAAATCCCAAGGTTACTGCAGGTCTTTGATCTCCTGCCATATGGCAGCTCTTAATGTGGGCTTATGTTCCACAAAAGACAGGATTAGCTTTAGAGAATGAGGATTCAGACAGGCACATTCAGGCCAGCTTCAATCCTTGCCTATGTAACATGACTCCTGGCAAGTGCCTGCGTCAACATCCTAGAAACACCGGTATAAAGGAAAAGGAGGGAATATAGACCAATGCTTGAAATTGCAAGGATATGCTCCCATTTCGCTACTCGCCACATGAATGTAATCAAGCCAGTTATGTGAACTATTTATGTACAGTAGACATAGCATGTAATTTTATAAAAATGCTAATGCACTGAAACAACAGCAGAAACCATGAGAGGCACACTACTAAGCAAGATAAATAATACGCAATATACACAATGGAAACCCAGCTTGGTAGTGCTAAGAAACTTAGATAAAACCCCTCAGGTTTTGGTTCAGTTCTCTTCTTCAGTGGCTTGCAAATGGTGGTCCTTGTACATGCAGATCTGGAACTGCACTGCTGCCTTAGAAACTCTGGTTTCTCTCTCCTTTGCAAGTTGGGCAAAGTCATGGACTCCCAGCTATGCACAGGAGGGGGGGACTCATCACTCCTGGTCCATTTATCTTTGTCTTGCTCCCCCCCCCCTTTACCTGCACCTAGGGAACAATCCTATACACAAGATAGAATCTGTCTTAAAACAAGCCAATGAAAGTTAAAGTGATGCAGAAGACTTCCGGGTTAGCGCCTCCGGCAATGGCGGATTTCCTCTGATCGGGAGGAATCCGCTCAGTGGAAATCAGGGTCTGGACCGCCACGGCGAGGCAGAGACCCACTAAAAACCACAGGCGGGAGAAGCCTGTGGACATGGGATTCGGCTGGCACCCTTTGCGCCTCCCATACTCGCGGGGAAACCCGGTTTCGGGGTTCCGGAGCGACGTGGGGTGAGAGGCACAGTGCTCGAATTGACTGCTTCTTTCACGGAGTGAAGCCGCATTGCTGTTGCCGGAGAGCGCTGACTTTTTCCTGTGGACAATTGGACTTTAAACAACTACCCATGAGTAGAACGGAAAATTGGGTCTTTAAACATCTTTAATTTGGCATCGAAACGGGAAGGCTTGAAACAGGAAGTCCGCCTTCCTCTTTTGTAAATAGACTGAAGCAAAGACATTGCAAACCAAAGCCTGGAAAGCCTTTTGTAAAGGATTAAATCTCCATCAGTTAAAATTACTAAACCCCCCTTGGAAGCAGGAGAAGACGGGGAAAATTCTAGATCGCCTAAGCCTGCAGGAGAGAGAGTGAAGAAAGATAAATTACCACCGTTTTGAACCTGAGAACGGGCTGTCAGTAAGATCGACATTTTGGGAAAGTTCATTGACTGTGAATAAAACGTATGTTGACAGATAGTTAAATAAGAGAAATATATTGTTTCCATTGTTTCCTTTTGCATTTAAAAAGGAGCAAAAGTAACTGAAAATCGAACTAACTTTGTTGCTGGATCTGCGTTTAAAAGGACGGATACAAATAGAAATTGTTTCCCCTAGAGGGAGCTTTTGAAACTGTTGCAGGGGTGGAGCTGGGGAATTTTCCAGCTGTAGAGATTAAAGACCGTGAGAATCAGAGATTGACCTTGGACAAAAATGTTGACAGAAGAAGCCTTAGTGATTGCATTTTGCAAGACAAGTGCTTTATTGGAACAGCTTCATGAGAAGATGGATGTGATGATTATTAAAATTGACAATTTGGGACAAAAAATGACTGATTTGGGACAAAAAGTGAATACCTATACAGAAACAACTCAGGAATTGATTCAGTAATCTGTTTTGACATGGCAAGCTGTGGAGAAGACGAAGGAGAAAGCTGTTGTTGAACCTCAAGTAATTCAAGTGGAGAGAGCCCCGGCTTTACAGAGGCAATTTGATGAACATAAGCTGTTGCCTTTTACGATTGAAACTAGAGAAAGCCAGATTCGGAGGGATGGAGTCCCGCTTGGATTGGAGAAGGAAAGTTGGATAGATCCCCTTATGCAGGGATGTTCTGGCTTTTGGGATCTGGATTTGGGTCAGGGGGAGATTAGAGTTGCGGGGGGGCTTTAGCTTTGGAGGGATTTTGAAACATGCTCTGAAATATCTTTTGGACTTTAGTTCTGACTATGGAGAATGGGCTGACCTGTGGAGAAGGAATAAAGACATTGTTAGGTTGGAGTTTCCCCAAGATCTACTCCTCAGTGCCAAATGAAGGAAACTAAAAACAAGATCAGCAGAAGATAAAGTAAAGTACATGTATAAATATGAAGAAGATCTGCAGAAGGGACATGGAAAAGAGTTAAGAGCCTCGGATAGAAGATCACCAGGTTGATGGACCATATGGAATTGATAGAAAGGACTGACAGAATCCGGGACCAGGGAGAAGAGATGGTGGAAGAAGATTGGAAAAAAGTTTAAAAACTTATTTAGAGAAATATTGTAAAATTAATGAGTGTTAGAAAAATGTTGGAATGAAATTAAATGGCTTTAGTAGAAATGTTATAAGGAGTTAAGTATAAATAAGTTTTAGCATTTTAATGGTAAGATAAGGTTAAAATAAATTAAGACAATTAAATGACAGAAAACAGTGAAAGATGGAAAGGATTTGCTGAAATAATAAATAACTAGAACACAAAAAAGGGAGGTGTGAGGAGGTCGATGAAACAAGTTAATGAAAGATAAAGATATGGAAATACTGGATGTGGTTTTAATTGTTTTTGCTTTTGTTTTTGTTTTGATGTATTGTGTCTTTTTGTTTTTTATATGTACTGTACTGTATTGATTTGTATTGTTTACTTTTTCTCTTTCTTTTCAACCTCAATCTGTTAGCCGCCATCCATCCTCCAACCGCCTCCAGGTACTCACACAGGACCTTTACCGCCTTCACTGGTTTAAAGCAACATGACAAATGTGGAAGCAGAATGCAATGGTCAATGATTTCACTGACTGACTCATAAGTGAGAAATGGTATTTTATTTTCCAATGTTCCTTTAAGACATTCTATGGACCAATCTAGTGCTATCTCCCAGAACCAAACTTCATGAAAGCTCCTCCATGTTGCTTAATTGGAAGAAATTCCAGCAATGGCAGCCTTTCTCCATAACTGCATAGGTAACACTTGCCCTCATAGGTTGGCAGTTTGGCAGTGCAGAGTAGGGGAGCAACTGAATGATATCTTGACCCCTATAAACATACATTTATAACTAATCCCAAACACCAGCACTTGAAGCCACCACCCCCCTGCACCTCAGAAGTGTTTGCTTTTTTTCTATAGAAAAAAGGGGCATTAAAAATGGCTGGAACAGGCTCTCCAGATTTTCTTCCCCTCCACATGCAGCTGCTGGGTGACCTTGGGCCAGTCACACTTCTGTGAAGTCTCTCAGCCCCACTCACCTCACAGAGTGTTTGTTGTGGGGGAGGAAGGGCAAGGAGAATGTTAGCCGCTTTGAGACTCCTGAAGGGGAGTGAAAGGCGGGATATCAAATCCAAACTCTTCTTCTTCTTCTTAAAGATGAGGAACCTGACCCAACTATGGCTTCCAAATTCCATAGCCTATTTTAATGATATATATGATGCAGATATGGACAATCTCATAGGCAATAACTTTCTTTTATCTATAACAGGGACTATAAATTGAGAAGAAACTATTTCCTCAGTTCAGCCGGCAAACAGAAAAACAAAATTGCAATTGACCCATCTGGCGAATGAGATTTTTGAGTGCACAGCAAATGATTTGATAGAAACTGTCTAGGAAGACAGAGCAGAGATAGCATTTGCTTTGGTGTCTAACACAATAGCAGGCAAGCGCCAGTTTCTGTCTCAAGATTTACTCATTTAAAGTCCATCCATTCCTGGTACTTTGGAGGAGCCTGAGTAATAGCTAGGACACGCTGACGCATAAGTAAGAGGCTTCGAAATAACATCTAAGAGCATGGAGTTTGATATTAAGTGATCAACAATGTTGGTTACCTTTAATTCAAACTGTGGACAACCTTCTGAGCACAAAGAGCAAAAGCAGCCATGTGTTAAAACATGTCAAACAAAATGAGATCCCACAGATGGTACACAACACCAGTGCAGTTAGGGGAAATGTACAAAACTAGCTCAAATATATGTTGGAAATGTAAGGAAAAGGAGGGGACATTTTATCATATGTGGTGGGATTGTAAGGTAATTTTTTAAAAATTTGGGAAATGATATACAACGAATTGAAGAAAATGTTCCATTTAACATTTGTTTAAAAACCTGAAGCATTTTTATTAGGGATTGTAGGGAAAGATCTGCCAAAAAAGCTGAAAAACATCTTCATGTACAACGGCCGCAAGAGTTTTAATAGCACAAGGATGGAAGACTGAAGAAACCCCAACAAAGAATCATGGCAAGAAAAATTGATGGACTATGCAGAACTCACAAAACTGACATACAAGCTACGGGACAAGGATAACTGTGACTTTAAAGATGAATGGGAACCCTTTACAAAGTATCTGAAGATACAACAAAGCGAACTGGACTCCTTGGCTGGTTTTGAATAAACATTCACAAACCTTTTATTGATAATAATCAGCTAAATACTTTGAGGATCTATACAACTGTTTAACATGCAGAAAACAGCATTTTTAGAGAAATCAAAGACTGGAACTGAGGGAAGTCGGGGGTGGAGGGTGGGTTCTGTGGGGGAGGGAGGAAAAATGGGGGGGAAATAAGGATGATATGTTTCTGGATAATATGTTTTGTTTCAATTTTGAATAAAAAAAAGTTATTTAAAAAGACAAAAAACAAAACGAGATCCCTTTCTCTCCCAGAATTATCTGTGTACTTGGCCCTGATCTGCATATTTGCTTTCAGCAGTTAGTTCTCTTGTTAATAAACTCCCAGATGAAGACGAGGGTTGTTTGTCCCTCCTTTCTTTCAAATGGGGATCTTGTTTGTTTTTCAGGAGATCTTTTGCTGTGGATTCCGGATTGCCAGTTGCTATTTTATTGCTCTCTTAGTGCCTATTGTTTTAATTTTTGACTCCTTTCAATATCCTGAACTACTGGAACACAGGAAGCTGCCTTAAACCAGGTCAAAATCTTTGTGCATCTAATGGAATATTGCATATGCTGACTGGCAGTGACAAGCCTTGTTTGCTGCTTCTTTTTAGTGGGAGATATGTTGAGAATTCCGTTCCACCTTAAGGAACAGACATGTGAAACTGTTGTGTGTCACATGTCTGTTTACATTCCAGCACAGCTTTTGCTCTTCCCTGTTCTCTCTGAGACGACATGAGAGAGACAACATGTTTCTTTGTCTTGATTTATGATAATAAATCTGTAGTTATAGTATGACTTCACAAGCCTCATGCCTATTCTGTGTGTGCAGTACACTCTGCTAATAGCATGCCCTGGCTTTTTCATATATTTATGTTGTGAACTGCCCTGTGATCTTTGGATAAAAGGTGGTATACAAATTTTAACAACAACAACTCACTTGCACTTGAGGTTTTGGCTTCAGGTGTTTTGGATAAAATGTTGATGGCAACTATAATGTCAGTAAGACAAAGAAAAGAAAACGGTTTGGACTAGAACAGTGACTTGCATCTGCATTCTGGGAATCATTTCTGGACTCAACTTCTGAGGAACTTTTCTGCTTCCGCTTTGAAATCCATGTGAATTGAAGAGGGTTGTGTGGTGCATTCTCTATCCCATCCTATCTTTGGGGCCCTGCCATAATCTTGAATCTGTCCTAGTATGCACCCTGCTATAATGTACAGCAGGCTTCCTCAACCTTGGCCCTCCAGATGTTTCGAGAGTACAATTCCCAGCATCCCTGACCACTGGTCCTGCTAGGTAGAGATCATGGGAGTTGTAGGCCAAAAACATCTGGAGGGCCGAGGTTGAGGAAGCCTGATGTAGGGCAATGTCAGGAGCGCTAGACACCAAGCTGACTTTCAGGGAAGCCAATCCACCATTTCTGAACAACCCTGGAATTTGGAGGAACGTAGTCTGAAAATCACTGAGCTGGGACAAGCGAGCGTCCACTGAGAAAGAAAAAAGGTACGATCAGCAAAATGCCTAAAAATGCAGAGTGCGCTAGCAACTGGCAGCTCTGAGGGCTGAATTCTTTCCATTTAACAGGCAGTGAGAGCTCTGATATCAGTTGCAGAGCAAAAGAGCATACGTTTGTGGGGAAAATAAATGGGTCAGCAACCCAGCATTACCACAGGCTGCTCATGCAGATGTTCTTGATTTGAGCCACTTTAGACACACTGATAAACCAGCTGTTTTCTTTTGTTTTTGCTTTTGCTTCCACAGGCAAATATGGAGAGTCAGTGACTTGTTCTACTTATCCTCTCCCTATGCATAAAACAGCACTGATACCATTGGATAATACTGCAGCAAGAGGAAGCTCAGAGAAATTCTCCAACTGCAAAACAGCAATGCAGCCAGCAAAATCCCATGGTTAAGATTATTTGGGTCTCCAGTGGACCAAAAGTGAAGAAAGCCAGCTTAATATAGGGATGTTGCAATGCTAAACAACATGCGGATTCAAACAATGGCACTGAGAAAAGAACTGAGTACACAGAGGAATGAAAATTACTATTATTAATGCAGCTGGACTGCTGACTGAACAAGTACAATATAGAGACTTCTTTGAAATATAATAATAATATAAAGTATAAAAAATGCACTTGAAAGAGTGTCAAGGAATGTAAAATAACTATAAAGATTACAAGCACCATTTAAGATGTGTGTATGCCAAACTAAACTAAATCACCCCAAAGCAATCTATCTTAAGAATATTTGTCATGATTTCTTGTTGCACTTCATAATGACTGCAGTAATAGTGAAAGTCATGCTTCCCCACCTTTCAGGTGATAGGATTTGTAGTTTTGGCATACCTACTAGCGTACGGGGTCATTTAATGTTGTTGATAACAAAATTCACTCAGTTCGCAGAGCCAGTAAATACAAGCATTCCTGTGGAACACTCACATGTGCTCTGAAACTCGACGTGGGACAAAGTGTAGGATGGGTCTTCCTTGCCATCTCTAAATGAGGCTGCTGTTTTACAACAATATACAATTCAAATCCATTACATAGTTAAAATATCACAAAAACACCAACCCAAACTAACTTTTTTTAAAATGGTAACAACTTCACAGAAAAATGGCTTGGTGAGACTTTAAGGGTGAAACTACATATTTTTGACTCCATTGTGTGGAATGACACAATTTCCAGTGAGAAAAGAACAGGGGCCAAGCAGGTGCTTGAAAATAATAAATAATAATAATGATAATATAGTATTTATACCCCACCCATCTGGCTAGGTTTCCCCAGCCACTCTGAGAGGCTCCCAACAGAATATTAAAAACACAATAAAACATCAAATATAACATCAAGTGAAGTTTTTCACTGTCTTCTAAAAGTCAGATAGTTGTTTATTTCCTTGACATCTGGTGGGATGGCGTTCCACAGGGCGGGCGCCACCACCAAGAAGACCCCCTGTAACCTCACTTCTTGCAGTGAGGGAACTGCCAGAAGACCCTCAAAGCTGGACCTCAGTGTCCGGGCTGAACGATGGGGGTGGAGACACTCCCCTGCCCCCGCTTGCCACTGCTCCCTGTCTTTATTCCTCTCCCAACTGTTTTCCCACCAGTTCATATTTCAGGCCCATGTTTGTGCTGATGGAAATCTATGACCAAAGCAATGGAGTGAGCAGCTGGGAGTGAGGCAATAGCTGAGAGAAAAATTAGTTGCAATGCTGCCCCATTGCTTCACCAGTGAAAACCACGTCCTTCCAGCATCTGGGCTTTGAAGATATCTGGAAGAGGTAGAACATGTATGAGGCAGCTTCAAAGCTGTGGTGCTGTACTCCAGAAAGCTCTAGAATTAATATCTCACAGACGGGCACAGCAGCAGGGTTCTACATCTTTTTGCAGAACTCACCACTGCACCTGCCACTACCACCGTCACCTGTCCTCTCTCACTGTAGTAAGGATTGGGCTTCCCTTTGAAGTTCACCCCTCTCCAGTAATCACCCATTTCAGTTCTCAATAGCCAGTAGCTTATTCTCCTCAACAGCTACTGCACTGTAGGAGAGGAGAGGAAGCATATGAGGCATATGTTCCTCTTTCTTAGGGTCACTGATCACTTGTCTACCCACTGAAACATACAGATGGGAGGAAGCCACCACTGCCTATGCCCAGTGGCCTAGCGTGAGGAGCTGGGTGGCAGGAAAACAGATGGAGTAGACCTGCACATTCCATTGCCTAAGGACATCTGCATCACTAAGGAGATTGCAGCTGCAGAGATAAGAAAATAAGAGTCATTCTGTTCGCTGGAGAGGTCACTTCCTGGTTTGCATGGAGAAGCAGTTTTCAATGGAGCCCAGCGATGGAAGTGCACAGCTGTATTGAGGCAGCACCAGGTGTTGAAATTTTGCACCCCTAACAATTATGTGCCCGAGCAACCCTGTGCTCCCCCCTTATGCCACTGCTTGTGCCTATAGTGTTCTGAAACTTGCCTTTGAAGAACAAGAGGGTTGTTTAGATGTTCAAATTAGGGTTCATCCTAATTAGATCTCCCTGCTGCTTTCCCCTGGGGAAAGCCGAGCTTTAATGCTCAACCAGAGCAAATGTCAATGGGGTTTTCTCCAGATTCATGTTTGCCCTAATTTAAAGCTAAAGAGCAGGTTTCCCCTAGGAAACGATTAGGGCAAGGGGGGAAACTGCTTGGGCTCATTACTAGAAAAGACAGTTCAGGACCTGTGCTTCCTCAATACAGGAGACGTATGGACGAGCCCTTTGTAAATATCTCCAGCCAGGCCTGTTTGACAAATCCATTGTTATATAAGCTAAGGGCACTGTGTTGCCATAGAAACTAAATAGCTGGAGACACTTCTGGAAGATGGAGGACCTGTATGATAAAAGAGGCATATGCAATTCTCCTTGGCATTCCAGGCTGGAGGTGATATCATATATGTGTGAATAGGAGAAAAAGAATGGCAGTGAAGTGTCCAATCCGGCCTGTGCTGGTTGGTTTAATCTGGCCCCTGTGGCAGTTTATTTCCTGGGGTAAAATCCTAAAAAAAGGCCAACAACTTCAATCCTAAAGAAAGGTCAACAACTTTACTTTGGTTGGCCCTTTGGTCAGCCCTCACGGCCCTTCACTTCATCAAATCTGGCCCTCTTAGAAAAAAGTTTGGACACCACTGCCTTATAAGAATGTGAGGTGAAGCAAATTTTAGCCCACCACATGAGCTTTGGGACATCTGTTGGAATTAAGCTGTATTTAGACATGTCTTCATCTCTCTGTGTGCATGTGTAAACCATGTATCACAAAAAACGCCATTAAGCCTCCAGAGAGTTACAATGAAACTACCCCAGATATACACCCCTGGAATTTTCACTGCTTGGTGAATGAGGGCATTTTCCAAGGTTGCTCCAAATCCTGCTCACATGTGCAAAAAAGCCACAGATAATAACTTGCAGGAGGAGATTCTGAAAATTTCTTTTTTCAGAAAATGAGGTATCTGAACACATCTAAATGAAGAGGAGGGGGATGTCAGAATTATCACCTCCTCACCTGAGATCACACTTAGATTAGGAAGAATTTAAACCCCCTCCATTACACACACCAGTAATTGTACAGAAGCTAAGACTGATTCCACAAAAAGAGCCACAGATACAAAGGCAGAAATGAAGAAGCTATGACCCTCCAGATTATGTTGACCTACATCTCCTATCATCCATAATCACTGACCGTGCCACCTGGGTCTAGAGGGGGTTGAAGTCCAACACCCCTGATTTAACCGGGCCTGGAAACTGGATGTCAATGGCACCCAGTGTACCTGAGAAAAGAATGGTGTGCTCTCAGTCAAACAGAGCAACAGGCAAGGTATCTGAAATGTCTTCAAGCCCACAAAAACTTTGCCAGAGGAGAAAGAATCAAGTGCATTCAAAAACCTGGAATAAAATGGTCCATGAGAAAACACACATTTGAGCGATCTTCTCTCTCCCTGAACAACTCAGTTTGCAGAGCGAGGAAGAACATCAGGCCATATGTCATTGACAGGAATATAATCACAGGGTATCAGGCAAACGCAAATGTAAGCAAATAGGGGGAAAATGAATATTAAACATGAATATTTACATAATTATATCTATTAAATTGACAACGTACGAACATACGAATTGCCTTGCTGAATTAGATCAAAGATTTGTCTAGCCCGTCATTCTGTCTCCAGGAAAGGTCCCTGGGAAGCTCATAAGCAGGCAGCCGTCATCGGCTTGTTCCCAGCATTCAGTAATCAGAGGAATGCAGAATCTGAGCTTGAAGGTTTCGCCACGATTAGCTGTCACAGAAACAGCCATCAACAGGTCTATCCTTGATGAATTTGGATGATCCAACGTTTGATCCTGACTCAAAATATTTACCTAGCTAGAAATTTGGAGGGGCAAAAGTGCCCTCTAAAATTAAATGAAGCAGAGCCTTCCGTCACTGAAGCGCCTCATTCACAGTTCCTGCCTTGACTAATTGGCCGAGCGACTTCGCAGGTTACCAAAGCCCCACAGCGTAAGGCTCCTGGGGGAATGGAGAACTGCCCTGGGCCAGGCAGCCAAGGCAGCTGTTGTGGGCTGTGCAGCCTAAGGCTGACCATTGCCGTCTGCCTGCTGACGCTTCTACCTGGCTGGGTATTTTCAGATTCATAAGGTAAAGGACCCCTGGATGGTTAAGTCCAGTCAAAGGCGGCTATGGGGTTGCAGCACTCATCTCACTTTCAGGCCAAGAGAGCCAGCGTTAGTCCACAGACAAATTTCCAGGCCATGTGGCCAGCATGACTAAACCGCTTCTGGCGCAACGGAACACTGTGACTGAAACCAGAGCGCATGGAAACACTGTTACCTTCCAGGTGCAGCGGTACCAATTTATCTACTTGAACTGGTTTCCTTTGACCTGCTAGGTTGGCAGGAGCTGGGACAGAGCAACGGGAGCTCACCCAGTTGTGGGGACTCGAAGCACCGACCTTCTGATCAGCAAGCCCAAGATAAGGTTACCAGACTTCCCCGTTTCCTGGGATCAGTCCCCGGATTTACACATCTGTCCCCAAACAAAATCCATTGAAGTTGAAAAGTGTCCCTGGATTCATTGAAAAAAATCTGGTAACCTTAGCCCAAGAGGCTCAGTTGTTTATACCACAGTGCCACCCGCGTCCCACTTCATATATCTGATATGGCCAGTCTGAAGTTGCTTCTGGAGATAAAGATACAATTGTGAATATAAGGGCCCACCGTTGCCACTACCAAAAGATAGCTATGATGTGGTACAGGAACTCTGTTCAGGTTTTTTTCTTTGAGAATTAGATGAAAACCAGTTTCAGAGGTCCTGAATATAGCTACCAAGAAACATACTTTGCTCCTGATACTTCTGGTATTTAAATAATGTGATTGTCAGCTATCAGCCATGGTTATGATGAAACTCCAATCCAGAGTTTGATGCAAACATTAAAATAATCCCTCTGGAGTATTTGCCTAAGGCCATTATAAGAAAACAGAGTAACATTCAGCATTCAGTGAAATCTATCAACTTTACGAGCCTGGGAAATATATTTAAAAAGGCATTAACACATTCTAAGGTTACGATAATAGTAACTTTGAAGAAAGATGGATTCCTCACATTAGAAGAATTAAGTATAAGAATGGATGCAGAAAAGTCTCAGTGGTGCTAATATTTGCAACACAGGAGTTTCATCAACAAACATCTAAAAGGGGGGAAAGATAAACAAGGATTTAACAACATTTGAGAAGATTATCAAGCAGAGAAGAAAATTCCCAAAGGTGTCGTCTGCCATATGCTGGTTGCTGTTAAGTCTAAGGAAGTAGTGTTGGTAGTGAGTTTAAAATTAGCTGGAAAGAATAATGCAGAGAAATATCTCAGGAGAACGGAAATGCATACTTAGAACAAATATACAATTGTCGTCATGAATAAGTGTTAGAGAAAAGTATATTAACTATATTAATAGTTACTGTATCATTGCCATTTAATATGCAATGACTTGGAAAAATGTATCCATATCTTGAGACACATTATTGGAAATGTGCGTTTATGGGTGCTGATTTAATGCACACCTGCTGAGGGAGTTAAAACTTATTCAGAAATGATTATTCAGGTCTTTGCATATATACTCTCTCTTGATCAACTTCTAATTCTATGTGGATACACATAAAAGGATATTCAACCAGAACATGGAAAAACAGTAAGGAATTTGTTGAATGCTGCAATAAATTTGGTGGTCATAAAATAGTGAATATCTAAAATGCCCTCAATTAAGGAATGGATAATGAGGATGATAATATATTGTAGCAATGGTTAAGCTAATAGAGCTTGCTAGATTAAAATGAAGGAAGGTTGCAGAAGGAACAGTTTGAGAGGTCATGGTACCCATTTATGGTTTATATAGTACCCGTTTATATAGTAGTAATATAATCTATAATTTTTATCCTTTTTCACAGCTGACATGAGCAACATAAGGAATTTTAAAACTGAATGTAGGAATACATATTGTATAATGGTAAGTGAGCATGACTTAGGGCTATTTTTACACTTATGTGGTAAAATTATTAAATATATAACATATTAAATAACATGTGGGTGTATTATGAATGTTTTATAGGTTTCATGGCTGTCCCAACTGTAGCAGACATTACAATGTGTTTCAATATGGCCCTTTTTTGAGGAATCAGGGCAATGCCAGCTGCAGGATTTGGTGGGCTCTCAGATAAGCGATTTTCAGTGTGACCTTAACATGGCGGAGACATAATACTGTGTTGCCTACCTGAGTGCTCCATGAAAAAATAAAATAAAATTATCCATACTTACCTTTTGAACCACTCTTTCCAGGCAGAGGTCTGCACTTTAACATTCCGTATCTGAGTGGGTTTTCCCGAGCTTTCCCCACAAAAACTCACTCTTCAAAGCTGAATCAGAGCAAACGTCAGTTTGGGTTTTCCATGGATTGACATTTGCTCCAATGGAGCTTTAAAGAGCAAGTTTTCATGGGGAAAGCTATGGAGCAGAAAAAAACAGGATATTAGGGTACTGAGCATTAAATCGCAGGCTGTGCCAGGAAAGGTAAATATGGATGAGGCTAGAGCTGTCTTGTTGAGAGTATTGGTGGGCCCTTGGTCCTGATGCCAAGACTGATCTTTACCAGTAGCTCCACTGGGCAAACAAATCTACAAGATGCAGCCCCAGCCACAATTGCCCTGCTTGCTAATGTAAATAGGAACATCTTTATTTCTTAAATCAGTCTTATTCAACCTTGAATCTCCAGATATTGTTGGACTACAGCTGCCATCAACCCCAGCCAGCTTAGTCAATGATCAGAAATAAAGGGAGTTCAGCAAGTCCACTTACAGTCAGGCAATGTTGCGTCCTGGCCATGGCCACATCTGCAATCCAGTGCCCTGCTGGGAAGGATTGCAACCTACCTGCAGATTGGCCAATTGCAAGCAGACTTAGGCGTGGGAGAACCCTGGGGGCGGGCCCAACCAGCCAATAGATGTCACTTGGGTTCACTCGTGGGAGGATAAATTGAAGCCTGCCTAGCCCTCCTCTCCTGCTTGTCATCGGATCTCTCCCTTTTTTCATACGCTTTCGTTTTTGTGCTCAATCCTTTTTTAGACCTTCTTGACCGCCATATTTGGGGCCAGGCAGAACTTGGCACCAGCCATTTGGTTTTTGCCTGCCTCTTGGCAATTTTCACAACTTTGTGAGGTTAGGCATGGGGTAAGTCTTAGTCTTGGATGGAGGAGAGGTTGTAGCCCCTGCCTGCCCAATTTTGGTTAAGAGTATCCCGTTAAAGGGATCAATGAGGAGTTGCTTCTGTCCAAACACCCAGTTGGGGACTAGGGCCATAGTACTCCTCCAATGGGGACCCCTTAGGGCATTGGTGGCCAAACCTGGCCCCCCAGCTGTTTTTGCAACTCCCTTCATCCCTAGCTAACAGGACCAGTGCCCAGGGATGATGCGAACTGTAGTCCCAAAACAGCTGGAGGTCCAAGTTTGGCCACCACTGCCTTAGAGGTATCCCTATTTGATGTGGTTTAACTTTAGACACACTCCCAGCAGATGGGTTGGTGGGATGGAATAAACAGCTTTATCCAATGCCAATGTCAAACCATT
The DNA here is from genome assembly GCF_965113315.1 of Podarcis vaucheri. Classification (NCBI taxonomy): domain Eukaryota; kingdom Metazoa; phylum Chordata; class Lepidosauria; order Squamata; family Lacertidae; genus Podarcis; species Podarcis vaucheri. The sequence continues at coordinate 18,542,337 of NC_138766.1, forward strand.
CACATCTGTAATCAATAAAGTTGTGACCTATTTGAACCCAATTTAATGTTGCTGGCTTGTCTGGTTATTCATCACTTAGGGAGTGATGGGGTCACAGGGCTGTGGCACACAACTTCTGGGGACCCAACGTTAAGGAACCCTGTTTAGATCATCTGGTGATGCTTTCATATGTAGCCTCCTTTGGAGAGTTGACAGGGAGATGCTTAAGCGTCTATTCATCTCTCCACACTACACACTTCTCCAATCCAAATAATTGTCTCCAAAATATATTTTCAAATCTGGGCTTCATTATTTTATATAATGTGTAGCTTGCTTTCAGTGTTTACTCCTTATGTGAACAGCACCTTTGGAATTCACAAGTGTTACTATTACTTATTAGCTGCTTATTACTGCAACATATCAAAAGATCAGCAGGTTCTATACTCTTCCAACATCTTTTATTCTCAGTTCAGAGAAACCCAGATGATTTTCTTTCTCAGCTGATGTTGCTGGAAGAGATTTCATGGGCAATCTCTGAAGAGCTGTTCTGCTCACTGCAGCTAGCTGTTGTTTGACCCTGTTCACAGAACAGAGCTTTGGAGTATATGAAACATGATAAATTAATTACAGGCACTCAGAGAATCAGATCTTCCCTCTCCTTTGTGTGAGTTTCAGCATTGTCTCAGACAATGGTAGGGATGTCATCCATCATCTACGTTTCAGTGATTTTTTACCTCCCAGAGAAGCCATTAATAAATGTTCCAGCACTGTAGGATTATGTCACTTCACACCATAGGTCTACAGAGGTATAATATAAAATTAAACACCTTAAGTGTTATTGGGCAATTTGATAGGATAATAGTACGACAACTTAAATCCTTTACAACAAATACTTGATCTTAAGGAATGCTGAGTGACATATTTTTAAAAGATGCTAAGTGCTAGTGCTGTTTATTTCCAGAGAAAATGCTGCTGTCATTAAGCATAATCAGGTACAAATGAATCTGAAATGTGCACAATGCTTTGTAATCATAAATCCTCACAGCACGCCAGCTATCAACAAACAGCAAGAAAAAGCTTCATTTCATACCAATCGCATGCAAAATGAGATGGCACTTCTGTGGGGGATCATTGCTATTTACAAATAAGGAGATCACCTTAAGCTTATCTCTGAGATGACGGGTGGATTTCTATTTTCCCCATAGCGGGGATCTAGTGCAGGGTTAACTGTGTCCCACAAAATCTGGAAAGGTCATGAGATAAGCCCATGACTCAATTGTTGCTTTGGTCTTTACCTCTGTCCCATTATATTGTAAATAGTCCTGCTATTTTTGGATGAAGAGTGGTATAGAAATTAAATTAATTAATTATAAAAGTTTAAAAGCTCCTTATTAGTGTAGTGTAGCAGATAATCTGAGTAGTTTACATTCAGCCTTCTTTGATTTCACATCTCCATGCAAGTGGATGGCTAGCGTTCCTATAGGATCAAATCAAGCATCCCCTATAATCCTGGGCCACACTATACACAACCTCCACACAAACGATGCCATCATTTCTTCTACCGAGTCATTTGCACAACTAACAGCTGAGTAGTACAGTGATACCTTGGTTCTCAAATGCCTTGGTACTCAAACAACTTGGAACCCAAACACTGCAAACCTGGAAGTTAAGTGTTCTGGTTTGCGAACTTTCTTCGGAAGCGGAAAATGCTCCATTTTGAGTGTTACGCTTTTGAGTGCCACACTTCCATTTTGAGTGTTACGCTGAGGTCTGTCTCTTTATTTTGCATTTTTGATTTTGTGGCTCTTTCTGTTGTTGTGGTTTTTTTTGTGTGTGTGTGACTGTGTGGAACCCAGTTCAGCTACTGATCAATTGATTGTGTGACTGCAGTATACTGTTTATTGCTTTCATTTTATGGATCAATGGTCACATTAGATAGTAAAATTTATGTTAAATTGCTGTTTCAGGGGTTGTTTTTAAAAGTCTGGAACAGATTACAGTGGTACCTTGGGTTACACAAGCTTCAGGTTACAGACACTTCAGGTTACAGACTCCACTAACCCAGAAATAGTACTTTGGGTTAAGAACTTTGCTTCAGGATGAGAACAGAAATCGTGCTCCGGCGGCGCGGCGGCAGCGGGAGGCCCCATTAGCTAAAGTGGTGCTTCAGGTTAAGAACAGTTTCAGGTTAAGAACGGACCTCCGGAATGAATTAAGTTCTTAACCCAAGGTACCACCGTAGTCCATTTTGCGTTACTTTCTATGGGAAATCGCATCTTGGTTTTGTAATGCTTTGGTTTTGGAACAAACTTCCGGAATAGATTAAGTTTGAGAACCAAGGTACCACTGTATGTGCAATTGGTAAACTCAGCATGGGGATCCCTAGGATTAAAATCAACTTGCTTAGATAGAGCTCCAGTCTCAAATGATGTATTAGGTCCCGTTCGAACAAAGTAACAAGCCATGATTTTCTGTTATTAAAACATGCAGTAACAACCCTCAGGCTTGCACACTCTAGCTCTCTGAACGGTGAAAGTTAAAGTTTCCTTCTGGTGCTCAAAACACACTTTAGTTTCCTGTTACATCAAAATACACAAAACTGGTTTATTTAAACCACAGTTTTTTATAACTAAACGTAAAGGTAAAGGTACCCCTGCCCGAGCGGGCCAGTCTTGACAGACTCTGGGGTTTGTGCGCCCATCTCACATCTATAGGCCGGGGGCCAGCGCTGTCCGGAGACACTTCCGGGTCACGTGGCCAGCGTGACAAAGCTGCATCTGGCGAGCCAGCGCAGCACACGGAACGCCGTTTACCTTCCCGCTGGTAAGCGGTACCTATTTATCTACTTGCACCCGGGGGTGCTTTCGAACTGCTAGGTTGGCAGGCGCTGGGACCGAGCAGCAGGAGCGCACCCCGCCGCGGGGATTCGAACCGCCGACCTTTCGATCGGCAAGCCCTAGGCGCTGAGGCTTTTACCCACAGCGCCACCCGCGTCCCATTTTTATAACTAAGCAGGATCAAATTCTGGATACAAAACATAATTGTTTTGAAAATGCATGATAGTGTATTGCAGTATCATAGCAAATACTATATACAATTTTAACAGTCATGGATAATCTTAGGAACTGCAGTTTGTTAAAGGTGCTGGGAATTGTAGCTCTGTGAAGTCAGCTTCATTTTTTAAAAAAAAAAAAAAAAACTACAGTTCCCAGGATTCCTTGGGGGGAGCAATGACTGTCTATTTGTTTAAAATATATGATGTATATGTGACCTATGACTTGCTAGGGAAAAATAATTATTGCCTACCAAGGGCAGCCAGAATCTATGTGCCCCTTTAATATGCATCTTACCCTTGCTATATTGCACAAGGTCCTCTGCACTGTTGCCTGGCAATTAGCATCAGATACCTACCATCTTGCATCCATTTTAATTAGCAGAGCTAGAAGGTGGTTGTTGTTTTTTGCCTTTGTCCCTATTGAAATTCATTTTGTTAGTTTGGGCCCAGTTCTCCAATTTGTTGAGGTCATATTGAATCCCGATTCTGTCCTCTGTGGCATTAGCTACCCCTCCCAGTTTGGTGTCACCTGGAAATTTGATGAGCATCCCCTCAACTCTTTCATCCAAGCATTCAGTGCCCTCTGGTTTAGACCTTTCTGAGCTAACAACTGGATTTCAAGCATTACTTTGAACAGAAACATCAGAATACAGCAGAAACAGAAAAGCTGAGTTGAATGGGGATATTTATAAAGTATCAGCAGAGCAAACATATATAACTGAGAGCATTAATTAGACATCATCTTCTTAAAAGAGTCCATTTTAATTTCAGAGGTCACCAGTCTTTGAGACCCAGGAGGACCATAAAATAAAAACTGGAAGAGTATAATATAATGCCTTCAACTAACTACCTATAAAAGAATCTCGGGTTCTCTTGTCTTTTGTTAGTGACTAAGGATCACAGCCTATCACATTTACCAGTGAGTAATTTCTACTGAACACAGTGGAACTTACTTCTAAGTAAACATGTATTCCTATGCCAAACTTCCTGGGAGTAAACCCCACTGAGACTTACTTATGCTTATACATGTCTAAGATTTGTCAGCAATAGGATAGTCCCCCCCCCCTCGAACAACATTCTGTATATATTCTTATCTCTCATTATTCCAAAAGTCCCCTTGGATTTTGGAGTTCAGAAATAAAATCTGGTAATTCAGAAGATGAATTTATGTATGAGGAACCCTTCACTATTTTTTGTGAATGTTGTTTACAAAGCTTGTACAGAATGCTGTGTGTGCACAATGTGCCACAACTTTCATTTCCTTCATGTCTTTCCATTCTGTACATTATCAAGTGTAAATAAAACACTGCAAAAGAAAGAAAAAAGGAAAACCATCTTGCTGTGCTCATATATAGTTGTTTTTCTAGGAAAGCATTTGTTATATAATGAAGGGCTGCAGTAATGTTGTAGAGCAGATGTTCTGCATGTAGAAAGTCCCTAGTCCAATCCCTGGCATCTCAGAAAGTCTGTTTTCTGAAATCCTGGAAGCCCTGTTCTGTGCCCAATAAGCACTGGATGCCTTTGCCCGGCGGCGCTGTAGCCCATAGATTGCAGCAAAATACTGGACAAGGTTTTGCCCAGTATCCTCTCTGTGTGATGGGCTCATGGGGAAAAGCTGTCCCATGAGTCCCCTGGAGCTCACAGCCATTTTGCTTTGAGAGCTTCCCGCCTGCCCACCCTCGGGTTAGAGCCTTCACTGAGCAATTTTGGGTCGCTAGTTGACAGAGCCAGAAAGAATGTTTTTCCCCCCTCAACCTGATTGACACTTGGTTGGATTTTTTCACCTTCCCCTCAGTGACATTATGGCATTCCTTTATTCAGTGGAAGAATGTTGTTTGTATGAGGGTGGAAATGGCATTGGTCAGGATCAACATAGTATGGGGGGGGAGATAAGGGGCCCAAGGGGAGGATGGACCATGGCAAAGCAAAGCATCTGCCTGGTTGGAATCTGCACCCTGGTCCTCCAGTGGGAAATTGCTTGCTTGGCTTGCAGGATGCTAAGGTTCAACACAGGCCAACTCCCATGGTATAGGTTAGGAGAAGTCCAAACCCAGTAGATCCATTCCATCAACATGTGGCTTTGGGAATGATGATCCCGGGACCCAATGCCATGCCAGCCCTTGCCCTGCCTGCTGCTGTCAATAAAGATTTGGCCTGATTTTGTCCCATCACCGTTGTACAGTCTGGTTATTTCGCTGCTCTCATGGGTCACATAATGCGCCTGCCTGGGCAAAGCCACTGCTATCAGTGTTGACAGCAACAACTTATATAGAGCAATGCTTTGACTTGGTATATGGCAGCCTCCTTTGTTCCTACAAATGCACAGGAGCACAAGTTCAGATTTACATATTTGCAGAAGGGATCATTGTCATCAGATATACAATTACACCAGCAGCACCCCCCCCCCCCGGTTCATGAATGCACATGTGTTCGGTGGATAAAGGTAAAGGGACCCCTGATCATGTGGCCAGAATGACTAAGCCGCTTCTGGCGAACCAGAGCAGCGCACAGAAACACAGTTTACCTTCCCGCCAGAGCGGTACCTATTTATCTACTTGCACTTTGACATGCTTTTGAACTGCTAGGTTGGCAGGAGCAGGGACCGAGCAACGGGAGCTCGCCCCGTCACGGGGATTCGAACCACCAACCTTCTGATCGGCAAGCCCTAGGCTCTGTGGTTTAACCCACAGCACCACATGTGCAAATCAACTAACTGCCTCTAATAGGGAACCATCTAGGAGGGCAGCAAAGAGGCAGATATTATGGTATATTTGGTAACTCAACAACCATGATACAATTTCAGTAAAAGAAGGTTCACCAGCTGGCAAAGAAGCTTGGGCTACCATTCTGTAACATATCAGTAAGAATCCCAAGAAACACATTATCTACCAGCTCATTATATGCCAACTAGGAAAGGTGATTAAAATATATTGGAAAAAGCATTGCACCTGAGATATCTCAGTCCTATGATTTGCATACAATGCAATAGAAAGCAACATTTGTTTGGTAGGCAGCATATATATATATATATATATATATATATATATATATATCTGTACGTCCTTACTTTTTTTAAAAAAAGATCTAGTTTCTCAAAGGAATTTCATTGAAATATTTGCTATGAAATAGACCAGAAAAATATAACTTAACAAGCAGCAAATAAACCATGGAATCATTTCTCCTACATAAAAATGTTGAATTATAGTCAGTGGTATAAGCCGAGGAATCTGTTCTGGGTGCTCTTAACTATTTTAGCTGCATCACTAACGGCTAGCTTTCCTGTTTTGATCAAAAAGAACAGCGCAGATATGCAACGATAGAGTCAGCCTAATCATTTCCTTTTAAAGCGTCTTAAATCCAGACGTTCCCAATTCAATTACTGAGCAGACAGTACATTGCATTAATCAGATTGCATTCGTCATAAACCCCACACAGATGAATAATCCTGTTAAACAGCTTTCCAACTTATGCCTCCACTGGCTTTTCCTGGACCAGACAGTAGTGAGTGGTTCGTGTCGGCGGCCTTCCTTTTAGATGAACAGTTGGTTATTTAAAGTTATAGGCAGTTCCTTGCATTTTGTCTCTCCTGTGTATAGCCACATGCTGTCTGTCTCGGTGACCCAGAGGTCCCACTGAAAGTCTTTTGCAATTACTTCTCTACTTGTTAACTCAACATTAACAAGAAAGGAAGAAGCACTCCTGCAATTTTCCATAGAGCATTTCAGGTCAAAACAGAGTCTACATAGTTAACTACTAGTTTTTCTTATCAGATTTTTTTTTCTTTTTGGTCTTGCCACAGCAACATTAAAATTACTTTTATCCAAGAAAAAGCTGTGGCCTGCTACCCTTATATAAACAAACATCACACAGTGCTGTCACTTACAGAAATCAGAGAAATCATAGGCATTGTAAGGAGCAAGAAGGGGCAACAGGAAAGGGGAACCATGTCAGGTATAGAAGCCAAAGATCAGGGAAGGGAGGCAGGAAGAGGGCTAGGAGGCCACTGGAGTGCAGACAGGCAACAACAGACTGATGGGGTCAAGGAAACCATAAGATCTGGGAGCTTCACATAAGCTGTACGTGGATAGCTAAACAATAAATTCATTTTTGTATTATGTATTTATTTAACAAGTGCTAAAATGGCTTTATTTATTTTTTTAAAATCTGTAAACTGCTCCTATAAAATCAGCAGGCTTTAAAAACAAGAAATAACATTTCCCCCTACTACTATTACTGCTCTGCTGAACAACAGCAACTAAGGTGGAATCTAGACACATATAAAAATGACTCTGAAAATGCTTTTGTTTAAAGCTTTTTTCAAAACAACATCAAATTTTCCATAAGGCTCACCGTCATCTAGTGTCACATTGTATATTGCACTTAAAACACACTTAAAACGTTTTATTTGCAGCGGTATAGCTGAGTCCAAAATAGCATGCAAGCTTTTGAGCACAGCAGAACTCTTCAGCAGGCTGCATGTTAAATAATAACAAGAGAGAGGAAAGGCAAGGAGGGAAGATAAAAAGGAACCCATGTTGAAGAGACTGTATGACAAATGAAATAATTTGTAGACTCGGTTACAGACTATCATCTACAAACCCTTTGTTTGCAGACAAACCAACCCCCAGATAAAACTACCCAACTGGGCTTCTACTATACTTGCTGATTCATCTAATTCTATACCTACTGAATCATCTAAAATGAATCTCCCACTATGCTTATAGAAGGGCTACTGCAAGATTTCTCTTTACATCTGATTTCTCCTTCACAAGGGACTTGTGAGTTTAGATTAGCACCAGAAACAGATCAAATTAACTGCTGGCTTCTGTGTTTGCAAAGGGAAATAGCCAGTCCCAGCCAGCATCCCTTGAAGCACTGAATTAAATCTGCAAAACTCACCTTCTCTTTAGTCTTAAGACTGTTCCAGGCTGTAGATGGGGGCTTCTACTATGCCCAACAGCAGATTTTTTTCTCTCACACACAAGCTTACTTTGATGTGCTTAATATAAAGTTTGAATAATAGTACTGGTGAACTCAAAAGCTTACATAGTAGTTTGTAAGTCTTGGTTGGTCTTAGTAAAAGTTGTTTGTTTTTACTGTGCAGTGGTACCTCTGGTTATGAACTTAATTCGTTCAGGAGGTCCGTGCTTGACCTGAAACTGTTCTTAACCTGAGGTACCACTTTAGCTAGTGGGGCCTCCCGCTGCTGCCGCCACACAATTTCTGTTCTCAGCCTGAGGTAGGGCTGATTTCCTCACTGGAAGGACAGATTGTGAAGCTGAGGCTCCAGTACTTTGGCCACCTCATGAGAAGAGAAGACTCCCTGGAAAAGACCCTGATGTTGCGAAAGATGGAGGGCACAAGGAGAAGGGGACGACAGAGGACAAGATGGTTGGATAGTGTTCTCGAAGCTAGCTGTTTAAAATGGTTTATAGAGGAGTCACTACACCAGCAGTGAGCTCAGTAGAAGTGTGAGGGCAACAACCTTCAATAGTGGGGAGGTGTGCTGATTCTCTACACAAAAGCAGCTAAACTACAGCATGGGCTAGGGCCTTTAAATGAAATACTGGACAACAAAAATGCTTTTTACGCATCGCTTTGTGCTCTTCAAAAGCATTTTTCTAAGAAACAAAGCATGCAAATGTAACAGAGTGCTTGTTGATTATATACTTTTGCCTCATTGGTTGCGCTGTATTTCTCCCCCCTCCCATCCCAACCAATTAGTGAGCTCAAGTTACATAATGCAGTTGCATAACAAGGTCATCCCTGAGTTGAAACTCATAATTTTTCCCGAAGTTACAAATGGTCGAGGAAAGTTCCCCTCCCTGAATAGTCAACTTCAAATTTGCACATGTTGACAGCTAACTTCCAACTCATTTAATTTGCTTTGACAATCTTGACCTGGTTTAGCTTGCTTGAAGAACTTCAGCTAAAATTGTTTCCTCTGCTGTGGCAGCACAGTGGGCACATAGCAACCAAATCCAGCTATAAACAGCTGACACAGAGCCCCTCACCTGAACTTGTATGACCTGAGTGACTCACAGAAGATAATAAACATGGATCCCAGATGAGGACAATGGAACGTCAATGAGATCAGGGCTTACATTTCTCAAGACATTTTCTTCATTTGGAGCAACAAGTGTGAAACAATTCACCTAGTCTATCTCAGTTTTTACTAACCGTTTTACTCATCCCTATATATGTGTGTGTGTGTGTGTGTGTGTGTTTGTTTGTTTTTTAGGTAAAGCACCAACTCTCTACCAATTAGCAAAAGCACTCCTGTATGGGGAGCTGAAAACAATTCTTAAATGTCACTGGTGACCAGGCTTGGGCGTATTTAAAAGCCAATTATGTCCCATTGAATGGTGTCCTATTAAATTTTGCTGTTGAAAGTTCTCCCACATTATTATTTTTTTAAGTATAGAGGGTTTTAATGACAGTTCAGGCACAGAGAGGCAAAAAACCTACTATTGTCCCAGCACATTTGCTTCGGTTCCTTATTAGACATAAATCAAAGGCACTGGTTCTCATCCAGTTTCCAAACAATCAATTCCACCTCTGGTCTTATTCTTCTTGGGAATCAGGTGAATGACTGCTTGAAAGCCTGAATCCTCAATAGTTCTATTACTATCAATAGTGCTGGTCAAAAGTAAGTAATGTCAAGATCGGGGCCATTATCTATCACAATGCTAATACAGTGGTACCTCAGGTTAAGTACTTAATTCGTTCTGGAGGTCCGTTCCTAACCTGAAACTGTTCTTAACCTGAAGCACCACTTTAGCTAATGGGGCCTCCCGCTGCCACCACCCCACCGGAGCACGATCTCTGTTCTCATGCTAAAGCAAAGTTCTTAACCTGAAGCACTATTTCAGGGTTAGTGGAGTCTGTAACCTGAAGCGTATGTAACATGAAGCGTATGTAGCCCAAGGTACCACTGTACTAAGAGGCAAGAGCTGGATTCTTGTTAGGCATATGTGTAACCTCCATAGAAAATTTGCTATTTTAGTACCACTCAAAATTCCATAGGACTTATTACAGGAGCTTCTTTTGGGCTCACCACACAGTAATGCTGTTTGTCTGTCCAGTCAGCTAAACTCACATCTAATCCATACTTTTAGGGAATCAAAAGTTTCCACTGATAAGTGGAACACAATCTGAACAGCAAATGATGTGGCAAATGCAGATGATGAATTAGCTACGTAGAGGGTTGAATCTGACTGTGGTAAAAATGTAGCAGGGATTAGGAGAAAATGTAACAAAACAGAGAATCAGGGAAGAGGGAAGTTTCTTTTTCTTAGAAGAGCTTGTCTCAGCATGATCATATATACTATGCAGGAACAACCAATCAATGTTTCATAATAGATACCAGGGCTTGATCAGTTGCTAACAGATTAGAAACAGGAAATTAAAGCAGCTTTAAATGCAGATATTGAGGGGGCAGCAGAGTATAAGATGTAAAAGACAAAAATACGGTTGAAGAAATTTGCTTCAACTTTAGCTTTAGGAAAAATCAAGTGCCCACCCTTGGGATGTGCTAAGCCTTCTCTAACTCCACTTATGAAAAGCTGTTTGTTTCTCCAAAAATTCTTCAGAGGCTTTCGCTTTTGTAGCTTTGGCAATATTTGCTTAAAATATCACTACAGTTGGAATATTGGAAACAACATTAACTTTAGGCTGTTCCTGTGTTAACCTAGATATACCAGTCAGGGATTAACAACTTTTAAACCTACCAAAACAGTTAGGGGAGTCCAGAAAGGGCTTTATGAATGTTTTTGCTACATAACTAGATGTACAAATACATCAGGGATGTTAAGCATCTCACAGGCAACAAGCCCTGGCCAGTGGGCCATTTTCCCCCATTATCCTGTACCAACTGATGCATTTCTCTCCTATGCTTATAGTATAGCTGGAGAACCCGATTCCTCTGAGCATGTCCAGAGTATATTTACCCTCTCATTCCGTAGCAGTGTTGATTCCAGGCAGAAGTGAGACCAGGCTCTTCCAGGTTGCCAATTGCATTCTGTTGGTTTTAAGAAGTCCCCCCTCTCCCCCCAAAAAATGTTTTTGAACTATTTTGGATACATATACAGTGGTACCTCGGGTTACATACGCTTCAGGTTACAGACTCCGCTAACCCAGAAATACTCCCTCGGGTTAAGAACTTTGCTTCAGGATGAGAACAGAAATCGTGCTCCGGCGGTGCGGTGGCAGCAGGAGGCCCCATTAGTTAAAGTGGTGCTTCAGGTTAAGAACAGTTTCAGGTTAAGAATGGACCTCCGGAACGAATTAAGTACTGAACCCGAGGTACCACTGTAAAGTATAGGGTTTGTTTTAAAGTGGCTTCTGGAATAAATTTACCTGGGCTAAATTTATCCAGCATCTTAACATAGGTTTTTGACAGAGGTGCATATTTATCTTGGCAAAGCATGGGACTCAAAGAAGATTTTAAGAGGTGCAAGGAGCTCTGTCACCACCATTACCCAGCACTACTACTCACTAATTTCGAGCTTCACTGAAGTGAGAAACCCTTCTGAGACAGCAGCACTGCTGCCGTTACGTAGACTTTTTCTTGTTTTGAAGTTGAGAGTTATGCCTCAGGACCCTTTTGACTTGGTTTCTACAAATCTGCATCTGTCTGTCTTAAACACTGTTCTTGTCATCAAGTCAGAAGCTTGCAGAACCTGATTGCAGTATCATCTGAGTCATTCACCCTGGCAATGTGGAGGCTAGCTTGAAGCTGGAATTAGGCAACTGAAATGCAATATGCAAATGAAGAAATGTGTTTTGAGATGTACTTCAACTTGCATTGTAGTTGTCCAACATTATCACATCTGGAAATCAAGCAATTCATTTTCATTTATGAACAAAAGCATGGAGATGGGGAGTCTTTATTGTTATTTCTCCCAGAAAGTAAAGACAGAAGCTTTTAAGAAATTGGATTTTTTCCCCCTACTCTATGTTCCCAGTGCTAAAGAAAAATGAAGAAACATGTTCTGCATCAAGCCCATACAAATTATCGTCCACAAAGTGTAACACCAGCAACCATCGACATTGCACAAATTGAAAAGATGGGAGATTGCCAGAGGCAGGGTTGAGCCAGAGGTCTGGGCCAATGAGGGAGCTGTCCACCCGGTTCTGGATGAAGGGAACTGTCCAGTGATACCTAGTGCTGAATCAGCAAGACTAAATAAGGAGAATGCAACAGAATTGAAGACTGCAGATTTACAATGGACTCTGCTGCCCACCTCTTCCTGGAGCTTTGAAGGGCAATGAATCAAAGTTCACATCAGTGCTTGCCTCCTCCTGAGTATGACTGACAGAGGAGAGGCCCTTGGTTATCAACTGGATGCAATGTATCCACGGCTAGATTTGGGCACAGGCCCACCGTATCCCATATCTGTGGCTGACAGTGGAAAGCTGGGGGCCCTGCTAGCCTGCTGGGGCAGGGTGTCACCAAAGGGCAGCCTACAGCTGTCCTTTGATGGACATTAATGCTGTGGTCCCAATCTGTAATGACGACTGCAGTTAAATTACTCTTAACAAAAGAGGTTTAAAGACTCTCTCAAGGCAAATCTAAAAAAAATGTAGTATCAACACTGACAGCTGGGAAACACTGGCCTGTGAGCGCTCCAATTGGAGAACAGCCTTTACCAAAGGTGTCATGGACTTTGAAGATGCTCAAACTCTGGATGAAAGGGAGAAACATGCTAAGAGGAAGGCATGCTTGGCAAACCCTCACTGTGATCAACTTCCACCCAGAAACCTATGTCCCCACTGTGGAAGGGTGTGTGGATCCAGAATTGGCCTCCACAGTCACTTGTGGACTCACTGTTAAGACCGTGTTCATGGAAGACAATCTTACTTGGCAGCAAGTGATCGCCAAAGAAGAAGATCTTCTCTTAGGAGAAGTTCTTATCAGCTTCATGTCCTGTGCACAACTGAGTTCTGGCTGATGCTCAAGGCAGTACACCAGGGCTTTATAAACCTATTTTTGTGTCTGCTTGAACTGCAAGGAGACAGGGGGGGGGGAGTTGTCAAGCATCACACAATATGTGACTCATAATCTGCATTCAGATTGATGGGTCACAAAATTTGCTGAGCAAGCTCAGTTCCCAGAAAGTTTAGTTTCTAGTGCTGGTTAATAAAGTTCAGTGAAGATGACACTGTTCAGGGGAGGCAGACAAATTGGGAGATGGTATTATCAAAAGTGAGGACAGGAGCTCAGCCCTAATACCAGATGCCTCACACTCAAGGTGGGATCAGAGGCAGGTGATAATTCCATTCAATTGTTTAGCGAAATTAAATTAGAAAACTGGACAATGCCTGCACCATCATTTTATCCCAGGACACACACACACACACACACACACACACACACACGATAATCAGTGCTTCCAGTTCTGGGTCTGATTAGAGGAGGATGAGGAATTTGTTAACTCAAATTCCCTGCTCTCTGAATTCAACTCAAAAGAAGAATTTCTGAGTAGAGTGAGGGATTGTTTGTCTCTCCTCACCCCAGCAAGGAATATGTGCAAGCACACTCTCCTTATTTATTTAATCATACTTTATCAGTCCCTTTTTCCATGCAGCTCAGAGCAATGCACATGCAGTTATCTCCTTCAGTGCTTGAATGATAGCTTTATTTTAAGACCAGGCCAGACTCAATTTAACTTGTATGCCCAGTTACCATACACTAAATTCATGCTTAGGGTAGATAACACTGAATTCAACAGCTATGACTAACTTAAGACCACTGAGCTGCACTCAACCAACTTTCACACAGATCTTTTTTAAAAACAAAACCTAAGTTAGTAATGGAGATTGATTACAATGGGTCTACTCTGAGTAAATAAAAGGATAGCCGACTTCAGTGGGTCTGCTTTGACCATTGCTTAGTTGAGTGCAGTCTCATCTCCACAGATGTGTTAAACTAGCAAGTTTGACATAATTTTTCTGCTGGCAAAGCACTTGAAGAAGTAACTTGAAATAATTACAGTCAGTTATAAATTATGAAAAGAATATATTTATTATAATTGAAGGTACATCTTTAAAATAATGTGGCCTAATAATGAAACAAAAAAGTTTCACCGCAGGTGCAAAACTGCAATAAATACTTAGTTAAACACAAAATTTATTATTAACTTTTGTGCAGATTTTTTTTTTAAAGTGACTCCCTCAAAATAGCCTGCATGCTTTCAACCACAGAGAAACTTCATGGCACCCCCCCCCCCATTTTGAGGAGAAACTCCTTGGTGATTTTTAGCTCAACTTCAGTAGCAATATCTCACAACTTTTCTCTCTACCTTCATAATCTCATGGGCCCTTTTCTCATTCACATCTAAAGTTTGCTTTAGGGGAAATTCAGAGGCAACTCTATATTTTACCATCACAACAGTGGTGTGGGGTTGAAGACTCCACTGAGATTCATAGTTGCACAGAGATCTGAACCTCGCTCTTCATAATCCAAATCCAACGCTACCCTGAGATTCTCACCGCAAAAGCAGGTAGATTAGGAGGACAGGAGAGTGACCACTTGTCTCACCAGGTGGTATGCATTGTATTTACAAACACTTGATGGGAATGAGCACCAACTACACCCTCTTGGCAGTGACACTGCCACTCACCAGAACAGGGGTGGAACCAGATGAGGCAGATATGTTTGGGAGAGCTCCTGGTTGGTGGTAGCAGCCCCACAGGTGTACCCAGCAGTTTGACCACATCCCAATGAGCACAGTGCTGCCATCATGCAGGCATCACTGCATTTCCAACACACTGCTGCTACTTTACTAATTTCTTGCTACACTGAGGCTTTTGAGTCCTTGGTTGTGAGTCCTGGAAGATGTGTTCCCTACCTTGCTGGCCCTCTTTGACTTCCAGCTACAAAGGCTGAGGATGCTGAACAGACTCATGGGCTGGGGTATTGTTTAGGGGGTTTTCTTGGGGTGGGGGGTGGGGTTGATGATATTATTGGTATTAATTTTTGCATTATTTTAGTTCAATTTGGTTGTGATTCTTTGATATTTTATTAATTTCTTAATTATTGCCTTTGTTCTGTTGAAATTGTGTATTTGTTCATGTCGTAAGCTGCCTTGAACTTGGTTTGAACGCTGGAAAGGTGACATGCAAATATGTGCGTATGTATGTTTTGAAAGGAGCATGTGTTACCTGTAGGACAGAAGCTATGAACCATGAAAGTAAGCCCTGTGTCAATTAATTTTCACACAGCCATTTCTGCCTGCTTTCAGGACTTTCTCCTCACTCTCTCAATAAACAATCCAGATGGCATTAAAAAAAGTCAGAAGTTTACACTGCTTAAAAACTACATCACCTGGGTCTAAGGGGTGAAATAGGCCAAGAACTATGCAGTTTGGCATCCCTATAGCCTCCTCCGTTAATGGTATTCTACTCACACAAGGGCAAAATCCATTCTGTACTGTGCAGAGGAATGGAACCAAACTAACGTGAAGATTAACTCATGCTTGGCCTCCAAGGAGGAGGGGTGGGGATGAACTCCTGAATTCAGTACTGGAATCTCAGGTGAATAAACACAGGGAGAGATTACAGATGCCAACATATATCCAGGAGTTAGTGAAACCCAACACAGCCTTCCTCCCTTGGTGAAATCCCAACAAGTGAAGGGAATCAAAGTGAGGAATTTAAAATAAGGAGACAAGACAATGCTGAAGGGTTCTCAGAAGCTTAAAAAAAGTCTCTTTTCCTCCCAACAGCAGTTGCTGCCAAGCAAATAAATAAATAAAGCAGCACCTTCAAGAACAACAAATAATAGCCCAAGAGACAGCTGGAGCAAGGCAAAGGGGGGACGGATTTAAAACTAACTCTATCTGTGGTGAAGCAAATAAGCTGTCAAGCAGCCACAATGTCATATTCGGTAGCTGCATATACTCTAAAACATTCTTCCCCTGAAAGATATTTTTGGACAGTGATTCTTACCAGTCCCAGCCTGCATGGCCAATGGTCACAGATGAAGGGAGCTGTAGTGCAATAATGTCTGGAAGACAGAATTGCACCCCACAATTCAGGACCAGTTCACCTGAACTAGGATGGTTGCTTCATAGATGAAGAAGCGGGGAGGGAGAATACACTCCTCTACACACACACACACACACACACACACACACACACATGCAAACTACATGGAGACAGGAGTTCTCTCCCTCAGGAAAATTATGATTATCTAGATCCATTCTAGTCTAGTTTCAAGCCTGGTTTTAGCACAGAAAAAGCACTTCAGCAATATGTCAGGTGTGAAATCATTACAGAAGTGGGCTAGTCCCCCTATTTTCCATGTAAATTAAAATCTGGGTTGTCTTTCTTTTTAACATACCAGGCACCCAACAGACTTGTGCCCATATGCATTGCTCTCCAAATCTCCAACGTAGGTCTCTGTGTATACACAGAATGAAAGGAGCCTGTGCTCAGACCCATTTGTGCAGCTAAGTCACTTCGCAGGAACCTGGACCCCAGAATATGGCCAGAAGGCACATGAGGTTACTGTCTTGTTGAATAAGCAGACACTAACCGATTTTTGTTGCTGCTGCTGCTGCTGCTGTTGTTTACCTACTCATAGTTTTGAAATAGCCTAGTATAAATGATTTCCATATCACTGTTATTTGTGGGAGTTATTTGAGAGAACATTTACATGAGCTAAAATAATTGTGCTGGAATTCATTCTTCAAAGAAATAGATAAGCCATATGGATACAGCTTCCTTCTCCCCTCAAAAATACAACTGCCTTTGTCCCTCAAATCAATCGTGTGTGCATGTAAGTATGCCATTGTTATTTATATTCTGAGAAATCTATTCTGGAGGTGCTTTAACACATTATTTTTGTAAACAACTTAGAAACTATTGTAGTTAAGTGGCACGTAAAATGTTTAAAGAAAACAAAATAAATAAAATTAGAATTGTCTGCCAATTTGGACTGGTTGAGAGCTAATCAAATGAAGCTCAATCCAGATAAGACTGAGGCATCCTTAGTGGATGGTTCCCTAGACTGGATATGTAGGATTCAACTTGATCTGGAAGGGGGTTTAAGGTAAAGGTAAAAGTTACCCCTGACCGTTAGGTCCAGTCGCAGACAACTCTGGGGCTGCATGCTTATCTCACTCTATAGGCCGAGGGAGCCAGCATTTGTCTGCAGACAGCTTCTGGGTCATGTGGCCAGCATGACTAAGCCGCTTCTGGCAAACCAGAGCAGCACACGGAAATGCTGTTTACCTTCCTGCCAGAGTGGTACCTATTTATCTACTTGCACATTGATGTGCTTTTGAACCGCTAGGTGGGCAAGAGCTGGGACTGAACAATGGGAGCTCACCCCATCGCGGGGATTCAAACCACTGACCTTCTGATCAGCAAGCCCTAGGCTCTGTGGTTAAGATCACAGTGCCACCCGTGTCCCCTAAAAGAGCAGGTAAGCAAACTGGAAAAATTAAGAAGTGAGAGGATCAAATGGACAGATTTGTCCATCCTTATTTTATCCTTTATTTTGTCTATCCTCATTTTATGTCAGCCTTTTCCTCCCAATTCCATACTGCTACTTTTCTTCCAGCCAGGACAGGAGCCACAGAGAACTCACCTTCAAAATTCACAGTAAGTCTTTTTCCTTAACAACCATAATGCGACAAAGTTTTAACGTTAGCTTCCTACGCTTCGCAGTCGAATTCCCCAGCTCTTAAACTCCCTCTTTTCATATAAGCTTCCTGAATGTTCAGTGTGTAACAGAGCATCCATCAAGCCATAATTCGAGAAGTAATGTTTATGATCTTTTATTCCCCTTGAAAAATCCCAGCTTCTCCTAGCAGACCTCATCAATCCACAGAACTCTCAATAATAGAAGCCTCTCTAAACACTGAACTGTAGAAGGACTAAGACACACAGAGTTGTGGTTAGAATAACTGGAATTGAACCAGGGATGCCTGAGACTAAATACGTACTTAGCCATAAAGCTTTTGATGAGTCACACACACATCTGGCTCCAACTACCTCATTGAGCTGTTGAGAGGGGATAACATGGGGTGGCTTTCATGTTTTGCCACATTGTGCTCCTTAAAAGGAACGATGGGGTATAAATGTGAAAAAGTATGTATACCTGTACACAGGGCCCTGTACCCATACTGGGATGACATGAATGCCTACATGCAGAGAAATACAAACATGATTCAATAAAATCCTGATAACCTCCCCTTCCCAAAAGAATCCCAATGCATTTTTTCCAGTGAATCAGGAACAGAATCCTAATGTTCTCCTCTGTTCCTTCCCTAGGTAATCTGTATGCAGGTGTGAGGGAGAGATGGATAAGAACAGGATAGTGTGTGCAGGCCTGCCATTCCCAGGAACTGTTCATATGAATTCCAATAGAGGAAAATATGGCGCTGATGAGTGCCATTCCAATCCTTCTATGCATAAGCACCGCCTTTGTGCTTTTCCTGAAGGAGCGTGTCCACCCCCTTTGCTCAGTCCAGACACTGAGGTCCTCCTCAGAAGGTCTTCTGCTGGTTCCCTCACTGCAAGAAGTGAAGTTGCAGGGAACCAGGCAGAGGGCCTTCTCGGTAGTGGTTCCCTCCCTGTGAAACGCCCTCCTTTCAGATGTCAAGGAGATAAAGAACTACACAACATTTAGAGGACATCTGTAGGGAGCCCTGTATTGGAAAGTTTTTAATATCTGATGTTTGATTATGTTTTTATATATGCTGTAAGCCACCCAGAGTGGCTGGGGAAACCCAGCCAGATGGGCGGGGCATAAATAATAAAATTATTATTGTTATTGTTATTTTATCATGTCCCTTCCCCACCTGTAATAAAACCTAGGTATTTTTGCTACATTGTGCACTAATTCTGCTCTCTGAACAAACACACAAATGAGCTGATGGTGGGGCAATTTCAACAGTGCATTGGGATAGTACAATGAAGCCCTCAGGGTTTTCTTCTTACAAACAGCAAAGATAGCAGAAATTACTCAAAGGTGTAAAGAGCAACCTTCTAAAACCATCCCACCCACCCTCTCTCTTCTGTTACACATTTGACTAGAAAAAGATAACAGCTCCATGAATTCCAGCAAGTTAATTGCTGATCTATCTATTCAGTGCTGAGTTTGATTCTTTTAAAAAAATGAAAGCCTGAATGTTGTTTTCTTTCTTTCATTCATTCTTTCAATGTTGTTTTAATTTAAATAAGACATCTCCATTCCTCCTCTCTGCAAACTTCCTACGCAGCAAGCAAACTCAGAAGGATGCACCTTTGCATATAGCTGACCTGAGACTCCACCATTGCTTGGCATAAGTAGTAAGAGAGCTCCCTCCCTCAGTAACAGTCTTTCTGTCTTTTTCTCCCAGAATAATGATTCCAGGATTACTACTCCTAGTCCTTCACAGTATCAATATGACAAAGGACATCAAAGCAGGACATCAAAATAACTTACTCCAATTACAATATAAATTCCAATATCTCTGCATATATATTTTTCAATTTGTTATTATTTAACGTGGAGTTGGAAAACTTGCAATTAATGCCTATTGGTCACCATAGCCACACACTGCATCGTATTTCTGCAAAGCACTGTGCAGTGAAATCAGAAACAAGCCCTACCGGGCCCCAAGGGAAAACATCTATAGGATTTCAGCCTTAGCCATACAAAACTGGAGCACGAAGAGGGAAGAGCATTCAAAGAACACATGCTATTGCACTTTGCTTCTGCCAGAAGCTCTTTTTCCTTAAACTAATATTTTTGGTCGTGAAGGCGGCACTGATTTAAAGTTGCTTCAACCATAGAATTCTGCCTTTACAGGGAGGAGTCAGGCTAATGCCCTGCCCAAGAAACAGCAAGTGTTTCTTTCATATGACCAGTGCTTTTTCTTCAAAAAAAAAAAAAAAAAAAAAAACCCTGGAATATTTATTCCAGCAGCTTTAAAATACCATATGCAAAGAACCTATGCAGAACGGGCCAAAGAGAGGCTATCTCCTTCCCTTGCTCCTCAAAAGTCCATCTAGCAGCTGGCCCTCAGTTGGTGAGGGTAATCAGTGCTTACACCACGTTCCCCATGTGTTCGCGCAAGCTGCGTTCTGCTGCTACCCTGGATATTTCCATCTCGTTCATAATCAACTCCAAATCTTCTTTCTTGATTGTGACTTTGGCCAGTTCTTTTTCCTGCTCCTGCTTTGCTTTCTGCTCTGTGGATCTTTGGTCTCCAATCACTGATATCGCTGTTTCCAAGTTGGAGCTCTGGATCTCTTTCTCCTCCGCGTAGTCAGTGATGCGCTCAAGGTCGGCCGCTCCGCTTTCGTGCTTCCGCAGCTTCTCGGCTGGTTGCTCTCCACTGCCTGCCAAGCCATTGGTCTCCGCTTCTAACTCAAGCTCAAGATCCCCTTCAGCTGCCATCACTCTGTCTGCCTTCCACGCTCGTCACGTGGTAAGGCGCGCTTCCAGAAGCCACCAGTGCTTTTTTTCTAAAAAAATGTTTAGGGGTACTCTCATTTTCCTACTCATATTGAAATACTACCCCTCAATGAGGCCAAACTGAGATTCACAAAATGTTTAGGGGTATGTGTACCCCCAGGAAAAAAGCACAGCATATGACTATGTAAAAACAGAAGCCCCTATCTGCAGTGTGAAGTGCCACCATCCAGAAAAAGGTTTACCATTTATTTCTATCAAATGTATCAACTAGTTCTAAGAGAAAGGAAAAGGTGAAGAGGGGAGATTGAGGAAACAGTGTTTAGAACACCTTTCACCTCGGGCATTTCGCTTTAAGGTAAGGGCTATTGGCCAGGATGTATAGAACCACTCCCAGAAATGTTGTTACTCTTCTCAAAAGAAAACATTGGCTTCCATCAGAATTCCTTGAACGTTTTACCTGGGAAATGACATCCAAATGCACTTTCAAGATTTCACTTTAGGTCAGACTGGGTGATAGACAAGGAGTGGGTTTATCAATATATTTTAGATTCCTTTATTATTCCTCTGATATTTTATGATATTTCACTCTCAAATTCAATTCCACATTCATTTCAGGAGAAATGTCTGTAGCAACTCTAACCCCGAGTGTTGTCCTCCTAACTGCACTGAACCATCCAATTTTGAAAGGAAGGAATTCACGGACTTCCCCAACCATGAACAGAATTCTGTTTTTGCTCTGGCAGCATAGTCCTATCTGACAATACCCTTGAAGAATTTACATACTTCTCTGTCTTGATGTTTAGTAAGTCATCAGTAAACATGGGCATTCTTGCATTTCAACAGGGCCCTTGTTCTTCCCCACCTAAATTATGCTTGAGCCACTGGGGTGTAGCAAAACAAAAAAGAGGCTCTTCCAAAGATATGTCCCTCACCGGTAAAATTTGTCCCCCGGTGCCTCGCCAATTTTTATTGTAATTAAAAATAGCGTAAGTGCCCTTGAACATAAAACGGATGTGTTTGTGAGCATTTTACCTAATTTTGATACAACAATTGAAAGAAGCCATGCATGCAGAGGATCTAATGAGGTGAGGAAGCAATTACAGAGAAGTCAAGATGCTTCAGATCTGGCTCATGAATCATTACCTTCCGTACAGAGTAACATAAACAAACTACCCAGAGAAATAGAGGAGAAGAATCATACGCATAGATACACATTTTTCTCCTCTAATAGTCAATGATGTAAGGGAGTGAATATATACAAAGTTCTTGATGCTCAGTGTCTGTGTTCCTGTATTAATTCTTGACCCTTTTTGTTTCAGGTCAGTTAAGCATGGTAGCCTCTTTGCCTTTTATTTAGCAGAAAATCTGCCAGTTTTCAGGCATGCAAATAGGCCTGGCAGAAAATCAGGGTTTTGCACAATGTCTGCTTACATCACAAAAACGCTGATGGCTCCCTAAAGCAGAAAAAAAACAATAATAATTCCTTTGGTAGTTCTTAGGTTGAAAATGACTTTGAGAAGCTCTTTCACATTCGAAAAGGTACCTTTCCCTCCTCTCAGCTTATAGATAGCATCACTCTCACCCTCACTAGAAAAGTGATTCAGTAGCATATAATCATTTATGGGTGTGTGGGGGGGGGAGTCAGTCATTTTCTACTAACTTTTGCTGTTACTTCCTATGGACTCTTATAGAGCTGGGCATTTTGAAAAAAGTCAGATACATAATCTCCCTGATCTTGGGCCATACATACACAGAAAAGGGCTTTAGTGCAATTGGACTACTGCAATGCGCTCTACGTGGGGCTACCTTTGAAGGTACCCCGGAAACTGCAATTAATCCAGAATGCGGCAGCTAGACTGGTGACTGGGAGTGGCCGCCGAGACCACATAACACCAGTCCTGAGAGATCTGCATTGGCTCCCAGTACGTTTCCGAGCACAATTCAAAGTGTTGGTGCTGACCTTTAAAGCCCTAAACAGCCTCGGTCCAGTATACCTGAAGGAGCGTCTCCACCCCCATCGTTCAGCCCAGACACTGAGATCCAGCACCCAAGGCCTTCTGGCGGCTCCCTCATTGCGAGAAGTGAGGTTACAGGGAACCAGACAGAGGGCCTTCTCTTTTTTTTCTTTTCTTTTTTAAAAAAAATTATTTGTTTTGCTACATCAAACATTAAAACAAATGAAAAAAACATACATCACACATACAGACAAAAAAGAAATACATAAAAAAGAAAAATAATAATAAAGAAAACAAAAGAAAAAAACATCTCCTAACATAAGATACCAACAAATTAGGTTACATTTACTAAATAACACTAATTGACTTCCCTTCATCTCAGTTTCAGAATATATTATATGATTTTTTATCTGCAGTTTCTTTTCCTTAAAAAAGTTTCCTTACATCACAAGTGTTACGTCATACCTACTGTAATTTTTAGATTTTTTACCTCTGTTTCCATGTATGTCATAAATTTATTCCATTCTTTGTTAAACTTTATGTCTTTTTGATTTCTTATTTTATGTGTCATTTTTGCCAATTCTAAATAATCAATTAGTTTGGATTGCCACTCGTTTATAGTTGGGATTTTTGATGTCTTCCAATTCTGCGCTATTAGGGGACAGAGGGCCTTCTCGGTAGTGGCGCCCGCCCTGTGGAACGCCCTCCTTTCAGATGCAAAGGAAATAAGCAGCACTCTTCTTTTTTAAAAGACATCTGAAGGCAGCCCTGTTTAGGGAAGTTTTTAATATTTAATGCTGTATTGTTTTTAACACTTGATTGGAAGCCGCCCAGAGTGGCT
Organism: Podarcis vaucheri; assembly: GCF_965113315.1. Taxonomy (NCBI): domain Eukaryota; kingdom Metazoa; phylum Chordata; class Lepidosauria; order Squamata; family Lacertidae; genus Podarcis; species Podarcis vaucheri. Next base: position 18,565,580 of record NC_138766.1, read on the forward strand.
GGGGAAACTCAGCCAGATGGGCGGGGTATAAATAATAATAATAATAATAATAATAATAATAATAATAATAATAATTTCATGTTTGTGGTGCTATGTGCATTTCCCCTAGTTTAAATGCTAGGTGTTGGATACTCACTAGTATTCTTATTTATCAGTTGGGCGGTGAGAGGAACATGGATGGCTTAATCCCACCTTCAACTCTCCGTTCCTTACCTCAAACAGTTAACCGGTGCTGTTTTCATATGTATTTCCACCTTCTTACATACTGGAATTGCATATCCGGGAGACTTGCCGGGCAAAAGTTCATAGCCAGTTTTGCAATGCAGATCTCAATCATCAATGTTCATCACAAACATCATTTGCGACTTGTTTAATTGCATCTTGTACATTCAGTCACTACTTTGTTTTCACAGATTGGGACTAATGCAGAAAAGTGAATGCATGGTTTAAGCCGTGGAAGCAGAAAATCACAAATACTGTATTTACAGCACCCCCTACAAGTAGTTACTCCCATGGGTTTGGGTATCAAGCTAGAACCACAGTAGACCTCCAATTTCTATACTGGTTATCTAGGATGTAATGCTCTTGAATTCAGATCCAGGCAGAATCTTGGGGAGAAACCATGGAATACCAGTTGATTTTAAAATTTTATCAGAATGCCCTCCAAAACCCACCTCCCCTAACACCCCATAAAGGGATGGATCCAAATCCATTATGAAAATGCTATGCACATTTGGCATGACTTTGGAAGCTGCATTGCAAATCGGGGCAAGTGGATAGCAAAACCATTCCCATGTTGCCAAATAAGAGAGTCTGGGCGCACGTGTTAAGGTTGCCTTGCATTTCCCATGTTCCAATGCTATGAGTGGGCAGTATTTTCACCCCACTGCCTCAATACCAGAAGTGAGAGAAATATGCAGGGTGATTTTATACAGTGGCCTTAGTTCATATGTACTGAATAGGGCAAGGGCAAAAGAGTCAATTGGGTCTTTACATGCAGGCTGGAAGCAAATTGCTACTCCAGCTCCCATGACCAATTTCAGTCTAGTTTTTGCAGTATTTTTACAGCAAAATGTGGCCCCTAAATCCACTGGAAACCACTGTTTGTAACAAGACACTATTCACATCAATTCCCATCTTCACACTGAAATCCTGTTCATGACACCTCACAAGTTCCTCTGAGCTAAAACTGACTCAGTTCCCTGTGTTGCGCTGTTCCTACTATGTGCTGCTTAGAGCCTAGAAACTCACATACAACCTACTGGCCGCCCACTTATGGATCCAAGACCATTCCTTTGCACAAATTATATTACTTTGTCTGGTGTCTATCAATTTTGTAAAGGCGGGTCACTTATCTGGACACTTTGCTACATGTTATGCCTTCTTACAAAGCAATATTCTTGGGTTTCAGACAAGTTTTCATTTTCATTTTGAAACACAATCACCTCCTGATCAAAGAACATCCCCTTAGGGAGCAAGATGAGAATTATGCATTAATCTTCCATTATCAGTGCAACAGTTTGCAATCATCAAATACTGTAAAATACAGCATCTTCAAACTTACTGCTACTGGATCACTGGTGGAAAGTTTGGTAAACACCTGACATTCATTTCCTTCTGAGTAGCAGCTGGCTGAATGGAACTCATTGTGAAAGCAGATTTCTTACTTTCAAGTCACCTATTTTTGCCAAATGGAAGCATCTCTCCAAAATCCTCTTCCATCACCAAACTAGAATTTAGCTGCAGATAGGTAGCCGTGTTGGTCTGCCATAGTCAAAATAAAAAAATTCCTTCCAGTAGCACCTTAAAGACCAACTAAGTTAGTTCTTGGTATGAGCTTTTGTGTGCATGCACACTGAAGAATGTGCATCTGAAGAAGTGTGCATGCACACGAAAGCTCATACCAAGAACTAACTTAGTTGGTCTTTAAGGTGCTACTGGAAGGAATTTTTTTATTAGAATTTAGCTGATACGACTGTAGCCCAAGTTTTATCTGCAGGGTTTTTTAATGCATATTTAAATGCATGCTTAAATATGTATTTATTGCAAATATGTGTTTATATTTAAATACATATTTTGTCTCAATGTATGCATTTCTGAATGCAAGGTGCAAATTATGTTTATACACTTTAAAAATGCAGACCAAACAAAATTCTCCTTCAGTCCAAAGTCCTAAAGGAGCAGGGTAGGAATCTCTCATAAGGTTTTGCCTTGCACTTGCCAAACTGCAATTATGAGAGAAAGCCACAACACTTACATGGGCTTAAATTAGTAATGCAGGTATATTGAGGAGCATGTTAGAAAAAGAAATAGATGTCTCAGGAGCCTTGGGCCCATCAGAAATGCAAGATAATAGAAGAGGCTTTGGAAGGCATGTGGTGCTTGCATAAAACTTTCTTTTTTATTTCCATTTTAGCATCCTGAAGTAATAAAATAGTTTTTGAAAGATGTTCCCATCTTTCTTAAGCAGCTAATTTTATTATTTGAAATTCAGAACTGTGTTTTTTTTACTAGATAGACTTGCTGCCAATGACTGTCGGCAACTCCAAGGCTTAACCCAGAACCCTGTAATATGAAACTAATGGTGAAAGGCAAAGGACCTCTGGATGGTTAAATACAGCCAAAGGTGACTAAGGGGTTGCGGCGCTCATCTCACTTTCAGGCCGAGGGAGCCGGCGTTTGTCCAGACAGCTTTCCTGGTCATGTGGCCAGCAGGACTAAACTGCCTCTGGCACAACGGAACACCATGACGGAAACCAGAGCTCATGGAAACACTATTTACCTTCCCGCCGGAGTGGTATCTATTTATCTACTTGCACAGGTGTGCTTTCGAACTGTTAGGTTGGGAGGAGCTGGGACAGAGCAACGGGAGTTCACTCGATCATGGGGATTTGAACCGCCGACCTTCTGATCGGCAAGCCCAAGAGGCTCAGTGGTTTAAACCACAGCGTCACCCATGTCCCTCTATCTAATAATCCACCATGAATTTCCTGTACTTAGGCCTCAGAACCTAATGACAATGCAGAAGGGAACAATGACTTGTTATACTGGTTTTATGTGTTGCTGTTCCATAATACAAGCTTGTCTAGCTTGTGACCTATCAGTCTGCTCACAGCCTGCTAGCCATGTTTGGAAGTCTGCAAAGGACTTGATATCTCCCTTTCCCCCATTCTTTCCTGGGGGCTTTTCCTAAACATGGTGAGCTAGCATATATTCCCTGGTTTGGGTGTGATAGTTCACAGTTTGAAGAGGCCTACTCTAAGTAGTAAAGGGTTTGCTAGTTTTTCAAAGCTGGTATAAGCAAATGTATATGGTGTCCTAGATTTCATAGCAGTGTGACAGCTAAAAGTAACTCAGAAGAAATAGGCTGTGAGATTATTTTGCTCCAGCCGTGTTCCTCTTCAGTTGTAGATTGAGAAATCACTTTTATTTACCTTTTAAGAAACAACCACTAGTAAGACAGGAAGGGCAAAGAAGCACACCTGAGACATCCGTAAAATGGTCAGCTGAAGAAGAAAGAATGTTTCACTTAAAATAAGGTTTGAGTGCTTTAAGCAACATAAAAAAGCACCCTGTCTTTATTCTTGTTGACAATTGCTGCAATATTGCAACAAGCAAGGCTATGTCGGTATGCTATTCTCTCGGCTACAGTTTGAGGCTGGTAAACAACTATTTCTTAGGGCCATGAAAAGTGCTGGCAAATATAGAGCAGGACATATATTAATGGACTAATTTGTCCAGCTCTAATGTGGCCATTCCAGTTTATTACTTGGGCAGTATTATTCCGAGCACTTATTGCAAGGCTCACTCCTTGTAACAGTCACAGTTAGGGTATTCACCGCTAGTTGACAATGCAACAGAGCCACTCCAGACTGCTAATTGCTTAATAAATGTAACCAAACATCTTCAGTGCTTGACTCAACCTAATTGCTTTTCAGTGTCATAGTGCAGTAATGTAGAAGGTCACAATAACTGCTTAATGGACAAAGTGGTTGTTGAAAAGGTAGGCAGGAATGCCAAAGATAAGTATATAATGTTAATGTGGGGTTAGATAAAGCACCAAGTCGGTGGTTTAAACAACTCTCTGGTTTAAATGGTGTACATTGTGTGCACTGTCATAATACAAATGGCTCCTTAGTTTTCTGCTAGCAAATGGGCATGATTTCAACTATTCTCCTTAATATTATGGTTTTTGCTATTATGTTGGTCAGCGACTCTACAACTTGAACCAGGAACCTCATATTTGTCTGATCTGATAGTCGTAGCTAACAGGACCAGTGGTCAGGGATGATGGGAGTTGTAGTCCCAAAACATCTGGAGGGCTGAGTTTGCCTATGCCTGCCCTAAATGGCCTCGGCCCAATATATCTGAAGGAGCATCTCCACGCCCATCGTTCTGCCCAGACACCGAGGTCCAGCTCCGAGGGCCTTCTGGCGGTTCCCTCACTGTGAGAAGCAAAGCTACAGGGAACCAGGCAGAGGGCCTTCTCAGTAGTGGCGCCCGGCCTGTGGAACGCCCTCCCATCAGATGTCAAAGAAATAAACAAATATCTGACTTTTAGAAGACATCTGAAGGCAGCCCTGTTTAGGGAAGTTTTTAATGTTTGAAGATTTATTCTGTTTTTAATGCTCTGTTGAAAGCTGCCCAGAGTGGGTGGGGAAACCTAGCCAGATGGGCGGGGTATAAATATATTATTATTATTATCATTACAAACAGCTCATCATGTAGCTAAAATTATCCCTGTATTTCTGAGTCACTGGACTTTGCGGCCCCAACGCATGCAAAAACCCTGCATGTAGCAAAGTAGCAAGGCAGTAGAAAGGCAGGCTAGAATTTGTGCAGGAAGTGGGGTTCAATTGTTTGATGCCCCACCTGATTTTCTACGATGCAGGGACTGTAGTGTTACAGGCGAAGGGGATCGAGATATGGATACGCTCGTACCCTTTCCAATCTGCGCCCCATCCCGAGGGACGAGGGTAGGGTGAGCAAGGATTACTCACCTCCGTCACTGGTGCTGTGCAATGCCAGGTCTATAGGCAATAAAACCGCCACCCTGCGAGATTTCTTTATCTCGCAGGGGGTCGACCTGGCTTGTGTGACGGAGACCTGGGTGCGCGAAGGGGCAACAGTTACCTTACGAGAGATGGCGCCCCCGGGTTTCTCTGTCCTCCACCAGTCGCGGACTGTGGGCCGGGGGGGAGGGGTGGCATTATTAATCCGGGAAGATTGTCCTTTCAGGGCTCTACCATCGCCATCGATCCCCGGCATTGAATGTGTTGGCCTAGTGTGGGGCTCCGAGGAGAGCTTGGCTGTCTGGCTGGTGTACCGGCCACCTAGCGCACCAGCAGCCACCCTGTCAGGCCTGCTGGAGGCGGTGGCCGGCTGGGCCTTGGAGTTCCCTAACCTATTGGTATTGGGGGACTTCAACATCCATGCCGATGCCACTCCCTCCTCACAGGCTCTGGACCTGGTGTCTTCCATGGCGACACTAGGGCTCTCCCAGTTTGTTTCGGGCCCCACACATCAAGCAGGCCACACGCTGGATTTGATCTTTGGCGTCGGTATAGATGTGATCATGTCTCCTCCGACGAAGGTGCCATGGTCTGATCACTACGCTCTGAAAGCCAGGATTGACTTTCCACCCCCACCCTGCTTAGGTGGCGAGCCAATTTGGGCTCGCCCGCAGAGGCTGATGGACCCCGAGAGATTCCGCCAAGCCTTGCGGGACCTTGCTCCCCCTGGCGACTCATTGACTGAGCTTGTTGAGGGCTGGAATGCCCAGCTCCAGGCAGCCATCGATGAGATCGCACCTAAGCGCCCTCTGCGACCCCGCAGAAACCGGGCTCCCTGGTTTACCGAGGAGCTTCGGAAAATGAAGCGGGACCTCAGACGGCTAGAGCGAGTATGGCGGGGTGCCCGTGACGGAGCCTCAAGAACATCTTATAGGGCTTTTATGAAAACCTACGAGATGGCGGTGAAGGCTGCTAAGAAGTCATACTTCTCGGCCTCCATTGCATCTGCTAGCTCTCGCCCAGCGCAATTATTTAGCATAATCAGGTCTTTAACGTCCCTTGAGGGACAGCCAAATTTAAATAACAAATTGACACACGGCTGTGAGGCATTTGCGAGCTTTTTTGCGGAGAAGGTCTTGTCGCTCCGCCATGACCTCCCTGCCAATTTGGATACAATAAAGGAACTGGAGGCCCCTCGACTGTCCTCGGGTCCAGTATTGGACCACTTTGACCGGATATCCCCAGCCGATGTGGACAGACTCCTCCGAGCTGGAAAGCCCACCACTTGTCCTCTCGACCCGTGCCCGTCTTGGCTGATTAGAGCGTGTCCAGACGAGGTGCGGGCCCTCCTGGGGAATATCATCAATTTGTCCCTTGGCACGGGGACATTCCCAGGGGAACTGAAGGAGGCAGTGGTGCGCCCGCTCTTAAAGAAAACATCATTAGATCCTTTAGATCTATCCAATTACCGCCCGGTTTCGAATCTTCCGTTCCTGGGTAAGGTGATTGAGAGAGCGGTTGCTGAACAGCTTGGTGGGTTTCTGGATGAAACATTGGCTCTGGATCCATTCCAGTCCGGCTTCCGCGCTGGTCATGGGACCGAGACGGCTCTGGTCGCCCTAACAGATGACCTTCGTAGACAGCTGGATCGAGGCGGGTCGGGGCTGCTGATTCTTTTAGATCTATCAGCAGCTTTCGACATGGTCGATCACGAACTTTTGGACCACCGCCTTACCGACGTGGGGATCCAGGGCACAGTCCTTCAATGGCTGCGCTCGTTTCTCTCTGGTCGGGGACAGAGGGTGGCGCTTGGGGGGGAATTGTCATCGCGCCACTCCTTGGTGTGTGGAGTACCTCAGGGTGCGATACTCTCCCCGATGCTTTTCAACATCTTTATGCGCCCCCTCGCCCAGCTTGTCCGGAGTTTTGGGCTGGGTTGTCATCAGTATGCCGATGACACCCAACTCTATCTGTTGATGGATGGCCATCCTGACTCGGCCCCAGACACACTGACCAGATGTTTGGAAGCTGTGGCTGGATGGTTACGTGGGAGCCGGTTGAAGCTAAATCCTTCGAAGACAGAGGTCCTGTGGCTGGGACGGGGCGATATGGGATTGGGGGGGCAACTCCCATCTCTTGCGGGGGCGCAATTAGTGCCAGCACCGTCCGTTAAGAGTTTGGGTGTAATCTTCGACACCTCCCTTTCCATGGAGGCGCAGATTGCAGCTATAACAAAGGCGGCATTTTTCCATCTCCGCCAAGCTAAGCAGTTGGCTCCTTACCTCTCTCGCCCTGACCTAGCCACTGTGATCCACGCGACGGTCACCTCCAGACTGGATTATTGTAACTCGCTCTACGTGGGGCTGCCCTTGAGACTGACCCAGAAACTCCAGCGGGTGCAGAATGCTGCAGCGAGACTCCTTACGAGGTCTTCGCTGCGAGATCACATTCACCCGGTGCTATACCAGCTGCACTGGCTCCCGGTGGAGTACAGGATCAGGTTTAAGGTGCTGGTTTTAACCTTTAAAGCCCTATATGGCCTAGGACCCTCGTACCTACGGGACCGCCTCTCCTGGTATGCCCCACAGAGAAACCTACGGTCTTCAAATAAAAACATCTTGAAGGTCCCAGGCCACAGAGAAGTTAGGCTGGCCTCAACTAGAGCCAGGGCTTTTTCGGCTGTGGCTCCGATCTGGTGGAACACTCTGTCACAAGAGACCAGGGCCCTGCGGGACTTGACATCCTTCCGCAGGGCCTGCAAGACAGAGCTGTTCCACCAGGCCTTTGGCCAGGGCACAGCTTGACTCCCTCCCTCGGCAATCTTCGCAGAGCTCTGGCCCAATGGTTGCTAGTGGCTTGAATTAATTAATTTTTATAATGAATGATTTTAGAATGTTGTTTATGTTGTACCTTTGTACTGTTTTGTTGTTGTTAGCCGCCCTGAGCCCGGCTTCGGCTGGGGAGGGCGGGATATAAATAAAATTTATTATTATTATTATTATTATTAACACCCCCACTTGTAAGAGCAGCCATACTGATGAAATACATCAGAAATGTCTCACCTCACATTTACCTTTAACATTTTAAGTGTGCGACCTTATGATTCCACCACTCTCAACATAACCCATTGTCAGATTTTAGAAGCTTTATTACCTACATTCGTTTTATCACTTGACGTTAGCTTTCCTCACCTCCCTCCTTATTGTCCATGCATTTCATACTAAATTATGGTTTAGATGATTGGGCATGACAGCAAAGTGACCTCTTATCTAAATCATGCTAAATGTAATGGAAAGCTGTTATCACATCATATCTGTAAAGGTCAACCTTCTTTAAAAGTGGGAAAATGAAAATACAGCGTTAGCTGGCAGTGGATTCACATCACCTCAGAAATTAATTTAGGCTCCTTTTTTCAGCAGCAGCCTGTCTTTTGGGTGGGCATAATGTTAAGGAGAAGGAAAATGTAATGCCCAAGTCATTGACATGAATTTTAGGAGGGAGTGAAAGAGGTTTGGTAAGAAGTGAATGAGTATAATGTTATTTCCTTCTTTAGATGTTTTTTGAAGGGGGAGAAGAAAGTAAAAAATGCCTTTAACTAATCTATTCTGTTGGTGTACAAGATGGACTGCATTATAAAGAGTGAGATGATTTTCTTGGAAGCAGCGGACAGTGTGCATGTTTTGTAGTGTTGTGGCAAATAAACTATTTTATAATCCATTAAAATCAAAGATGTTTGGAAATAATGTTATACTACATTCTAGACCTTTAACTGCAACAGGTTCAATTGCTTTTGGAATGATGTGCTAATAATTGCTGTATCATAGTAATTCTCATGCTGTAGTTTTCTGTGGATATATATGCCCGAGAGAGAGAATTCAGGCATGTGACTAGGTTCTGGACCATGATGGATTGCAGACATTCTTTGTTAAATATACTTCCATGAGCTTAAGGAATTTTTCTTCCTGGAGTGGAAGAAAACTTCCCTACAGATACACAGTCATACCTCGGGTTACAGATGCTTCAGGTTGCGTTTTTTCAGGTTATGGACCCGCCGGAATGAGTTACTTCCGGGTTTCGGGGGTCGTGCATGCGCAGAAGCGCCGAATCGCAACCCATGTGTGCGCATATGCAGTACTGTGGGTTGCGAATGTGCATCCCACACGGATCACATTCGCGACCCGAGCATCCACTGTACTTTAAAGTTATTAGTACAAGGTTAATGTATTAAATGCAAAATTAGTTATAGAGAGTGATTATTCCAACCCCTACCACAAGTCCACAACGGAGTACATCTATTACCTGTCTGGTAGAGCAACCCAGACTTGCTTGCAGTTCAGAATGCAACTCTGTATCAGTTTATGCAGTTCTCCAGATTTTGCAAGGTAGTTTCAGTGTGTTAAAAGTATGCACAAGAATATGTATTTTACAGTAAAAATGTGTACCTTATGGGAAAGCATATTGAGGGAATGCACACAAATATGTACAGCAATGCATATAATAATGCATACAATTTAAATTTGAGCCTTTTATGCCCTCTTTTTAAAAATCCACATAAAGTGGGATGAAATGGGCCCTCTGAGTGCCAGTGAAAATGAAATGGGATGGACTTGGGAAGATCTCTCCATCCCTTCTTCAAGGTCCACCAACCAGAACCAGGAGCAAAATGGTGTCTCAGCGGGTGCAGCTAATTATCTGCTGCTTCCTTTAAGCCATGCATTGGAATAACCTGCAGATACGAGTAAGAATCATCTGAATTACTACAAATCAGAGATTTGAACACAAAACTCTAAAACTGGTTAGCAGGGCTATACTTGGTCAATGGCAACCAATACCTATCTGCATTTTAGGGGAGAGGAATGCAGAGGCTCATGAGTGATTAGAACAAGGCCAGCCATGGCATAGATATATTTATATGTTATCTACAATTTTACTTGTTCTTGTTAAAATATTGGGAGTCAGGGAACCCCCCCCCCCGATCCACTACAAATAACCCAGAGATGACCCCAGACCTCCTAAACTCTTTTGTCAACCTCTGATCAAAGCAAGTAAAAATGTACAGTGGTACCTCGGGTTACATACGCTTCAGGTTACATACGCTTCAGGTTACAGACTCCGCTAAGCCAGAAATAGTGCTTCAGGTTAAGAAATTTGCTTCAGGGTAAGAACAGAAATCGGGCTCCGGCGGCACGGCGGCAGCAGGAGGCCCCATTAGCTAAAGTGGTGTTTCAGGTTAAGAATAGTTTCAGGTTAAGAACGGACCTCCGGAATGAATTAAGTACTTAACCCGAAGTACCACTGTAGTTTAAACTAAAAGCATTTGAGCATGAATGCTGTGAGGGTCAGGCTGTGGCCTCAAGCAACAGCACCCAAATCTAAACATCGAGTGTTTCCAGCTCATGATCCTTGAGCCCAGAGCTTAGTTAAGCTGGTACACAATATGGAGCAAACAGAAAAAAAAGCATCCCTCTGTTGACCAGGAAAAATAAAAAGGCCAGGCTCCTAGACTTTATAGCTGGGCTGGCCAATCCAGAAGGTTCATATTGCTTGCTGATTTCAGTTCTGGTACCACTTTTCCTGGCTATGAAGATAATGAACAGCACCCAGGCTGGAGCCTAAAGGGGTCATATTTCTTCCCTATCCATGTGTAGTCCTCTTTCTGTCCCTTAAAAAATCTTATTCAGTAGCTCTTCTGCAGCACTCAAAGGGAGTGATTGTTAAGTATAATTGTTCAATTGACACTGAAATGGAGAGTGCCTGTACGTATATTGCTGAAAAAGTTTAACATTGGAAAATTCCACTGAAGCACACTGAAGCTCTCTAAGCTTCTGAGTTGATAATTAACTGTTGGTGTTCTCTGCTAGCACTCATGTGAGTGTTTAACCTTGGATCATGTGATCAAGGTATTCAATTGCAAATCTCAATTTTTAAATAGAGTTGTCTTTGCCTTTTGTTCCCAGTGAGATAATGATGTGATAATGAGCCTCTCCAGGAGCTGTATAGCCTTAGACTGGATGCAGGCTAATGTAAGCTATGGGAGAGACAGACCTTTGATTTTTTGCTCTGATCATAATTATGTTATTTGTTTAAGAATAGAAACCTATGCTTAGATAAGTGTGTGCTTTATGGAATTATTTGGATGTATCATTGATTGTTTCTGTAACTGTTTTGAAGAAGTTCTGGTTAGTAAAGCTTTGAATCACAATTATGTGTCTGGACAATTTTTATTCCAAAAAGAGTGAGCTTTTATGCATCCAATTGCGTCATGCTGCACAATATTGATATCTGCAATAGTGATGGTGCACAAGGATAGCCTAGGACAACCTGTGGTGGTCTACAACTCTTACAGTGATCCTTGAAATTAGGTCTTTAGAAGCGCAAACTCATAACATTAGCCATAATTCAACTGGATCAACACTAACATAGTTTTCACTATTTCCCCACTTTGAACAAATCCGCCACACATTGGAGGAGTGCAAACAGTGAGGTGTAAAAGTGTTATACACTCCGGACATCAGTATTATTGGCTTCAAGTTTTGTTGCCCATCTTGGCAGGGCTGATCTTTGAGAGGGACATCAACCAATGTAAAATGTGATGGTGGGGACAGGGACTTGCAGGTATGTCCATAAGTTAATTGGCTGCAGCACTTGAGAGCATTTTTCATACATGACGCCAAAAGTTGAGCATCCCCTGTTCTGCTTGTGATGTGTGAATGCTGTCAATGTGGGAGACAATTCCAAAGGAGAAACCAATTTACACTGCAGCCCATTCTTTATAGTAGCTTGTACACACAATGAAAAGAATCTACATTGGCTGCAGTCTTTTGGGCAGGGGAAAAGAAACACATATTCCTGGAACACATAAGGGACCTAGGCTTATGTGTTATGTGTTATAAGGCAGCTGGCAGGGCAGGGCAGCGCAGGGCAGGGGGGCCAAGCCACCCTTCCAACAGGTGTGTGGCTCTTGCATACCGGGACAACACAGAGTGGACATGGTGGCAGTGAGAGCACTTTGGCAGAAGCACCGGTTTGGCTTTGTTGGTGTGCCCATGTAATCTTGACCTCATCAACACCCTGCCTCCACACCAGTCCAAGGAGCAGCAGCAATGTCGCTGTCCAGACCCCCACTCCTGAGCCCATGTTAAATGTCATTCCCCCCCCTGCCCTGATACAAGTCTAGAGTAAGTTACTGATCAGAGGGAAGCCTGTAGGCCAGAGATAGCAAGCCATTCTGGGGTTGATGGAGATTTGCACTCCAAAATCAATCAATCAATCAATCTGGAGGGCACTGTGTTCGCTGTCTGTGCATGCAGTCTAAAAAGTTTCCAAGCCATTTAAGCCAGTTTAGACACACTAAGGTTAAGGCTCCTAAGTCAATTTAATACTCGTCTAAGAGCATCATGATTGAATACCTGGTTTTCTGCACACACACACACACACACACACACACACACACAGAGTGGTACCTTGGTTTACGAACTTAATCCATTCCAGAAGCCCATTCTTAAACCAAAGCATTCTTAAACCAAGGTGTGCTTTCCCATAGCAGCAGGGGACTCAATTTACAAATGGAACATACTCAACAGGAAATGGAACATGTTCTGCTTCCAAGGCAAAGTTCACAAACCAAAACACCTACTTCTGGGTTTGCAGCATTCTTAATACAAGTTGTTCATAAACTAAGCTATTCCTAAACCAAGGTACACCTCTCTCTCTCTCTCTCTGTAGTTATTTATAGATGAACACACGCCTGTTTATTTGTTTAACTCAGTTACATCTTTGTGATGAGGGTAAATCAGGGTCATTCAAAAAGCTATTTATTTACTATTGTGCACTGCTATTTTTTTATTATCATTTCTGAATGCAACTGATGTGGTGGAAAATATCACTCACAAAACAAGGTACTTCAAGTTGACGTTTCCCTATGTGCAGAAGCACCTTAGCTGTCAAGATGCTTTTCTTCTACTACTTTGTGCATCCTACTTATCTATAGTTTATATCTTTCTCAATTATCCTTATCTGTATCTCAGTCCATAGACTGCATTATATTTTCTATCTGCCATATGCATTTCAGAGCTCAGGTCCAAATAAAACCAGTTCATCACATATATGCTGCCTGAAGCAATTTTAGTTATTAAATACTTTGCCAGTGACATGCCAAACAAAATCATAACCCAATACAATTGGGGTACTCACAAGATTGTGATTTTTTGTTTCAGCCCAACAACAATACCAAATTAGGAAGCATTGACCTTATGGGCTGGCGGTCAGCTACTACAAGACGGCTATGATTTAAGCAGAAAGTATGCATCTGAAGAGTCACAAAACAAAACATTTTTTTTTCTAGTTGCTGATTTTTTATATCTGCTTTTGGCATTTTTGTCATTTATGCATGAATGTGCAGTGGCTTTCATCCAATGTTTCAACACTGAATTTTACCTAAAGCAAAATCTTAGTATGACTATTGAAGCTCCTGCTCAAGCCAAGTGTCCAAGGAATTTAAGGGAAGCAAAAGGTGTTTAGATAAGGACAGCCAAATAACATCAATGCAGGTTTCTTGATCAAGCTGTGCTGCAGATATCACCTGACTCTCAGCCGCACTGAGGGTGTCCAGCTCAGAGTCAGGAGCTAGTGAAGAAGCTGTTTATAAAAGTTGTCAGCATGGGACCCAAGTTGCCACTGAAACTCACTCAAAGTGAAATTTCAAGGTGAATGCAAAAGTTCCTGCTTGGCAGACATCTGGGGATTTTCAAAAGAAGGCGTCTACCAATATGAATTTTCAAAGGAAGCAAAAATATTCTGGCAGTAGATATAGATATATGGATCTGATGGACAGTGATACAATAGCAAGCCTCCAATTATAGGAATGCACATTTCCCTTCTGCAAAAATTGTCACCCCCAAATTAGAGGGATAGATAGATAGAAAGACAGACAGACAGACGGACAGACAGACCGACAGACCTTAACGTTTCTATATTTAAATCCGAAACTGGAGTATAACCGGAACATCATAAGTGCATCGTAAGACAAACACTCACCACACTGCCAAAAATGAATCAATTTTGCTCAAACCTGTGCAGCACAGCTTCTTGCAGAAGTTGCTATTGAGAGAAGAATGGCAAGCACTTTGCTTCCTGCTCTGCCATTTCCCCTAAAGGGAATGGAGGTTTAGCTGATATGGTCCACAGAGAAAGAATTGGAACCAGGTCAGAAGCAGGAGAGGCCAAGATAAATCGAAAGAATGATTGCAGAATGGTAAGATACCAGATGCACATGAGCAGGGGGGAATGAACAATTGCCAGCATTTCTCCAAAAGCAAACAGAAAGCATCAAAAGTCGATCATGTTAAGCATGTGAAGTCATGATGGAACACATGCCATTATGAGAAATAGATTGGTCTTGAGCTCTGCCAGACTAGAGAACATGTTCCAGGAACAGCAGCTGAGATGGCTTAATTACAGAGCTGGGTATTAGATGGTGGCACTGTAATCACCACCATAAACTGGGAAAGAGGCTATTTTCAGTGTGAAAATATCAGAATGCTGTGCTTTCTGCCTTCTGTCCAGCATTACACACATGATATATATAAGCCACGTGCAAAACCTTCACTGAGAAGATTAAAGCATTTTGTATGGCTAAAATCAATCCTTCTTACTGTCTGGTTTAAAATGAAAATATGCTATAATACCTGCTATGCAGAAACGTTCAGATACATTTAATAGACATGACTGATATCCTCTTAAGGCCATCAAGGCTAACAAATGTTGATGAATATGTTTTTATATATATATATAAAAAAAACAAATCCAGATTATTTGCATTTCTTTCAGGCTATATTGTCTTCACGATCCGCCACCCAGTCTTAATTACACTGAAACCTTAGAGCAGCATATTACTTCACATTTTTAAGGTCACTCTAACCATGACTAGGGCTGGGCGATATTTGGTTTTCAACATCATAATATATCACCACCTTAACATCACGATATTCTATTATATCACAATGTCTGAAATAAGGATGGAGCTATGTAGAAGCATTGTTTGGTTTCACGGTTTTCCCCACATTGTGATTTTTGCTTAACACACACACACCATGATTCACAATACATTGCCAGGTCAAAAATTATGAAATAAATATCATGATATGGACTTCAAACCAGTTTGGGATGATATAGCACCCAGCTCTAAAACACATCACGATTCGTTATATATTGCCAGGTCAAAAATTATGAAACTGATATCACACTATAGACTTCAAACCGGATTGGGACAATATATCAGTATATCACATAACCCTGGTGTATGTGTGTGTGTTGCTGAAAAAGTAGCTGGGGTATAACTCTTGGCCTCTTCACCCCATCTGCAATCGAAATCCTTCCACATACACACCAAAGACTCTCCTCCCTGAAAGAGAGGGGAGTGGTTGTGGGCGGGAGCCCGAACACTGCTCCTAGCAGGGGGCGTTGCCCCCTGCCTCCAGCTCACCTGGCTGGCACTCACGCCCCCCCCGGTGGCTGCCCAACCAGGTGCCATTGGGGGGGGCGTGTCCAGCAGCCTTTATGCTGCAGTGCCAGCCTCTCCCCGGCCTCATTTCTCTTTGTCGTCCTGAGTGAGTCACCCACCCTCCACTCCCTTTGAGTTAGGGCTTAGGTCATTGGCCTTGCTATGGACCTTAGGTTGGTCGCCCCGGTTGCCCGGGGGGCCTGGTAGGAGTTTTTCCATTTGGCATTAGGCTTTTTGGTTTCTTCGCCTACCTCGTAGCAATCGTCACAACTTTCTGGTGGTATTGGTGGGTAGGTTAGGCATTGGAATAATGTGTTGTGGTGTGTCGAAGTGCTAGGTGTGGCCAACGCCTATGCCTTCAATTTATAGGGGTATTCCGTTAAAGGAATCTGGCGGTCGTGTATTCCGTCCGAAGCCTGCTTGGCGGGAGGCCATGGCACGACCCGCGGTGACAGCAGGGGTGAGCCTATAGTTGGATTAGCATCAACAGGTGATGAACCCCTGGTGAATAAACCCACTTGTTTTGCAATCCAATGCCTAAGCCAATACCTTTTCATTGCTGTAATCAATAAAGTTGTGGCCTTTTCTAGCCCATTAACCTTATATCACGTGTCCCTGTGTCTTCATTTTACTTTGCGGGGGTCGGGTCCTCGAACCACAAACTGCTATTACTGCACAGGTTTTCCACTTTGGGGGTTAATAGCACCTTTGTGGCTAACAGAGTCATCTGGTGCTGTCTTTAATGTCTTTTCGGTGATAGGAAAATACATTTTTTTGTTCTCCAAGGCCATTCAACTCCTCTCTAGTGTCCTTCACCAACCTGGTGCCCACCATAGGCGTTATAGGCCAAAACATCGGCAGAGCACTAGGTTGGCAAAGGCTGCTTTAAAATCATCGATACTATTTTGTTTTGGCTTCTGCAAAATAAACAGCAATTTGGCTGGTTTTAGCTTTTGTAACTGTAACTGTGAGCTTTGTTGGATGGTTTCCTGGAATTTGATTTGTGAGTGTCCCTGGTCCCTTCCAGACAACCTGTTTACTGAACATTCCTCCTGACTTGTTTACAGGGAGGTAGCGGCTATTCCATCAAGCCAAAAGTTCCATTTTCCCGTCAGTTTCCTTACCACAAAATGTTCTGTTTTGGTGAGAGGTTGAGTTTGTTGCACAAGAGCTCCATATCAGTATTAAGTGTGCAATCTGTATTTGTCAGTATGGGACTGAATCCCACCTGGAAAGAATAATGGTCTAGAAGCACACTCTGTTCGATTTTATGGCCAGGTTTTATTGTTTGGCTATTGCTGGGGTTGGTTTTCTTGATTTATGACTTTCTTGAATTATGTGGTATGTTTTAGCATTGTCCACTTTACTATTCACATCACCTAGAGAATATTTATTATTAGACTATTCATAATGTAAAAGGTAAAGGTAAAGGTGCCCCTGCCCGTACGGGCCAGTCGTGTCCGACTCTAGGGTTGTGCGCCCATCTCGCTTAAGAGGCCGGGGGCCAGCACTGTCCGGACACTTCCGGGTCACGTGGCCAGCATGACAAGCTGCATCTGGTGAGCCAGCGCAGCACACAGAAACGCCATTTACCTTCCCGCTTGTAAGCGGTCCCTATTTATCTACTTGCACCCGGGGGTGCTTTCGAACTGCTAGGTTGGCAGGCGCTGAGACCGAGCAACGGGAGCACACCCCGCCGCGGGGATTCGAACTGCCGATCTGACGATCGGCAAGTCCTAGACGCTGAGGTTTTACCCACAGCGCCACCCACGTCCCCATTCATAATGAAGAATATATGTATTAGTTTGTTTGTTTATTATTGGGGGTTTAGATTGAAGTTGCAGTGAGGGGCAAAAGGTTGCATCTCCTCCTCCCCACCCACCACAGTCCTACTTTTTTAGTGAAAGAAACGTTCCCACATCACATCTAGTTTGGCTATATAAACAAGCTCTTTCAAAGAAAAGTTGGGTGACACTGTAATCCTCGGTGGGGGAGGTGATTGCTACTGCTTCACAGAGGGGATTGGTTTTCTCTCTCCTGATTTTGCATCCTTTTTTGAGGGGTGCTCTGTCCCCATGTGAGCTACCAGAATTACTTCACTCCATTCTCTTGCATTGGATTGGGGTGAATATATTGTGGAACCTCCTTTTCTAAACAGTCAGATTTTGTGTACCCTGGAAAGGAAATCTAAGGATCAAAGGTTCGCATCCAAATCAGACTCAGATCTTCCAAACTCCCCTAGTCTGAGCCTGAACTATGCTTGGATGGACTCTCCCACCATGCCTAGTGGAAACCCAGTCTGATGTATGGTACATAGTCTTCAGGTGGTGATTTAGGAAACTGTGATGATGTTTTCAGATGACAATCCAGGAAGCAGAATAATCACTACTTTGATTGTGGATGTATTATAACATCTCCTGGTATGCCCCGCAGAGGACCTTAAGGTCCACAAACGACAACACTTTGAAGGTCCCAAGTCACAAGGTGGTTAGATTGGTCTCAACTAGGGCCAGGGCCTTTTCAGTACTGGCCCCGACTTGGTGGAACACTCTGTCACAAGAGACTAGGGCCCTGCAGGACTTGACATATTTCGGCAGGACCTGCAAGACAGAGCTGTTCCGCCTGGCCTTTGCTTTGGACTCAGTCTGACCCTTATGTTTCCCTCCCCTTATGGTTTTGATCTATGGGCTACTATTAAAATGAGGCTGCATTTTAAATTGTATTTTAACGCTTATTTTAAATTTGCCCCCCCCTATTGTGTTTTTATTGAAATTTTACTGGTGTTAGCCGCCCTGAGCCTGGCTCTGGCTGGGGAGGGCAGGGTATAATTTTTTAAAATAATAATTATTATTATTATTATTATTATTATTATTATTATTATTATTATCTTCTTTTTATGTACACAAAATAATTCTGCTCTTGTGATGGTGCTGCTCCAAAGTGGGTATGACAAAAATATAATGTCAGGGAACTGACATCAGAGGAAAGGGAGGTGGTAGGGCTCCCAGAGGCTGGGAGGGAGTCAGCAGCTAAAGCAGGGACCAGCAGGGGGAGCGAGGGGTCTCTGGAGGAGGATCTCAGGAATGCTGAGAGAGACGCAGCAGCCAAGGCAGGAACTAGCAGGGGAGAGGGAGGGGTGAGAGACACGTCCAGCAAAAACAGCGGGGAGGTGTCAGAAGCAACCATAGGGAGACCCATGCTTCGCCGGAAGCTGCCACGTCGTGAGTCCAGGAGACGCGTTTCCGTTAAGGAGCTTCTTTGCTGGAAGCGCTTCCGCAGACAGCCACTGTCAGACTCTACGAGTGACTAGAGCAGACATGTCTGAGGAGCTCTGTCACACACAGAGGTTTGTGGAGCCGCACAAACTCTGAGGGAGCACAATTTTAAGCACAAGCAGCTAATCATCCCATCACAGCAGTCTGACAGTCTCTGTACGCTGCCTGTGCAGGAGAAAGCATCATGAGCGACCCAGCCGGAGCCGGAGCCGGAGGAGCAGGGGGTGGAGCTGGTCCAAGCTTGGAAGAAAGATACCGAGCGTTGGAGGTCCAACTTGCGCTGCAGACGGCGAGGCTCGAGGAGAGAAGGGCTCAGGATGCTGACAAGAAGGGGAGAACCACGCAGTTCCCCAGAAAGGTACCAGGATTGGTGCAGAAGTTTGGGGGGGACCCCAAGGATTACCACGCCTTTAGGACAGAGATGCAATATGCCCTTAATGTGCAGTTTGATGAGTTCCCTGATGAGGAATCGCGAGTTGCTTTCGTAATTGGGCATCTTGAGAAGGGGGCGCGGGACTGGGTTCGACCCCTGATGGCAACGCACAATGACATCCTAAAGGACACTATGAAGTTCTTTCGTGCAATGGATATCATGTTTTCCAGCGATATTGAGGAGGGGGTGGTGCGCAGACAGCTAATGGCTTGCAAGCAGGGAAGCCGATCTGTCCGTGAGTACTGGACTGAGTTTACCATGCTGATTCACAGATTGGGGTGGGATTTATCGGCGACACCCACTCAGATGCTATTTGAAGAAGGTCTTTCTTCGGCTGTGAAAGACGAACTGTCCCGGAGCCCCAGGGCGGTGTCTATGGATCAGCTGACCAAATCTGTGCTGATCATAGGAGCGCGCCAGGAGGCAAGAGCCTTGGAGAGGCGGGAAGGGAGAGGGGAACGTTGGAAGGAGTTCCGCATTCCAGACATTCCTGAGCCAGCTTTCCCGCCGGCAGAGCCGATGGAAGTCGGAACAGCCCGCGCGTGCGCAGTTTCAAAGCCCAGTGAGGGGGCTAAGAAGGAGGGAAAGGGGGCCCGGAAATGCTATCTCTGCCAACAGCCAGGCCACTTTGCCAGAGTCTGCCCCCAGAGGAAGGAATGGCAAGGGATGGTGGGGGCTGTTGAGGGAGGAGAGCAGGGAGAAACGGAGCAGGTAAAAGCCAACGCCTGGTTGCCACAGTCGGGGCACTGCAGCCAGGCCAAAGAGCAGTGAAAGTGCCCGTGCCAGAAGCTCCTCAACCTGCTCTAGTGATTGAAGTGTCGTTAGAGCTGCAAAATGGACACCCCCTAAAAATAAAGGCGCTGTTGGACTCAGGCAGCACCTGCAATTTTATGAGCAAGGAGTTTGCTGCTGAACACCAGATACAGACGATCCCTTTAAGCAACCCCCTGCAGGTGACCACGATCGATGGCAGGGAGCTGTTGGGAGGGGAAGTCAGCTTGCAGACCGTCCCAATGATAATGAGGGTGGCAAGGCACACAGAACTGATAGCGTTTAATGTGGCCACCTTGGGAGGCGCTCCCATTATTTTGGGAATGAGCTGGCTAGCCCTACATGATCCGCTGGTGGGCTGGCATCAAAGAGTGGTTTCCTTCGGTTCAGCACATTGCTTAGAACACTGCAAGGGGGAAAAGGGTTCAGCAGGGGCCCAAGCCACCCTAGCAGGGACTGAAGTAATGGAGAAGGTGAAGGTACCACCACAGTATGCAGATCTCAGCGACGTGTTCAGCGAGAAGGAAGCTGACCAACTACCCCCGCATAGGCCCTTTGATTGCCAGATCAATTTACTCCCTGGAGCACAGCTTCCTGTAGGCAAGTTGTATGCCATGTCAGACAGGGAAATGCAGGAGTTGCGAGAGTTCATTGACAAGAACCTGAAGAGAGGCTTCATCAGAGAGTCCAAGGCAGCGGGGGGTAGCCCAGTGTTTTTTGTGGATAAAAAGCACACGGACAAGCCGAGACTTGTATGTGATTTCAGGCGGTTAAATGCAGTGACAGAACCGGCGGCTTTCCCTATGCCCAGGATTGATGATATTTTGACCAGGGTGCGGAAGGGAAAGATTTTTACAAAGCTGGACCTAAGGGGGGCGTACAACCTGATACGTATAAGGAAAGGGGATGAATGGAAAACCACCATGTTCACCCCTTTGGGGGCATTTGAATATCTCGTGATGCCTTTTGGATTACAAGCAGGATCCGCGTGTTTTCAATCGTTCATGAACCACGTACTGGGGCCTTTGCTCTACAAGAATTGCGTGGCCTTCCTAGATGATGTGTTGGTGTATTCGGAGAATGAGGAGCAACATGTGAGAGACGTCAGAGAAGTGTTGAGCAGGCTGCAAGCCAACAGGCTGTGGGTGAAACTGGAGAAGTGTCAGTTTCATACCAAGGAGGTGGAATTCCTGGGGTACCGCCTGTCAGACAAGGGGTTGGCCATGGATCCCGGCAAGGTTCAAGCAGTGCTGGAATGGAAAACACCCAAAACCAAGAAGGATGTGCAGAGGTTCCTAGGGTTTGGAAACTTTTATCGTAAGTTCATCTGAAACTTCGCCCACCTGACGGCGCCCATTACGGACTGTCTCAGTAGTAAAAAGAAGTTTGTTTGGACGGCGGAGGCGGAGCGAGCGTTTGAGGAACTGAAAAGGGCCTTCGCCTCTGAAGAACAACTTCTGCATGTGGATTTACAAAAAAAGCTGAGGGTCGAAACAGACGCATCTGACAGAGCCATAGGGGCGGTGCTTCTTCTGCAGCCGGGGAAGGAGGAGTCAGAGTGGCGACCGTGTGCCTTCTTTTCGCGAAAGCTGAACAAATCCGAGAGGAACTACACGGTGTACGACCGGGAACTTCTTGCGATTCATGAGGCTTTCCGGAGATGGAGGCACCTGCTAATTGGTGCACAACATAAGGTGCAAGTGTGCACGGACCACAAGAACCTAGAGTATTGGAGAACGGCACGAGTGCTCAACCAACGGCAGTTGAGATGGGCCCAGGAGTTCTCCAAATTTAACTTTGAGATTTGTTACGTGCCAGGCCCAGAGAACGTTAGGGCGGACGCTCTCTCACGCAAACCTGAATATTTGGAGGGGGAGGGAGCACCCGAAGAGACCCATGTCATTCCAGAGGACCGCTGGGTGTGTGGGGCGGCATTGGTGGGGCAAAGGGAACTGGTAGAGGGAACGGTGCAGGATGAATATGCCCAGGATAAACTCAGGGGTCTCAGGAGGGAGGGAGACAAACCCGGGGGTTTTGAGGAGAGAAACGGGGCGTTGTACTACAAGGGAGCGTTATATATACCTGAAGGGGAATTGAGGGAAAAGGTACTCAAGCAACTGCACGATAGCCCCACAGCAGGGCATTTTGGGCAACACAAAACCATGTGGCTGGTTACCAGGGAATTCTGGTGGCCCAAGGTCAGGGAAGATGTGCGGGAGTATGTGAGAGGGTGTGACCAATGCCAACGAGCCAAGGGGGAGAGGCGGGCACCGGCAGGTTTATTAGAACCACTACCCACGCCTGAAAGACCATGGGAAGCAGTGGCAATAGATTTCATGACTGATCTGCCAAGGTCTAGAGGGAAAACAGCCATCATGGTTGTGGTAGACCTGTTAACCAAGATGGCCCACTTTATAGCCTGCTCACATGCGGTCACAGCAGAAGAAACCGCTAAATTGTTTGTAGAAAATGTGTTTAGGCTGCATGGCGCCCCCTTGAGGGTGGTTTCTGACCGAGGGAAACAATTTACTTCCCGGTTCTGGAGGAAGCTCATGAGCTTACTGCATGTAGAGGTTAATTTCTCAACTGCCCGTCATCCAGAAACCAACGGGCAGGCGGAAAGAGCTCATGGTGTCCTCCAGCAATATTTGAGGTGTTATGTGAATGACAGAGAGAATGATTGGGTGGAGAAGCTGGCGTTGGCAGAATTTGCCTACAACAATGCAGAGAACGTGTCCACGGGGATGAGCCCCTTTTTGGCTAATCACGGGTGCCATCCCCGAGCCTTCCCAGGGGGGGAAGGGGAGAACTGGAGCGTTCCAGCTGCAGAACAGTTCGTTGAAGAAATGGAAGCGATCCATCGTCAGCTCCAACTTAATTTAAACAGGGCTAAGGAGGAATATAAGAGGCAGGCAGACAAAAACAGAAGGGAAGGTGAAAGCATTAGGGTGGGGGACCAGGTGTGGCTGTCCACCCAAGGGTTACCATTCAAAGGGGGTTGTAAGAAGTTAAGACCCAAAAGGCTGGGCCCATTTGAAGTCACGCAGCAGGTCAACCCAGTGGCTTTCAGACTCCGGTTACCGAACCACATGAAGCTGCACCCAGTGTTCCACAGGTCGTTGCTGTCACCGTATAAAGGGGACAGAGAAGGGAGGGTCAATAGGGGACCAGCTATGGAGGAAAAGGAACACAGCTACCATGTAGCGGAGATTCTCGATTCCAGGTGGAAGGGAGATCAAGTAGAGTATTTGGTAATGTGGGAAGGGGAGCCGGAGTCGGAAAACACCTGGGTCATGGCAGAGGATGTAGATGACGAGGTTTTAATAGAAACTTTTCATCAGAGATTCCCTCGTAAACCTCAGCCCGTGGCGAGGTTCCGGAGGGAATACTTTGCCACCACCGACGAAGAAGAAGAGTTGGAGGGGTTCTCTGATTCCGAGGCGGAGGAGGATTCAGCGAGCCGGAACGAAGAACGATGGAGGGAAATGTTTGAGACGTCTGAAGATGAAGAGGATTCCTTTCGGGGTTTTAGCTCCTCACCGCCCAGAGGAGAGAGTATGGGCGGGGGGGAAGGGGGCCCTGGAGGGGAGGTGGATGTCAGGGAACTGACATCAGAGGAAAGGGAGGTGGTAGGGCTCCCAGAGGCTGGGAGGGAGTCAGCAGCTAAAGCAGGGACCAGCAGGGGGAGAGAGGGGTCTCTGGAGGATGATCTCAGGAATGCTGAGAGAGACGCAGCAGCCAAGGCAGGAACTAGCAGGGGAGAGGGAGGGGTGAGAGACACGTCCAGCGAAAACAGCGGGGAGGTGTCAGAAGCAACCATAGGGAGACCCATGCTTCGCCGGAAGCTGCCACGTCGTGAGTCCAGGAGACGCGTTTCCGTTAAGGAGCTTCTTTGCTGGAAGCGCTTCCGCAGACAGCCACTGTCAGACTCTACGAGTGACTAGAGCAGACATGTCTGAGGAGCTCTGTCACACACAGAGGTTTGTGGAGCCGCACAAACTCTGAGGGAGCACAATTTTAAGCACAAGCAGCTAATCATCCCATCACATATAAGGAGGACTTTCAGATATGCAATACGTCAGCAGCATTGATGGAGAGTACAGCATTGAGTTTAATGACTGGTTGGAAAGGTCAATGCCATCAATGAGAAATTATAAGGAACTGCCCACACTTCTTTTATCTATATGCCTGGCATGACTATTTCCCATAAAATTAGCAGCAAAGCTAACTTAGTAAATATATGTTGCCATCAGTTATGGCGAACAGAATGTATGGATTAACTGACTGATTGGACAGGTCAAGTAGGGACCTGCAATTACAGGGGACTACCCACAATGCACTTCTTTCTTTCACATATCTAGTATACCTATTTCTTGTAAAAATGAGCAGCAGAAAACTAGCACATATATTCTTGAGTGTTGGGGAACAGGCTATTTGCCATGAACCCCTTGACATACAAACACACACATCTATACAACAGTGAGGGGCAGCAATGCTCACCCAATCTCCCATCACTGGTGGCACTGGGGTTTGCCCAGGAAGGAGAGGAGAAAGGTGTTGACAGCAAGACTGCCATGGGGCAACCAGACTGCAACACCAGACTAGATCTGGCAGTGAATTTGAATTGTGCTTACCTTGCCACAGTCGCAACCCTTCCCCCTCCTGGTAAATTGCAGGAATGCTGATGATGAAAGGCCAGGTTTGCAATGGTGCCCCTCTTTCCTACTTCACTCTCTACATTAGAGGTAGTTAGACAGGATGTCATCCAGATGACTGAGCTTAGGAGGTCTCTAAGCCATTGGGTTAAAGCAGGGGTGGGAACCTGTGGTGCCTCACAATTGTTAATGGCCTGTTCCCACCTGGCCTGAGATGGTGGCGCTTGGACTGAATCAAAGCACAAAGGCTAATTCTGATGCTCAGGATACCTAGAAATCTTCAGAGTAGGATTATGTTTAGGGGCTGCTGCTTGGATTAAGATTTAGCATTGAAGATGTATGATTTTTCTGTTATCTGGATTAGGTTATTGTCATTATTGTTATTATTAGAATTTATGATGGATTATCAGTGGACTTTGATTTTATTGTATGTTTATTACAGTATTTTTAATTAGCAAAAAAAAATAGTGATAAACAGTAAGCTAAGTCTTGTAAGTGAATTATGTAAACTGGTTTTTTTAGTAGTAGAAGAAGAAGAAGAAGAGTTTGGATTTGATATCCTGCTTTATCACTACCCCAAGGAGTCTCAAAGTGGCTAACATTCTCCCTTTCCCTTCCTCCTCCACAACAGACACTCTGTGAGGTGAGTGGGGCTGAGAGACTTCAAAGAAGTGTGACTAGACCAAGGTCATCCAGCAGCTGCATGTGGAGGAGTGGGGAATCGAACCCGGTTCACCAGATTACGAGTCCATCGCTCTTAACCACTACACCACACTGGCTGTGTATGTGTGTGTTTGTCTGAGTATGGTTTACTATGGAAAGGCAGCATACAAATAAATTGCTGGGATGCTGGGATTTGTAGCTCAGCAACAGTGTTGGAGCAACATGTTGGCTACCCCTGTCATATACAATCCCTTACGTTTGTTCTAAATGTTTCTAGTATAATTAACATTGGAATAAACTTAGCTGATATATTTATTATCTACTTGTACACCAGCTTTTCTCCTTCACAGTATTTTCAATAACATTACTGAGTTCTGAAAACTACCTTGTATTTCCTAACTGCTTATATTCCTGCCAAGCCCAAATAAACCACGGAACTATTATAAAACAAAATGCAGAGTTATAAGCCCCAAAGTATAAATAAATTTATATGTTAAAATCAACAGATTTGTATAAAACAGATATATGCATAAAAGTAGCTACAACGAACCCAACAATTTCCTTAACTTTATTTCTGTTCTTTATTCATAACCGTTATTAAATACTGCTCATTATTTTCTTATTATAGACTCAACCCCAGATTGTCCTCCTCTGAAATTTCAGCAAGATTCATGTGGCAGCAGCATCTGCAATAAGCATTATCTACATAATGTTGCATGCAGGGCTTTTTTCCCAGCCGGAACTCACTGGAACTCAGTTCTGGTACCTCTCAGGTGGGTGCCATTGCCATTATAAGAGAACAAGGGAGGCATTTGTGGCGAGTTCCAGCAACTCACCTTAGAAAAATAGCACTGGTGGCATTGTTAGATGTTGCCTTCCCATCAGCAGGAAGCATCAGCTTCCTAAAAGATGTCCCACAATAAATGGAGGAAGATTGCTGAGTACAATTTGGGTAGAGTGTCATAAGCAAACATACTACACAGTTCTGGATAGTCAATTCAGTTTCAGAAAGGCACAATATACTATGTATATATTCACACAATCACTCACAGATATCATGGAAGAGACATAAGAAGAAGAAGAAGAGTTTGGATTTGATATCCCGCCTTTCACTCCCCTTCAGGAGTCTCAAAGTGGCTAACATTCTCCTTTCCCTTCCTCCCCCACAACAAACACTCTGTGAGGTGAGTGGGGCTGAGAGACTTCACAGAAGTGTGACTGGCCCAAGGTCACCCAGCAGCTGCATGTGGAGGAGCGGAGACACGAACCCGGTTTCCCAGATTACATGACTACCGCTCTTAACCACTACACCACTACACCACACTACACACTACATCACACAGCTTTAAGGTCTACTACCTTTCACATTAGAACACAAGGATGGGGACCTGCCCACACAACATGTTACTGAACTCCAACTCCCATCAGTTCCAGGCATCTTGGTCAATTGTTGGGTATGCTGGAAACACTAACCCAACTATATCTGCAGGGCCACAGCTCTCCCAGCCCTGTTTTAACACATATATGAATGTATACACTGCAATATGCAAATCAAGAAGGGAGTAAAATGAAAGCTTGATGCGATCAAAGGGACAGTCTTTTCCACCCAAAAATAACATGCAAAATGTCTAAACATCTAGCTAGGATTTTAAAAAAATATTCCTCAGTCATTCTTTCCAAAAGGAGTTCATGATAGTCATGAATCAATCCCACAGTAGAGCTGGAACTGATGACCAGACAGGAATTTTACACTCGCTTCTGATACTCTGAACTATTGTGTTCTCATAACAAAAGAAAATAGGTCCTGTGAGACTCAACCCTCAATAAATCTACATTGTATTCCAGTGCAATGCCTCCTTGGTCACACAATATAATCTCCAATCCCCATTTCTTTCTGAGTATAGACTGGGAGGTCATGGATACTGTGGTCAAATAAACATGTTACTCATGTCAAATAAGTATGTTTGAATTAATATATTTTTGCCAGCCTCCCCCCATTTGAGAAATTGGAAATGCTCTTTCAGTGACCTATTGCAGAGGATTTCCAAGTCAACACATCCAGGAAATTTAAATTTGGGTGTACATACGGGAAGATAACTGGGAAGCTAATAATTGGTGAAACTGGTTACATACATGTGTGTATAGAGGAGATGTAAGCTTTTTAAGAAAAATGTTATATATTTGCTAAGTGTATTATGTTTTATAGGCTTCATACATGTTATGAATGCTCTTAACAAATTGGATATTAGTTTAATAAGCAGTTGTTTCTTGTTGTTCTGATAACTGTGTGCCCCAGAGTGTTAGATTGTTTGCAGCACATACAACATTTGCAAGAAGAAAAGATGTTTGTTACCTTTCCAACATACTGAGGATCTGGTCCAAAGTGCTCTTCTAAAACAAAGAACTGGTTCCAAACCCATCCACGTTTGGGACGATGGTGAACTTCCGTTTCCCCCTCTATATGTTTAGTTTGGTTTCTGGTCACCTTGATGGAGCCATGATGTGCAGTTCCACAACACCTCTGCACAAAACAGAGACAAACTAGGACTGGGCAGATACAAGATGTGCTCGTAATTCTCATTGTAGGATCGCTTTCCAGTTCAAGGTGTTTTCTTCCCCTTTCACCTCTTTTGTCTTCCCGCTATAATCCGTTAGTAGGCTCCCATGGAAGAAGGAAATAACTGATTTAACAAAACAGTCCAGAAAGTTTCTTTTAGCCTGTCCATGGTTCAGCTCCTCATTGGTCAGAGACTGGGTTCATTTACATCATGAAAAGCAAAGTGAGGAAGAGGCTGGGGTTTATTCTGTGATCTTCACAATTGACTGTTGGAGCCACACATTTTATACCTAATGGAAAGAAAAGGAGAAAGAGAGAGGGGGGAGAAAAAACACTTTAACACATCACTAAGAACAGTAATTTCAGATTTTTGACCTGCAGTAATGATGTACTTATTACCACATTAACAGGTTCTTCCAAGAGAATGCCCTGCACAACCAACATTCTTTTTAACCTTTTATAGAAACTGTGTGTGTTTATGCATCTAAAAATTAGTGTAGTGTTTCAATAGGTGCAGATGGCAAGAGCGGACTAGCACAATATCTTGCAAGTGTGTGAAGCTTTGATACAGGAAATTTATTTTATGTTTTATTTATGAAGATTTATAACCCATCCAGAGCCCTGCAGCTCGGGCCAGCTAATACAATTTCCTTATCTCGTGCATTCTTCACGAACCTTGTCAAGTACGCTGCTTTCTAATCACGCTCCCATGAGTGCAGTTCATGCCATTCCATCTCGAGAGAGATTAGTAGTACTAGGGAAAGTGCAGAGACACTCAGAACAAATACCCTGGGATGTATCACACTTTCCACATTAGCACAATATGGCTGAGGTCTATAAAATCTTGCCCCGCGAATCACAAGCACTTGTGAACACCTTGTTATTTGAGTGATCTTGTCTTGTCAGGCCTGTGAATTGATTTGCAGACCACTTGGTCAGATTAGCACCCCTCGCCCTTGCCACCAGGAGATGACTCCTTGGCCATCCCATCACCCTGTGTCACAAAAAATATAGTTCTGCTAGTTCCTGCTGACAATCATACTTGTTAGGGCACATGGAGAGAGAGAGAGAGAGAGAGAGAGAGAGAGAGAGAGAGAGAGAGACTCAGATCTTGTGACACAATTTTCCTGTATTGGAATGTTTTGAGTATTGATACACAGAGAATGCATGCAGAGCACTGTTTCTTTTTCATGGGGGGGGGAGGCTTTCTGGGTTGGAGTTGGTCTTAGCAGCTGTAAGACCATGGGCAGGCAAATTAAGGCCCGGGGGCCAGATCCAGCCCAATCACCTTCTAAATCTGGCCCACGGACAGTCTGGGAATCAGCCTGTTTTTACATGATTAGAATGTGCCATTTTATTTTAAAGGCATCTCTGGGTTATTTGTGTGGCATAGGAATTCATTCATTTTTTCCCTTCAAAATATAGTCCGGCCCCCCACAAGGTCTGAGAGACAGTGGACCAGCCCCCTGCTGAAAAAGTTTGCAGACCCCTGTGTAAGACTATGCTACTGCTCCCTACTTCAATACAACAGGAAAATGATTATTACATGCACACACATAGACAAAAGAGAATTCACACACACACACACACACACACGTATGTACGTATGTATTAGAAAGGAAAAGGGGGAAAAAAACAACCACTGTGTGGAAGACATTTTGTAATTCTGATAACTGTATTTACTAGAATGTCAACCACAATAATGTCATGGATCTGTACTAATCAAAAGCTCCTGTAAGAAATCAGGGAGGGTGAGGGATTGGCAACTGTGTTGAAAACAACTCAACAGTGATAAGGGGAGGTGGTAGCTTTTTGGGGGGGTATGACATCCCTACCTTTCAGACCCCAAACACACTGTATGCCCCCCTTTCTCTCTGATGCCAGGTTGCTGAGTACTTCTAGGAAACAGATATTTCTGAGAGAAGATTATGGAAGTGTGTTGTTTTTGTCTGTGTGTGTTTGGCAGGAGAAGAAAGATGCCAATATTCTGGAGAGAGACATGAGAGTTGGGAAAGAAAGAGCATAATACTCTTGTCTTCCTGCAAACACACACACACACACACACACAGAGAGAGAGAGAGAGAGAGAGAGAGAGAGAGATGCCTTAAAATCTAGCAAAAGCAACTGCTGCAGGAAACAGGTTGTCATGCGCAGGCCTCCTACACCCATGGGTGCCATTATCTTATGGTAATCACACCTCTGCCCTTCGTAGTGAATTGTTTAACAATCTAATGTGACAAAAGAAGGGGAATGATATAATATACTCAATACCCACTGGAACGAAGTTTGAAGAAACTCATCTTTCCAGGGTATTCCTGGTCAGGTTCTTGAAAACGAGGAAGACAAGTCACAGGAATATGCAGGCCTCAAAGTGCCCCAGTTCCAGCATGGCTTATGAATTTTTCTCTCTTGTTCTGTACACATGCTTCAAAATGAAGATTCCCACTGGAGCATGAGGCGCTTTTTCAGTGTTTGTACCGCATCCAAGTACAGTTCCATCAGGCAGCAACAGGGCAGAGAGCAAACACCAGCTCAATCCTTTTCTGCTAACTGCTAATTAAGGAGCAAAACACCCCCAGAGATGCACATATTTTTCCAATACAAAACAAGTTACAACATAATTTTGGCGCAAGAGCTTCCGCCAAAAGGAAAGAGGGAAAAATAATTACCAGGATCTACATCTGTATATATTTGCTTGTGCCACTTCACACACAACAACCATCCCTCTGACAACTGCCCCACAAAAAAAGTTATTCTTTCCACATAATTAGTCTTCTAGGATTGTTCCTGCTAAGACTCGACCAGGACTTCACAAGTCTGTGGTTCACTGCTACATTGGGTGGGAGGAAGGCTTAAACTAAAGATGAAGCTAACAATATTGATTGCATGTAATCTGCTTTCCAGGGAACACAAAATACTGTATTAACCTAGATCACTTAATCATTTGAAACCAGTATTATATCTGAGGTGAGAAGAGCAAGGGCTCAGTCACATCTTCCTATCCCTTTTCCAATAAATATTCAACATGTTATTATCAATAATAAAACCAGCAGCACTCAAAGGTTACGAATGGGAGTTATTTCAATCACTGCATGGGTGAGAAGATCTTAAATAATTCAGGTGTTCTACTTTCCTTTTCCTTTTGCACAACCAACACAAAATTACTTCTCCCTAAGCCAAGAACAAATAGAATATGAACACTTGATATTAACTTCTACAAAACGCCATGGAAGAGACGCCATTCAGTTCCAGTTCTCTTGGACAAACAAGACTTAATAGATAATCTACATCTTCTTCTTTCATGTGCCGGATCACAAATTACACAGAGGCAACATCAGAGCTAGTAACCTGGAGACAGGATAGCAGTTCAGTAGACCCTGGCAAGTTTTCCAGAGGAAACAGGCCAAAGTCAGTAGTGATGTGTTAGCAACTCCTTGTGTCATGTGATTTTCCTGGTCTGAAAAGTTGCAGTATGCCCTCTGACCATCTAGATCAGCAGTTCTCAACCTGTGGGTCCCCAGATATTGTTGTACTACAACTCCCATCATCCCTGAGATCTGGCCTTGCTAGCAAGGGGTGATGAGAGTTGTGGCTCAACAACATCTGGGGATCCACAGGTTAAGAAAGGCTGATCTAGATGGTGCTGCTGCTGCAGAGGAGCAAGGATCTAAATTCTACTACCAACAAACTGCTCTAGTGATGCAGCAAGAAGTGCACCTGGGCCTCACTGTCACAGTCCCCAGTCTAAGGTCTGCAGCACTAGCCATGGCTCCCTTGATAACAAGTATAGTTATATGATGCATGAGTTTCCAATCACATGTTTTTCCCACTCACACTTGATATCATTAGGCATGAAACCTAACCATGTTGTGCAGCAAGAGGACAGAACATAATAATTGTTGTACAGCTCTATTACAATCGACAGAAATGTATATAGAAATTCACATAGACAGTAGACCCATACAAAGTGTCCTAGGACAACTCGTACTCCAGTTACTCCACATGCCTTTGGACCCAAGTCCTTTTCAGATAACCAACACAGTTTGACTGAATGTTTGAGGGATCCTGATAACATTGACAAGCTGAGCAACATACTTTGTAGGCACATTGCGTCTGATACCACAAGCTATTGAATGTGCTGAAATATGTGGTGGGGCCCACCTGCCACCACAATCCTGAGTCCTCCCAGTGCACATTTATTGCCAGACACCTCATACAAGCAGGTACATATGTCAGAGAGAAACACACTATGAGCAAAACGTTAGGGACCCAGGGACTTGGACTGATATCACTCACCAGTTGTCCCACTTAGCACTGCCTTCTACGCTGTCCCAGCATGAAGACACTACTCTCCCATCATTGTCAGTCTGTGAGGATGGCCCTCATGTACTTCTCTTGCTCCACACCTAGGCAAGACCATGCAACTGCAGAATCAGTTCTGGACCCTTTAAAGCAGGTTTGGGGAACTTTGGGCCCTCCATAAATTGCTGAACTACAACTCCCATCATCCCTGGCCATTGGCCATGGTTGCCGTGGCTAATGGGAGTTGTAATTTAGCAACATCTAGAGGTACAGTAGTTCCCATCCCTGCTTTAAAGTTCTCTCAAAGTGGTGGAGTCACTGGAAGGGAATGCCCTGCCATGCTTCTTAACCCTTCTGAAACCTGATGACTCTGTCCTTTCAAACATCAGCCAGCAGGAATCACTGGGAGCTATCCATGGTACTGATATGGCTCGCCTTGTGCTGAGCCACACTTGGACTTGTAATTGCTACCAAATCATCTACAGGCACCAAACCTCAACAGAATAAGGTACAAAGACATGTTACAGTATTTGGGGAAACCACTTCCAGAAGAGGCTCCTGGGAATGTAGAAGCACAAGATGGGTGGATGCGTAACCCTTTCCTCACTCATATTTTTCCTGCTCCAACCACCCCTTCGCAGTATCTTTGCACCCACAAAGTTTCAGATTTGTTTCTCTCACCCACCTTTCCATCCATGAACGGATTCAAATGACTAAGCTCAATTATCACTATGTGGTGCATTCAAAGACCATTATACCAGTAAAGCTTTTGTCTGATTGCTCTGTGTTATGGACAGATCACATTTTTATAGCACTTTGAGGATACTCTCTTCCCCTCCCTCCTTTGTGTTTACTTCACTGTGTGCTAAAATTGGTCTGGTTGCAAAATGGAGCAATTTGGCAGCTGCATTACCACTATGCAGGTGTAATACGTGAATAGGTGAACAGACAGGTGAATAAACACAATCTTAGAAGTATTGTACAATGAAACAAATGCTATAAATACGCATGCTTGGCTGATAGTTCAAGAGCTGGCTGTTCTGCTTCTCTCTGCAATTTTAGGCTGTGTATTGAGGTTCCTGCCTGAGAGACAGAGGGATTTTCTGCAAATACCAATATCATAGTGGCATGGTCACTGGAGTTTTTCCAGATTTGGGGGGCATGCATATATGCAACATCATTGGTATTCAGCTAGTATTGCAGAATAGTGCACTCAAAAAGCTATTTTTCTTCTTCTATTGCAAAAAAAAATCTGACTTTGATTTGCAAGCTCAGTTTGGATATGTGGCTGATAGAGATTGTGGCATTGAGTCAAAGTACTGCCATAAGCTGCAGACAAAAGTTTATGACAATAACCAAGTTTGCCCTAGCTCAGACAAACACATAGCTCCTTCTCTAATCTCCTACATTCCCACAAGATTAGAATTCCATAATGCTAGGCCTTAACCCCCTGCCCTCCTAAAAAAAAAAAAGAAAGAAAGAAAGAAAGAAAGAAAGAAAGAAAGAAAGAAAGAAAAGCTGAGAAAGGGGTATACCTGTTTGCAAGCTCTTAATTCCAACATATTTTAATGGGTAAAAAGGTAAAGGGACCCCTGTGCATTAGGTCCAGCCGTGACCGACTCAGGGGTTTATTGGCTGAGGGAGCCAGCATACAGCTTCCTGGTCATGTGGCCAGCATGACAAAGCTGCTTCTGGTGAACCAGAGCAGCACACGGGAACGCTGTTTACCTTCCCACTGGAGCAGTACCTATTTATCTACTTGCACTTTGACGTGCTTTCGAACTGCTAGGTTGGCAGGAGCAGGGACCAAGCAACGGGAGCTCACCGCGTCACGGGGATTCGAACCGCGACCTTCTGATCGGCAAGCCCTAGGCTCTGTGGTTTAACCCACAGTGCCACCCGCATCCCATATTAATGGGTAGAGGAACACAAAATAATATAAAAGCAGTGTGACTACAGTCAGTGGACTTTTATATTTTGGGTACAACCAGTCATTAGAATGGAAAGAAATAAACCCTGTAGTCACTCTAATAACAGTGGCATGTGACCAAAGATTCAGACAACCAGCTGCAATTTGACTCTTAAAAACATTGGCAGAAACAATAACTATACAACTGCAAATCTTAAGTGCAGGAAAACATGGTAGGGTGGTACCTCTGGTTACGTACTTAATTCATTCCAGAGGTCTGTTCTTAACCTGAAACTATTCTTAACCTGAGGTACTACTTTAGCTGTTGCCGCGCTGCCACCACATGATTTCTGTTCTCATCCTGAGGTAAAGTTCTCAACCTGAGGTACTACTTCCAGGTTAACGGAGTCTGTAACCCAAAGTGTTTGTAACCCAATGTACCACTGTATGAGTGTGTGCATGTAAGAGGGCATAAGGGGAAAGCAAACACAATGTATACAAAGAAAAGTTATTCTTGCACTAAAAGATAACATAGAAACAAAAGCAGACACAGTTACAGTCACAATTTTAAGGTAGCATTCTTCATTGGTGGCAGAGACAATCTATAGTACTTTATGAACAAAACCTTTCATCTGCATTTTGGCAGGTTTGTGCATCTGCCTCGCTCATCTCAAAAGGAAGATGCTACATGACTTTTAGTTCCTACATCTGCATGCTTCACATTGGCATGAGGACATACACCCCCTTGCTCCCTCAGATTCTTTATACTGCAGTATTTAATTAGCCAGTTGCCCATTGGAGGAGAGTAGCAACATTTTTCTGCCTACGCTATATTGCTGATCTGATGGGGATGGAGATATCTAATTGTTCTTTTGCCACATCCTGTGGGTGCACAAGAGCATGAGCTCAGTAAGAAGTCAACACTCTCTGACCTCCCCAAAGCTTTGTGCAAGCAAATCAGGATGAAAGCTAAACAAACAGGTCATCTGGAAGTGACCCACATCTGCATTGTACTCACCGTGTTTGGGTGTCAGCATGAAGAACAAGCTTACACTGAATACCGTTGCTTCACTCCACATGTAACCGACATTCCATTAGACAAATCCAAGTCCAAACGTTCCTTCTCAACTCCACGTTTCGATCTTTCAGTGGTTGCTTCTTTTCCTTGTTCAGTAAGATACTTCTTGCGAATGGGCATCTGTGACCCTGCTAAAAAGAAGAAATAAATATTATATAGGCAACTGTCTCTTTGAGGAAGGTCTTGAGAATCCATTTATGATATTTCTTTCCCCTTTTTATGGAACAGTCTGCACATAGGATTTCTGTTGTTCCTTGATAATTATTTCTTGAATGAGGTCTCTCTGTGTTTATGCTGCTTGATCAATTTTATTGCATATATTCTGCCTCTGATGAAGCACAGCAGTTCAAACTGCTTAAGATTTCTAATTCTACCATTGATAATACCTGTGGTTTTTGGAGCTGTGTGTGTATGTGTTCATGATGGGGTTTTTCCCCCTTTGAAAGAAAGAACATATGCTACCACTGAGCCAACTTTTCTTTTCTTTTTTATCTCCTGGGAACCCTTGCAAAATGAGTTCCATATCTCTTGTGTTGCTGCAGGTTGGAGTTAAAATAAATAATTAAATAAGTTGATGGAGGGGTACCGGAAGGGAGGGATAAAGTTCTTCTTGTGCTGCTGAAACTCATTAGAGTATACTTGGTTCCTGGTTAGCGAAGCAGTGAGACTCTAATGAATTCCCAGGGACCCAACTGTAGCATCGTGATGCAAGGTAAATGAAGCTTTGCAACCAGGAAAGCACAAAGGCCAAAATGAACTGTAAATCAGCTGGGGTTTCAGAGGGCTTCGGAGCTCACCTGTCTGGTCAGACACCAGCAATACACTTCTCCAATGAAAATAGGTGTATCCTATCCTATTATTATTATTATTATTATTATTATTATTATTATTATTTTACCCCAGCCACTCTGGGCAGCTTCCAACAAATATAAAAACAGAATAAAACATCAAACATTTAAAAACTTCCCTATGCAAGGGTGCCTTCAGATGTCTTCTAAAGGTTGTATAGTTACTTTAGTTACTTATCACCTTGGCTCAGGGGGTAACATTTTGCTAA
The DNA here is from genome assembly GCF_965113315.1 of Podarcis vaucheri. Taxonomy (NCBI): domain Eukaryota; kingdom Metazoa; phylum Chordata; class Lepidosauria; order Squamata; family Lacertidae; genus Podarcis; species Podarcis vaucheri. Next base: position 18,601,793 of record NC_138766.1, read on the forward strand.
TGAAAATAGGGATGTCTTAAGGAAACTGGGATGGCTTCTGTAAATATGGGACTGTCCCTGGAAAATGGGGACACTTGGAGTGTCTGCATTCACACTCTTGAAGCCAGGGGTGAGTTGTCCAAACCTAACGTTTGAAATCAGGATTCTGTCATTATCAAAGATGCCATCAACTAGACTAAATAATGCTGTCAGCTACAAATGAAGCAAATTGATGCCTCATTGAAAAAACCAAAACAACAAACAAGATGCACCCATATTTCATTAAGTGCTTACATATTCATATTGCTCTGTGCAACCCATTCATTTGCCCAGATACCTTACAATAAGGTTACCAGGTTTTTTTTCAGTGAATCCGGGGACACAATAAACAAACAAACAATACACATTCAGGACGTTGCAGTGATGGTGGTGACAGAGGGGCGGCCACTGCCTTGACCTCAACCATCACGTTTACCCTTCCTCTGAGGCTTTTATCTCCTGTCTCCATGAGGCTGGGCAGCCCCTGAGTTGTACGTTCTTCGGTGATGGTGGTGGTGGTGGTGGGGAAGTGGTGCCTGGTGGGTCAGGCATGGAAGGCAAAGGAGGAGGGCCTAGAGTGGCGGTGCGGCAAGACTCGGGCAGCGCAATGCCTCCCTTCCCATCGGAGCAGCCCCAATCCCATTCCTACTTGTGTGCAAGCAGGAGGGGATGGGGATCCCTCAGCTGGGAAGGGAGGCTTCACATTGCCTAACTGAATGATCCCTGCCCTCTCCTGCTTGCACACAAGCTCTGATAGGCAGTGTGAAGCCTCCCTTCACAGCTGTGAGATCCCCTCCCCCTCCTGCTTGTACACAATTAGGAGTTCGGGGGCTGCTCCGATAGGCAGCATGAAGCCTCCCTTCCCAGCTTAGTTGCTGGGGTCAGGGAAGGTGGAGGCAGCCCGGAAGCTGCATCTTAGAGCCCCTGCACCACCATCATATGGGGACTTCCAAGCAGCTCCTGAAGCCAGCCAGAGCCAACTGCTCCGGGCTGCTGAGACTGCCACTGCTGCGTTTCCCGGGGACATTAGATGAAATCCAGGGACATTCTGGGGATCAAATTTGTCCAGGGACTTATTCACAAATCCTGGGACTATCCCCAGGAAACAGGGACGTCTGGTAACCCTCCCTTACAAGATAGAACACAGGGTTGGACTTGTATGTTATTGAAAAGCAACTTCTTGACAGTGGAACATGTACTCACTAGGTGGCTTGGGGCTCTTGCATTGCCAGTTTCCCCCCACCCCTCCTCAGTGCACCAGTGGAATGTGCAACTGTGAAATAAGCTACTTTTAGAGATGGGGAGGTAAATTTTTCAGACGGCAGGAAGAGTGTGAAATGATGGGAAAAGATTAATAGTCATATTTAAAATCCAATCCTGAAAAACAATACAGTGGTACCTCGGGTTAAGTACTTAATTCATTCGGGAGGACCGTTCTTAACCTGAAACTGTTCTTAACCTGAAGCACCACTTTAGCTAATGGGGCCTCCTGCTGCCGCCGTGCCGCCGGAGCACAATTTCTGTTCTCATCCTGAAGCAAAGTTCTTAACCCGAGGTAATATTTCTGGGTTAGCAGAGTCTGTAACCTGAAGTGTATGTAACCTGAAGCGTATGTAACCCGAGGTACCACTGTAATGGTGTCTAAGTTCTAAAGAAAGCAAGAGACAAAGTTATTCGTGACTATTGGAAGTTTCGTATGATATAACAGGATGTCTAGGCCCACACAACTTTCTCTGGATTTTTCTTTTTTTTTTATTGAGGTGGGGAAGGTCTTACAATATACTATTTTTAATATATTATTACCCACCCATAGCAGTTGAGACCAGGTACATTACAAAAGCAAACAAACCATCAGACTAGAATGAAGAAATTTATAAATGTTGGCAAGACGTTTAGGGAGGGGGTCAACCACTGAAACAGTTTTGGAAAGTGGAAATGGAGCAATGTAAAACAAGGTCACAGAAATTGGGCAGGAATGAATCAATTCACTAAAGCAAACTGGGAAAGGGAAAGAGAACAAGTGCATATACTGTGCAATTGTATGGATATATATATATATATATATATATATATATATATATATATATATGCAGAGCTGTATCTATCACAGCTGGATTTGCTCCCAGCTGTTAACAGGAAGAAACAGAGGCTGAGAGAACAAAAAAACCTGGAAGAGAACATTTCACAGGCACTGTGATGTATTGAGGGAGTCTACGGTGATGGCGCCTCTGATAGTGTTTGGATGTGAGCTGTCATAACATGAAGGACTAGGCAGGATTTATTTATTAATTTACTAAAACATTTCCATGCTGCCTCTTCCCCCTTTTAGAAGTTAAAAGTAAACCAGGAGTAGCTCAGGAGGGGAGTAGGGTGGGGTAGAGATATTATGAAGGAGGGTTTGAATCCAATAGGCAGCAAAGGGATGCCAGAGGGATGGGTATAAGAGGAGGAAATAAAGTTGAAGGCTGTCTAGGGAGAGTACTCCACAGAGTGGGTACCACTATCCCAAAGCTCTGCTCTCTGACTCTGCAGATGGAACTTCAGCAAGCAGCAAGACATGGAGCAAAGCTGACTCTGCAGATCTTAATGTGTGGAGAAGGGCATGTGGCAGAAAGCAATCCCTGATACCTTTTGCAGGTGATAAATAGTACTCTGAATTCTCACAGTAACAGCACAGCTGAGTATTCCCCATCTGCCTCACCCCAACACACACAAACACACAATGTGTTTGAGTTATAACATTTTAGGTCCGCAGCTGAAATGTAAACAGATCCTTAATTACTGCAGTGTGTGCGTGCGCGAGAAAGTAGAGAATGATTGGCAAAACGGCCTTAAAACACTCAAGAGCTCATTAGTTGGGGCTTAAGCAATAAAGCCCTTTATCTAACTTTAGCTGTCCTCTTAAAGCTGACTTCTCAAAAACCTGTTGCTTAAGCGTTGATGGGAAAGCCAGCTTTAATAGCTCAGCTGCTGGCAAAATGCCTGACAATTTAAGACTGTGACTCATTTGTGGTCTATTTTTCTCATTCTCTCTCAGCCAGTTAAAGTCAAGGGTAACCAAAGCAGTGATCTGAACCTTCAACCCAGAGCTCAGATGCTAAGTGAACCAAAACTTTTCTGACGTTTGAAAATGACCACTTAACTCTCCTCCCTCTCCCCATTATTTTTCATTTCTACCTGCCAAGACTGGAAATGTAAGCACTAAAATATTGCAAAGATCGACAACACACACTCGCAGCATTCCTATCTGAATCTAGAAGGCAAAAGTGTTTCCCTGGATCCAGCAGAAAAGGCCAGCAGCATGCATAAGCAGGTTCCCTTGACCACAGCCAATATGGCAAGGCTATGCAACTCCATCTGCACTGTGATGGGCATATAAGGCCCACTGAATGGTCTGGATGTGTGTGTTTTTACAGATAAATGCCCCTCTCTATCCGGTTACTGAAGGGAATTCATTCTGCATTAGGGCTTTTGCATTTCAGAGTATAATAACTGTATTACTGGATCAGAGCACTAATTCAACATTCTGTTTCCAACAACCAGCAGCCAGATGTCTCAGACAAGAAGGGTTTCATAGAGCAAAACTGGACAGGAACCCATACCCAAGACTAGCAAGTGTATAAATGTTCTTTTAGCACAGCGATTGGAGCTTTTCTCTCAATGCAAACAGAATGCCTGGTGGGAGGGGATCTGGTTCAGGAATAATTGCTAATTGCATGAATGGTGTCACATCTAGTTTGACCCTAAATTATAGTTTTCCCCCTGTGGTATGCCTCAAGAGCCTGGTATTGAGATCTACATGGAAGTTCCATTAACAACTCAGAGGCTTACTCATTAATTTGTCTAATACTTAACAAAAGAAAAACCAGCCATCTGAGCTAGAGATCATTAGTATACCTTGTGGCACAGAAGTCCCCTGATAGTTACGTGGTTTGGCCGTGAATCTACTGCTATCCAGCTTCATTACATCACTGCATGTTCTATTATTATTATTATTATTATTATTATTATTATTATTATTATTATTATTATTACCCAGCCCTCCCCAGCCAAGGCCAGGCTCAGAGTGGCTTACAAGCAATAATAAAAACAAGTTGAATGATTACAACTTAAAAACAAAATTAAAATACAACATTAAAATATTGAAACATTAAAATATTAAAATATAGCCTCCTTGTAGGAGGAGAAGGAAAAGAAAAAAGGAAGAGAGGGAGGGAATCAAATTGGCTCCAAGCCAAAGGCCAGGCAGAACAACTCTGTCTTACAGGCCCTGCGGAAAGAAATCAGATCCTGCAGGGCCCTGGTCTCATGAGGCAGAGCGTTCCACCAGGCCGGAGCCAGAGCTGAAAAGGCCCTGGCTCTGGTTGAAGCTAATATAACTTCCTTAGGGCCCAGGACCACTAGGGTGTTGCTATTTATGGACCTTGAGGCTCTCTCTCTCTCTCCTACTATTCTCCTACTATTCTGAGAGGCTTCTGTCCACACTTTCCACACACCAATAGCAAACACACAAGCCTTTTTTATGACTTCCATGTAAGCTGCCTGTATGCTGAGCATGAATTCTGCAGGAGCAAAGTCATGTCCACTGGTGGTGTAATATCACAAATACCAACGGCGGACATTTGTCTGAATGCGAGTCCTTACATAGCCACCCTCTCACAAGAAGGAGATATCAGAAGGGTTGGTGAAACTTGCATTAAGGGAAAACATGAATAGCAAAAATACACCAAATGGGACAGAAGGAACCCAAAAAAGCTCATTGTGGACTTGGTAAGTTCAGGGAGAACATAATAAGAACCTAACAAGAGCCATTAGGCCAGCATCTTGTTGTCACAGTGGCCAACCAAATACCTGTGGGAAAATTGCGAGCAGAACATGAGCACAGCTGTATTCTGCCCTCATATGATTCCCAGGAAAAGGTTGTCAGGAGTTCAGCCTACACCCGACTGGCATGTTCCCTCCCTCCTGGTCAGCAACCGATTTATCTACTTGCACTTTGATATGCTTTCTGCTAGGTTGGCAGGAGCAGGGACCGAGCAACGGGAGCTCACTCCATCGCAGGGATTCGAACCGCCGGCCTTCTGATCAGCAAGTCCTAGGCTCTGTGGTTTAACCCACAGTGCCACCCACGTCCCAGCTTGATGTAGATAGGGTCAAATAAATTCATCTCCTTTAGTTGGTTGCTACCTTGGCTATATAATTTGCTCTAATTTTCCTAGTGGCAGTTGCAAAGAGTGGTACACGCCAGGTCACATACTTATCTGTGTCTGGAAGGAGATATAAAATCATGTCAGAGGGGTTCTGGCCAGGGGACCTTGTCATTATAGGTGCTAAAAATCTTTCTCTTGCTTCATTATATAAGGGGCAGCGCAAGATATAATGCATAACGTCCTCTACTTGCTTCTTTGGCTTGTGTCCTGGCTGTTTCAGCTACTAAGCCTTCTTTCAGCCTTTAGGAATGCATTGACGCTGCTGAACATTAATCTTCAAACTTTGGAGGACCGTCCTGCAGGTCACACATTCATCTATGAGAAGTCAGAATGAGGAGCGTTAAGTCTTTGCAAAACCTCTGAACGGACACTATAACTGAACTGATTAAAAAGAAATATGGTTGGCAGCGTGTTCTAGACGAGGCACCAACTCCTATCACAGTATCCAGTATCCAGTATCCAGTATCCAGTATCCTGACCTGCGCCGCTGATCCAGATTTCAAGACATGAAAACATCATAAAGCCTACTGCAAAATTATTTAAAAGAATCAAATAGTGGGAAATATAGTGTTTTATTCATTTCCTGCTCGTAAATACCAGCTGCTGCAAAATTCTGAAGTAATCTGCTTTGCCAATGATAGTTTTATCAGCTAAAACAGCGATGTGCCATCTATGGCTTTCCAGATGTTGCATCCCTAACTGTTGGCCATGCTAGCTGACCTTGATGTCCAATAACATCTGGAGGCCAAAGGATTTCCTGCCCCTGAACTTAAGACATTTAGCCCCCCAGATTCAAGACTCTGAAGATGCAGAACATTATTATAAGAAATCCTTTTTTTCTTTTTGTATTTTGAAACCTGTTTTCCTGCTCCAAAGGAATGGATTTCTATAGAAAAGTCTTTGCTTTAAAAAAAAAAGTCAGCTTGTTTAGTTTGCTCTGATACCTTTTCATTAGACATTCTTCCATTGACAGTCTTCACTGACAGTCCCCTTGCATCATGTTGCTTGTAGTCCCACTCTCTTAGCCTAACAGCTTGCTATAGTTTAACAGGAAATTTCTAAGTCTGTAGCCACTGTGAAAATTCACACAGATGCTTTCTCCAAGCAACCTTCATAAGGAACCAAATCCCACCCCATCCCCCACTTTGCAGTTTAGCATTATAGCACAAACTGGTTGTGAGAGAAAGCTGCCACCTGAACACTGGTACAAGAGGACATCTTGACTCAACCCCCCCCTAGAAAGCTATTGCGAGATGTCAGGTGCTTCCTTTGGAGGGTAAAAAAAAAAAAAAGGATTTCTCTGAAAGGAGGACAAGGCAACAGTGTTTGGTCAAGGGCTCCGTGTTCTCCTTGAGGCTACACAAGCAGCAGCAAAAAGATTTCATTTTCCGTTGAACAAATTTGACAGAGCCCTCTGCTCACCTTCATCTCTCTGCCAGCCATACCTCACTTGCACAAAGACGCAAAAACACAGGAGAAAACAAAATGGGGACAATGATCAAACACAACCACTGCTGCGTTGCTGTTATCGTCTTCTCGACTGAGCAGACCCTTCCCTTCTGATTAACCTTTTCGATAAGTATGAAGTGAGGAAATCATTTTGACTGCCTCACCTGATGCTTGTATTTTGAATGAAAATGGAGAGAAAATCCGAGGGTTGGGATATTTGCCTCCCTTTGGGGAAGGGGTCTTCTAAACCCCTAGAGATCTTTTCCAACTCCTGCTTGAACAAGCCCTTGTGACATCCCTTCTAAAAATGCATTCCTTCCTCCATACCCCCTTCAGAAGCAGCCAATATCATTTGCTTGAGCTCATGTGTATTCAGCTCACTCTTTTGAAATATCATTTCCTTTTAGCCCATTTCTATCCGTGGTTTAAAAAAGAAGCTATTATAATTAGACTTTGGCCTTCTCCTCTTTACTTTGGTCTTTGCCAAAGTCTAACATGCTCTGATTTCTGGCAATATTTATTTCCTTAAACTGCTGTACTCCTCTCAAGCACATCAAGTAGCAGCATGTCACCTATATGGAAGATCTAAGAAGAAAATAAAAGACCTTGCAGCTCTGATTCAAGTGTTAGCACTCCGCCCCAACATACAGTACTCAATTTGACACATCAGTGGAACAATAAGAGGGGAAATGGGTGTGGGGAGGAAACAACACCTTGAAGAGTACACAAAACCTACAATCTCTCAATCTTGGGTCACCTTGATTTTCACTGACAGGATATGAAAAATCCCAACTGCACTCACAGCATGTTTTTATTGCTGTTCTCTGATTTTTACATCTTGATTGTTTAGGAAGCAGAAGCAAACAATAAGTCCATTATTTACGGGAGCAAACAGATTAAAAGCTTAATTTTTCATAAGATGCTTTACGATTGCCTTTTACAAAATCACCTTATACATTGTCTACTCAAAAGTAAACCCCGTGGAGTTCTATGGGGCTTACTCCCATGGAAGTATGTATAGGGTTGCAGCCGGAATGTGCATTTCCCTATAGTAATATAAAAGTGATTTTGGATTACATGCTGGATAGAATACCTGCACATGATGAAAGGAGTCAATTACATAACAAAATAACCTATTCTTTATCTTTCTTCAGCTACTTGTGCATAGCATGTTAATTTGGAAATAATTGTTACATCCCAAACCTTCAAAATACCTATTCTTAAACACTAGGTAATTTAGCATTTGTCCTGTATTGTGTGTACTATATATACTTCCATCTGTAAATTCTTTGGTACCAACTCTTTGTTTCTGTTAACAAACCTATTTTAAAATTCACTTAATATATTTTCATGGTAGTTTTTACAACCTAAGGCAAGCCTATAAAGCAGTTATCACCACGTCCCCAAGCTGTGAAAATCACTACTGCATTTTGTTTCCTTTGAGTTGCGACATCCTTGTAATATATGTTTATTCACAAATATATAGAAACTACTGGGAGCGAGCAGACTCCCAAAGCAGTGTCTTATGTAGACAATGATAAAACATATTTTGTAATTGTTAGCTAATGTCCTGTGGTGTTACACATTTTTGCATGGTTTTTATTGCCTAGGCAGACGCATTATGTGACCCATGAGAGCAGCAAAATAACCAGACTGTACAATGGTGATGGGATAAAATCAGGCAAAATCTTTGACACAGGAGGCAGGGCAAAGGTTGGCATGGCATTGGGTCCCAGGATCAGTTCATCATTCCAGAAGCCCCAAGTTGATGGAATGGATTTGCTGGGTTTGGATCATGATGGAAGGTGGTGTTAGGATATAGTTACATTCCACCTTTAGAACAGATGTGTGGATTGTTGTATGCCTCATGTCTGTTTACTTCCAGCACAGTCTGCTGGGAACTTCCTTTGTATATTGCTTTTGCTATACGGCTGTTTGCTTGGACATGAAGGGAAGCAGACATATTTTCCTTTGTTCCTGATGCTGAATAAAACCTGTAAATATGCTTGCAAACGCATCTGTCCACCACTTCCGTTGTGAAAAGTTATTCATTCTGCTGATCAGAGCATGCTCAGTCTCTGAAGGCTTCTGAGGCTTGAGTCACTGATTGATGCTGTTCTGAGAACTGAAGTTTGCCCGGCTGCCAGCCGGTGGCTGGAGCCAGCTGGGGGCCTGCCAAATGCCCCCGTCTCCCCGGACGCATCCCAACAGGTGGCCCATGTTGAACCCTGTCCGTTGTGCAAGCCAAGAAAGCAAGGCCTCACTGGGGGACCAGGGTGCAGATTCCAACCAGGCAGAGACTGAACACAAGCTTGGGTTTGCCATGGCCAGTCCTCTTCTCAGGTCACTTATGTGTCTCCCTATCCTATGTTGATCCTGACCAATGCCATTTCCGTCCTCATACAATGTTCTTTCGCCTAACAAAGGAAAGTCATAAGGGTGGGGGGGGGATTCAACCAAGTGTCAATCAGGCTGGGGGGGTGGAATCATTTCCAGCCCTGTCAACCAGTGACCCAAAATTGCTCAGTGAAGGCTCTAAGCCAAGGGTGGGCAGGCAGGAAACTCTCAAAGCAAAATGGCTGTGAGCTTCAGAGGAAGCAGCCTTATATAGGCTTTCCCCTCCCTTCTGAAGCAATGACTCATGGGACAGCTTTTTCCCATGAGCCCATCACACAGAGAGGATACTGGGCAAAACCTTGCCCAGTATTTTGCTGCAATCTATGGGCCACAGCGTCACCAGGCAAAGTCATCCCATGCTTATGGGGCACATAATGGGGCTTGTATAAATGTATAATTGCTGTAATCTATTTTGGTTTTCCCCTGCCCATAGAATTGCAGTCTACAATATTTTTTTAGATAGATAGATGATAGACAGATGATAGATGATAGAGATAGATAGATAGATAGATAGATAGATAGATAGATAGATGATGGAGAAATATGGCCTAACTCAGGCATAGGCAAACTCCACCCCTCCAGATGTTTGGGACTACAATTCCCATCATCCCTGACCACTGGTCCTGTTAGCTAGGGATGGTGGGAATTGTAGTCCCGAACAACTGGAGGGCCGGAGTTTGCCTATGCCTGGCCAAAGTAGCTTCACAGCCACAAAGGCACATTTTAGTTTAGAATATTTTTTGTGGGTATGTTCAATACTTTGGTCACAAGCAACTGAAGAGCTTCTATATACCCTGCTTGACATAGTATGTTTCTGGATCTGATACCGACAGTTTAATTCTTTCTCGTAAATCTGATAGAAGAGAACTCAGAAGACAGAATCATAAGACAACAACTGTGGCATCATGAATGGATGGCAGATAAAAAGGAAAGAACAATTGTGTATGTTGATGAGAGACAGATGTATTTAAACCACTTAGGCAGGAAAGCAGCACCATAGTGACTATAGGTCTCAACTCAGATTTTTACCACCTTGGATGTCAGAAGAAACAAAATAGCATCCTATGAAGGCTACATCAAGGAAATGAGCATTCTAATGAAATGACCACCTATTTTAATTGGACCCATGTTAGAAACACAGATATATAAGCTAGGTGACAAACGGATCCTTAAACCAGGGTTACAGTCACCAAAATGACATGCCTAGTTGCCCTTTTGGGGCCAGATGTCTCAGAAGTCATATTTTTCAATACAACTTTTTCGCCATGTGCAAAATGTGCGAAACATTGGTGAAAACTGAGTGCTGAATTGGACATACAGGTTTATCTTCTAGACAAAGAATTTTCCATCGATTTGTGCAGGCTAGATGTGTGTAAAAATAATCCTGGTTCCTGCAAATTTACAAGAAGTTGCAAGAAAGAAACAAAAGAATATATCAAAGCTTTACTGATAAGCAGGGTCTCCACTGAGATAAAGAGGAAGACACAGTGGAGAAGCAGGCAGTTTTGAACAGGGCACTGGACCCACTTACAAATTGCACAGGAGATCATAGGATTTGACAAGACCTAAACATCATTTGGAGACCCATTTTCATACTCAAAGGAGCAAAATGGTAAAGGGATGATATCTTCAGTACTTCCTTTTGTATCTCTCCCCTGCTGCTGTGACCTAGATGAGCATTAATAAGAGGGGAAGAAAATGTTATACATATAAAGAAAAAAAGTTCAAGCAGGGGAAACATATATAATGAAGCAGAAGCCATTTAGCATGAACTTTAAAGTTCTCACCAATGACATTTTGAAACATGTCACATTTTCAGCTTTTGAATAATGTAGTGAAAGATCAGATCTCAACCAGGAATTGAAGTTCGGGATCAAACATCAGCTGCAAAATTAGAATTCAAATGGAAAGGTATTGCCACTAAATTAAATATACCTGCACACTGCTCTAAAGGTGGGAAGGGTATGGTCGCCACAATATTAGAATACTTGAAATAATAAGAGCCTTCTGTATAATGTGCACACACAGAGAGAGAGACATTTACACAACCAGTTGACTCATACATGTATTTATTTGCTTTCAGGGTCCACATCGTTATGAAAGCAGGTGCCATATGCTATCTGCAACAACTAGGGCAAATTCTAAATCTGTACTCAAATTTCTACAAGTCAAACCTTACTCAGCAATTTCATACAACCCACACCTGGATGTATTCCTGCATTCTCCTTGCTGCTCTTGTTTACTGGAATAGGTCATACAAACAGAGAGAGCTGCATGCAGCTGTGAATGGGTGGGCATTATGTCTGCAAAGTGTCATTCCTTAACACCATAAAAATTAACTTTATACAAATAAGGGAAGAAAAATGTGGAACTGTGGAAGCTTAAATAACCCTCCCCCCACAAAGGCTTCCCCACTTTTTTGCCTTCTGGGTTTAATAACAGGTCCCAGTAATTATATTTAGTATAACATTGGACAAAGGATATCTTTGGGGAAGAAAAAATACAGGAAAAAATATAATTCAGGAAGATGATTCTAATATTACTTTTTATTAGCTTCATTTCATGATATTGCTCCTTGAAAAGATATGAAAGATTGAAGAGTTCTGCAGTTATTGTTTTCTCGGTGACTTTACCACAGGAGTTGGAAAGTTTTGTTACCAAGCAAATGAAATCCATTATACCTGACAGCTGCACAGCCAAAGCTTCATGCATCTGAAGCCAAACTCGAGATTCCACAATCATGAAGTAGCAGTCCTTAAACCTGCCGTGAAGATCTCTGTGATCAAGTGTTGACTAGAACCCACAAGATTCCAGACATTCACTCATAACACTCATTTTTCAATGAGCAGAGTTCTTTAAAAGAATGACCTCACAGATTTATCTCTGTTAAACTTTTAGTGAAGTCTTGATGGGGAGAGTGAGCTCCTGAACCAAGTCAGCAAACTCTGTCCTTTTCCACTTTATGACTTTTCTTCATTCTATCACATTTGTCTTTTCTTTCAGCTTCTTTTGCAGCTTCTCTCTGCCTCCTTAGTTTCCTCCTTGACCATGCTCAACTTCCCAGTTTATGTGTGTAGAAAGGAGACTGTCTTCACATTGATGTCAACATCCCCACATTACTTTCAATCCAGATGTGTTCTCCTCCATATAGGCATAATGCAAGCTCACTAGTAAGTCAGGAGACATTTGATGAAAGCCACACAAAAATCCTTCCTTGCCTCAGTTGCAAACACTAGGTGGTTTCAGATAAACAAGTGATCACTGACTTGGTTAACACCACTCTAAAAACAAATGAATCATTACATGGTGACTTTATACTATTACAATGCAAGTTTCCCATCCAAAGTGTTTATGTGGCTAATAGAAGCAACGAGATAATAATTGTGCAAAGTACTAGTAAGGAAAAAACAACAACCCACTAGGTTTCCACTTGATTATGAACATTTAGACTCAATAAAGTTATTATTAATTAGGTGTATTCAGGTACACAGGAATACAGCCAAAGATATATCCTACTTATACTTTTATAATTTATCAGTGTCACCTCAAAATAAATTATTATTATTTATTGAATTTATATACTGCCCTATACCCGGCATGAGAAAGAAAGGAACTATGTCATTCAGTGTTTCTGTGAATGTGATCATTCTCATAAACATGCAACGTATAGTTTGAATTTGAAAAGAAGGTGTCAAAGAAAAGCATGATGTTGTATCTATAGATTATCTTATACATGTCAGCTCATTATATATTTCAGTCCAGGTGACAATTTTAAATATATGTCTCCTTTACACCAGCCTTTGTACAAGTATTTATGTATTGGTTTTCCTTATCTCTTAGAGCTTTCTCAAACCATTTTCTGTTACTTCAAATGGCATTTGATATATTTGGGCACATGGAATCAAGTAACACCAACAAATAAGAGCTGTTTGACAATGGAATGGATTACCTTGAAAGGTGGTGGATTGGGGTTTTTTAAAAAAAAACAACAACAGAGGTTGCTTGGCCATATCTCATGAATTCTTTGGCTGCCATTCCTGCACTGCAGGGGGTTGGACTAGATCAGGCACCCCCAAACTCAGCCTTCCAGCTGTTTTGGGACTACAATTCCCATCATCCCTGACCACTGGTCCTGTTAGCTAGGGATGATGGGAGTTGTAGTCCCCAAACAGATGGAGGGCCGAGTTTGGGGATGCCTGGACTAGATGATCCTCAATGTCCCTCCACTTCTACAATTCTATAATTCATAGAAAGGCTGCAGAGGGTTGCAACGAATATTTCTTTTTGCCATCACTGCTTTGGCTACTTAATATCAGTAAAAGAGTTGTGACTATATATGTAGACCACATGTGGGTACTATGCAGAATCAGTTCATGCAACTGGCACTTTTACATGATCCTCTGTCAGGCCACTAGGCCAATGGCAGCTCCACACATTCCCACTGACCAAACCAAGTTTAAAAGTTCTAGGGTCCATCTGGAACAAACATCCTAAAAAGACAAGGTTGTTTCCTAAAGGTCACTTCTCTATCTTATGCTACTTAGTGAGGAAAAATAATGCTCAAACAAATCTTTCTTTCAACTGTATCACAAAGTCCTTAACACTCATTCATCACATTCGCCAAATGACACTCTCCAGAAATGAACTATTTTACAACATTTATAGTTTCCTTTTCCTTTTCTTCATACCTCATGGTTATATGACATGCCTTAGCTCTGGAAGCCTAATTCATCATTTTCTTTTTGCGCACACATGCTACTTTTGCTCTGTTGGACTTCAAGCTAAGTATAGAAACAAGAGCAGTACACCAGGGAATTCAATCCCCAAGCAAGGACCTAAGATCTTCCTTCCAAAATCTCCAGCAATGGCATATAATGTCAAAAATGATCACAGTGTTCTACTTTTGTGTAATGAGCAAGCTGGAAAGCATGAGACCCTAGTCATAAGGCACCCATTCAAATTTCTCCTTATGGATGGCATTTGCTTCAAGGAATACAGCCCAATCATCAGCATTTTCCATCCCTTTCAGTACCCACGAATAATCATATTATTCCTTATCTATTTTGCAGTACTTTTTTGTGGATCTCATTTAGGCCCCTTTTCAGTCACAAATGGGAGGGGGGGAATAGTTCAATGTTATTTTCCATAATAAGGTTCTTACTGACTGCAAGCCTGTCAAAGTGAACCACTTAATGTAAGAAGGTAAGAAGACTGCCCATTTGATCCAGGATCCTGTTTTCACAGAGGCTAACCAGGTGCCCGTGGGAAACCCGTAAGCAGCACTCCCCCCTCCTGTGGTTGTTAGCAACGGGTCTTCAGAAGCAGAGACAGAGCATAGTCATTATGGTTAAAGGTAAAGGTAAAGGGACCCCTGACCATTAGGTCCAGTCATGGCCAACTCTGGGGTTGCGGCGCTCATCTTGCTTTATTGGTCAAGGGAGCCAGTGTACAGCTTCCGGGTCATGTGGCCAGCATGACTAAGCCGCTTCTGGCTAACCAGAGCAGCGCTCGGAAATGCCATTTACCTTCTTGCCGGAGCGGTACCTATTTATCTACTTGCACTTTGACGTCCTTTCGAACTGCTAGGTTGGCAGGAGCACGGACCGAGCAACGGGAGCTTACCCCGTCACGGGGATTCGAACCGCCGACCTTCTGATCAGCAAGTCCTAGGCTCTGTGGTTTAACCCACAGCACCACCCGCATCCCTAGCCATCATGGTTAGTAGACACTAAGAACCTTATCTTCTATGAATGAGCCCAATCCTATAGGCTGGTGGCCATCACTGCAGCACAATCCTATACATGCCTTCTCAGAGGTAAGTCTCTGGATTTAATGGATGGCTTGATGAACATGTTGACCCAGCATGCAGAAGCAGTGAAAAGGGGTAGAGGTTAAACCTATACACATACCCTTCTCATTATTTGGACTACATCTTGCTAAAATGGCTACAGCAGTGGACTATAAATAAACAGGACTGAAGGCAGTGCTATTTTTTCTAGAAAAAGAGGTGCTGGAATCACCATGAATGCCACCTTTGCCCTCTTATAATGTCAGTGATGCCCATCTGAGAGGTGCTGGAACTGAGTTCTGGAGAGTTCCAGCTGAAAAAAGCCCTGACTGAAGGGAAAGGTTTGGTGAAAAGCCAGCTGGGGTTGCAGTCACCTTTCTACTCAGTTATACCTCATTTTTATGACCACATTCCAACATACATAGCCACTATTTTTTTAGCAAGTGCTTAAACTAGGTACCGCTCCGGCAGGAAGGTAAATGGCATTTCCATGTGCTGCTCAGGTTCACCAGAAGCGGCTTAGTCATGCTGGCCACATGACCTGGAAGCTGTACGCTGGCTCCCTCGGTCAGTAAAGCTAGATGAGCATCAGAACCCCAGAGTTGTCCGTGACTGAACCTAATGGTCAGGGGTCCCTTTAAACTAGGAATTAATATTTGGATCAATAGTTATGATTCATTTTATAACATTTTTTTTAAAAATGCAAACAATTAATGTGTTGCACACACAAATTAAAATACTATGCCCTATATATATTCACTTGTTATATATTGGTGGACATGTAGGAATCCTCAGCTATCACCTTCCCTCTCTCTTGCTCCAATTCAAAAACAAAAAAAAGGAGGGGAGAATGAGATTTGGAATGCACAGAACCCCAGTCTCCAAGGACACTAAAACTGGCCACCCATGACTGACAAATAGACGCCTTGCTTGTATTTTTCATTAAGTGAGAATTGCAGATACTGGCACATTAGTTTTTCACCTCAGCATCTGTTTTTAATGTGTTCCTAAATTTCCCAGTTTCTACGGCTAACAACATAGCCCTGAGCAATAGGTGTTTTCTTTTCTTTCAGTTGCTTCTAAAAGGGAGGGAGGGAAACAAGATTCACAAATGGTAAAAACAAAAAAATCATGCATAAGAGTCTGCTAAAGGTAAAGGTACCCCTGACTGTTATGCCCAGTCGCAGACAACTCTGGGGTTGTGCGCTCATCTCGCTCTATAGGCCAAGGGCGCTGGCGTTTGTCCGCAGACAGCTTCCAGGTCATGTGGCCAGCATGACTAGGCTGCCTCTGGTGAACCAGAGCAGCACACGGAAATGCCGTTTACCTTCCCACCGGAGTGGTACCTATTTATCTACTTGCACTTTGACGTGCTTTCAAACTGCTAGGTGGGCAGGAGCTGGGACTGAACAACGGGAGCTCACCCTGTTGTGGGGAATCGAACCGCCAACCTTCTGATCGGCAAGCCCTAGGCTCTTTGGTTTAGATCACAACACCACCCGCGTCCCAAGATTCTACTACTCCCAGCCTATATAGAGCTTGCAAATGCTTTTAAAGCAGCATTTTTGCCTACTCATCCTATTCAACCCAGACACTGCCACAAATGTAACTAACGTAAACTTGTGAAATTTACCACATGTACACTCAGGGTCTGTCGACACATGTGTACCAAAGTAATTTCCAGTTCAAATCCCCAACATTTGCTCATGGAACGTCCAACACATTGTCTGCCACCACTACCCCCTATACCTTTATATGCAACATGGCTGAATAATCAATTGTTTACTAGCAACAGCAGCAGCAGCAACAACAACAACAACAACAACAACAACAACAACAACAACAATTTTTTATTTATATCCCGCCCTCCCCAGCCAAAGCCGGGCTCAGGGCGGCGAACAACAATAAAATAATACAACATTCTAAAAGCATTTCATTATAAAACAACCTCTATTTAAGGAAGGCAGAGAATATGTATGCAAAGTATTTTAAATACTTCATAATCAAAACCATTATCATTTAGGTTAAGACAAAAAATCCATTTTTAAAAAATATGGATGGAGGTATACATTTATTTATTTTCATAACTTATATCCCATTTAGAGGCAGAAACTCAAAGTAGTTTACATCATAAAAAGAACAAGACATTGCATAATATATGGAAACTGCTACTTACTGGAGTACAGAATACCTATGATTGAAATAATGAATATGAGAACAAATCGGAAAGAAGAAACATGAAGACTGCAACCCAATTCTTTGCAGTACCTGGACAGTGAGAGGGGAAATGTGTTGAGATGTCCTGGCAATGATTTGCAGGATTTCCCCAAGTTAACATCCAGAGAGACAGAATCTGGAAGGGGGAGAAAGAGATATGAAGAAGCATACATATGCCACACAAATGGAGGGCTTTATTAACACAGCCATATCAAAATGTCATGGGGTTTTCTGGTGCAGGCATCTGGCTGCAGTGACATGTCTTGTTTTATCTTGTCACACTCATCTTGTACAGTGCAATCTTTTACTGGTGACGCTTCACAGCAGTGACACATCTATCAGACTAAATATATGGGGTCAGATTCACTGAGGCAGGCACAGAGAGGTTTAAATTACTACCCATCATGTCCGCCTGTCCCTTTGCATAGTCCCTCGTTATCTCATGCCAACCCTGCGGGGAAGACAGATGGTACTGCTGGTGACATATGTACCCAGGGCATCCTCCATGACTGGTCAGCTTAAATATGCACCACAAACTCCATGAGATCTCCAACAGTAGCAGAAAATGCATCATTCTGTACCTTGACCAAGTCATCCCTGCACCCAGTACTACGTCCTTTCACCCATCTTGGCCAAAATAGAGCAACAGGCAATGACTTCATTTCAACAAGGTCTCTGCCTGTTATTGGAGGTTTCTTCAATTATCTTCTTCTTCTTTGGCGGTCACTCGTAGCCGCGTAATATAATAATAATAATTTAATACTAATAATTTATTATTTATTCCCCGCCCATCTGGCTTGGTTTCCCCAGCCACTCTGGGTGGCTCCCAATCAAATATTAAAAACACAATACAGCATTAAACATAAAGAGTAAGATTGTCTTCCATGAACATGGTCTTAACAGTGAGTCCACAAGTGACTGTGGAGGCCAATTCTGGATCCACACGTCCTTCCACAGTGGGGGCATAGGTTTCTGGGCAGGAGTTGATCATGGTGAGGGTTTGCCAAATGTGCCTTCCTCTTTGCTCATTTCTCCCTTTCATTCTGAGTTTGAGCGTCTTCAAAGCCCATGACACCTTTGGTAAAGGCTGTTCTCCAATTGGAGCGCTTGCAGGCCAGTGTTTCCCAGTTTTCGGTTTATACTACAGTACTTTTTTTTTTAAGTTTTGCCTTGATTCTTCAGTTATAGCCTTTCCCCATCAGAGAAAGGAACCTTGATGAATATACAGAACTTTGTGGAGGTCTATTGCATTGCAACAGAAGCCTGGGAGTGGTGTCCTTATGGCATCTTTCCTGTGCCAAGTCAATAAACTATAATAAAAGGACCAGCAGGTCCAGAGCAAGCAATTGAGTTCCTGCCTATGCTGGTACCACATTACCTGGAGGCTGGGCAATGCTAATACACAATGGAGCCACATCACTGGTCCCATCTGCATGGTTCATTTATGCAAAATGTTATTGAAGCAGCCTGGGAGGAAGTACAGCGGAGGTGAAAGGCAATCAGGGAAAAAATAGGAGATGTGCTTCAGGGTGCTTCTAATTATAGGACAATATCACACAAAACTAGGAGTTTGGGTTTTGCAGACTTTTGATTTTGCAGCAGACAAGGAAAGTCTCCAGAGAAATGTGTCATGCCACTTTTTAAGTGACACGCATACTAAGAAGGGCCAAGGTGGAATGATCATTTAGTGTAAATGCTTAGGCTGCATACATAGCATAGATTCAAAGCACATTTAAAACACATGGCTTCCCCATGTGTACTTTCCCCCTTACAGAGCTACAATTCCCATTGCCCTTAACAAACTACACTCTTAAACTGTTGAATAGCTTGAAGATCATGATAAGCTTTGATTTTCTATTTTCTACCGTGTCCCTTGAATCACTTACACACTTCTCATTAACCATCTTCAGAGGCAGAAAGCACAAACGCTATTGCAGGAGCACAGCAGCTTTGGTTTACTCTGGTTCACAAAGGACTTTCTTTAATTCATGAGCAGGTGTTTCTATTTAAGCTTTAGAATCAACATGAATTCATGATTTCAATATGAAATCCTGTTGGGGCTGCTGCATTTCACTTAACATTGTCAAATCTTTTCCAAATGATATGTTCCTTATGTTTTCAATGCCAAAGGGGGGGGGGGGGGAGAGAATTACAGCAGGCATAAAGAACTAAAACATTACTTTTGACAAAGAACATTTTAGTCTGCCTTTTTTCTGAGATCAGGCGTTGCTTTTCCCCTTTTCTTCTTCACAGTGCAAGGCACTGTAATGTATAAGAAGAACATATAATAGAAGATAAAGAAAACAAGAAAATAACCAAATACAGACTGAGGATCCAGTAAAACAGGGATTTATTTATTTTCAGCTGGAACTCAGCACTGGCACCTCTTAGATGAGTGCCATTGCCACTATAATGGTGAGTTCATGGTGAGTTCCATCACCTCTTTTTCTAGAAAATTAACAGTAAATATTTGTCTCAGACTGACATATGAAGGCCATTTTATCTGTTCACATCTGTACAACGTTTCTAGGGCAGCAACTGAACATTGGCCAAAACACCCTATCTACATAACATGACAATACCTGAAGATCAAGCTGGTGGAGAAGTGGCTCAGAGGAAAGTAAGAATTACAATCAGCCATGTGTGAGACAGATACAGGTAAGAGATCTCTCATGCCATGTCAGGCTTAATTTTCAATAAATCTACGATCACTTTCTTGGGGAAGACTTTCGTAAAGTCAGAGATGTCCCACGTTCCGATACACAAAATTTTGATAACATTCCCTCAGGCAGAATTCCTTGGCTAAACTGAGACCTGGAACAAAATAACATCCTTCCTTGGTGCTGGAAGGCTGGTGAACAGTAAAGAAGGCTTACTCCTTGTTGCTTGGTAGCAAGGCAAGTAGGTGGAACAGCATATGACAGGTCATATCACTTGAGTTACTGAGGTCAATCAAGCTAGTCAAAAGGAAACAGTCACTCACCCACTGAGATACTAGCTTAGGGAAGCTTAAGAATCATTGTGGATTTTCTGGTGAACTGTTTTAGGACAGCGAAGCCAAAGATGAAAAAGATGCTGCGAAGTAGCAGGTGACTACAGAACAAAAAGAGAGCAAACATCAAAGAGGCTCCTTTGAATAAGTAGCTTGGCCATGTGATATATACTAATTTCAAGGTGGTCATCACATAAGGAAATACCTGGTGCATTCCTGATGGTTTTTGCGTGGCGAGTTCCCGCCCCCCACCAGAAAGAAATAAAGACACGTGACACCAGAATTAAGGTTAAATGGGCGAATTAGGCCACAACTTTATTGATTTCAGGAATGAGAGGCATTGGCTTAGGCATTGGTCCTAATGACTATCCAGCTCCAGCCCGTTTGCTGGAGACCGGGAAGGGTTATCCCCATAAAGGGGGAGTCCTGCTGAGGCACGTCAACTAGGAGCTCCCCCGGGTCACTGTTCGGGGGCGTGCCTTAGGCCCACACCTCCATAGGCTTCAGACAGGGCCACGCCCCCCAGAGTCCTTTATTGGACCACCCTTCATTCTTTAACCCCTTTAACCTCTAAACCCCTCCTTACCAATGACTAACCTAAAAGGAACAAGGTAAGCAGGAGGAAAAAACCACTACAAACCCCCCGAATACAAACCTAACCAAAACAAGGTGGCTCACTGGCGAAGAGAGGGTGAGCCCCGGCCGTGCCGGCCCTAAATAGGGCAGGCCATGCCCCCCCAGCCACCCGATTGGCTGGCTGGGAGGACGAAGCAGCCGGGATTCCCCTGCTCTCACAGGGGTTGCGACCCAGCCCCCGCACACGTGGGGTGGGCATGAGCCCAAAACCCCACCTCCTTGTCAGGCCCGGAAGTGGCTTTATAAAATATAAAGACAGGCAGGCAAATAAAAACACACACTACTGCCCCTAGGATGGTCTCCTTACTCAAGGAAAACATTTAAAATGAATTATATGATTTCCCGTCTTTTTGCTCTGAATGCATGTACATAGGACTCAAAAGTCTGATAATGATTTAGACAGCTGAAATTGGCCCAATAGCTGATATCTTTTTTGCTTATATGCTATGTCTGACATCTTACAGGATTCTAATTAGTGAGGACAAAGATATGATTCACTGGAAGATTGCCCCTGAAGGAATGTAAGAGAGAAACATGAGAGAAAAATAAGAATTGCTCCTCCTACACAGAGAGATGCAAAGTGGGGTATTAAACTATTACGTATTTCCTGTCTCCCTCTCAGTGTCATTTTTTTTGAGTTGGGGGGCTTGGCTCCCTCAGGAATGCATCCTACGCACTCCCAACTCTGGATTTTCAAAAGTGAATGTGTGGAAATGTAAATTTGGGCCTTTTTTTAAAATAGAGAAAATAGAGAACCGGGCAGACCTTAGATGCTATTTGCGAGATTGCAACTGCTAGTTAATGAAAAGTTAAATTAGAGCAGCAGTGTATTTTCTGTCCTGCAGCAAAAACTCAATCCTTATCTCACATCAGCATTGCCAATGATAGGCCTCCTTTTAGTGTCCTGGCTCAAAAAAAAGGTAACAAAATTGTTTTGGACTATATAATTTGAGCAGCTTTGACAGTCACACCCCCAAAGGTCTCTGCAAAGTGTGAATCGACATCAAGGGGAAGTGCTCAAAGAGATCAGCATGAGATCAGAGTGGGTCCAACTTCATTTTGGCTTCCACGGCTAAGCTGGAATAAATGCCTTCCATATTTCAAACTATATAATACACCTTGTTTTATTTGATTATGCTATTGCAATGCTGAGCTAGTTTCTGTTTGCTGCCATTGCTATGCTGAGTGACCAACTGTGTTCTAGTGAGGATGAAAAAGAGGAGCCCCAGCCTTCATTATTGAGGTTATTAATATTATGCATATGGAAGCAAATTGGATGAATAAAAACTGACTCTTGGAAATGAAAGTACTTCAGTCTAATAGTATGGTTCAAAAGCTTTACTTGCAGAACTTGACTCCAAAGACAACTTGAAAAGTTCCATTCAGATAGTTGCATCATATCATATACTGGTCCCAGCATAGGTCAAATATCTTAGATTATAAATATCTTAAATCCAGATCTAAAAAATCAAAGCTCTCTCTTCTGAACAGCCTCCGTTAGCTCAAGGCTCAAGGCTGTTTTCCTACGGAAGAGAAATTAGCAGGTCAATTCTCTTCCGTGGCTTCACAGGAAAGACTCACACACCTAAAATGAAGACCTAATGATTAGCATATGCATAGACCTGTAACACTATATCTTTCCTGTGATTTTGAGCTCATCACTTCATGAGGTACAGCCCCACTTAATGATTAACATTAGGCTCTCTACTTCTGCTCTTGTTTAGCGTCAACGGAAATTTACATACAGTATACATACAGACACATTACAGAGTTACTTTCCCTTTCAATGTACATTAAACAATTATATTTAATGTTCCTTTCCAGGGGCCAGGGATCTACCCCACAGCTGTAATGCACAACAAGGAAAATCCCTGCACCTGGAATTGGCTACAACCATCTTCTGAGAAGTGGACATATTGGAGCACATCATAGCCTAGTGTCCAAGACTAAACACTGATATGTAACTTGGGATCTTTCTTATAGGCTGAATCAGATTGAATTCCTCAAAACATGGTAGTAACTGTTGATGGTTTGAGTGGTAGTGCTTACTGCAACCAGCCACTCAAAAGACCAAATCTAGGAATGCCACTGGATATCTTGATTAAATTGTTGATTGATTTGTAGCTTGCCTTTTTGAATGTATTTTTTGAACCAGATATTGTAAGGCTGTCCTGGGTTCCTTCTAGAGGAAGGTTGTGATAAAACAATCCAACAATTATTACTATTATTGCTATTTATTTGTTTGTTTGTTTTTCAGATTGCAAGGAAGTCATTTTGTATGTCCATGCTTCTCGTGCCATTATCTGAAGACACGGAGCTGAGAGGGATATTCAAGTCACCAGTGAGGCTAAACTCCTTGGAAATACACCAGGGTTCTCCATTTTTGCTGGAAATGGGGTGGTTTTTGAGGGATTTGATACTTTCTCCAGCATCTTGATCTGAGGTTAAACATAAATCTACTGGAAGTAACTATGTACATGCCACTAGCAAATTTTTATCTACCAAGTGCCCCATAAAGTATCCAGGAAGCTGAGAGCATACATTCTTTAAGAATTATGGATGTCTGAATACATTAAATAGATACAGTCTATTAGCTGGACATTATATATGTGTATATTGATGCGTTAATTGAGGTAATCAATATTACTCATCCAAGAGTTGGATTAGCAACAAATGCAAGGAATCTATTCTCAATGTGATGAATGCTCTTGTCAGGAGACCAACAGCTGTTACTTAAAATGTTAGATTCTGAATGAAACTGGGCATCTCTGCAATCTTCTAGGGCTTCCTACAGGCAATGTTTAATACAGTAAAAAAACAAAAATCCAATCCAGAATAGTCTTACCATTTCCATATGAATATGTGAAAAGAGCCATGGAAGTACTTTGGGACAGACACATTTATCTTTTTCAGAAGATTTACTTTTTTAGACATGATAGTGATAAGGGTGGACCACAAGCATGACATGAGTCAACAGTGTGATGCAGCAGCAAAAAAAGCTAATGCTATTCCAGGCTGCATCAACAGAAGTACAGTGGTACCTCGGGTTACATACACTTCAGGTTACATACGTTTCAGGTTACAGACTCGGCTAATCCAGAAATAGTGCTTCAGGTTAAGAACTTCGCTTCAGGATGAGAACAGAAATCGTGCTCTGGTGGTGTGGCAGCAGCAGGAGGCCCCATTAGCTAAAGTGGTGCTTCAGGTTAAGAACAGTTTCAGGTTAAGTACGGACCTCTGGAACGAATTAAGTACTTAACCTGAGGTACCACTGTATAGTGTCCAGATCATAGGAAGTAATACCACCACCCTATTCTGCCTTGGAATACTGTGTCCAATTTTGGGCACCACAATTGAAGAAGGTTGTTGGCAAGCTGGAAGATGCGTAGATGAGGGGAACCAAGATGATCAAGGATCTGGAAAGTATGCCTTATGAGGAGCGGTTGAAGGAGCTGGATATGTTTAGCCTGGAAAACAGGAGATATGATAGCCACAGGGCTGTCTTAAGCATATCTGGTGTCATGGTGCAAAATTCCCTCTGGCACCACTGCCCCCCCTTCCCAGAGTTGTAGACCTTTTTTTAGGGAGGACGGCACTGCCGACGGGGCTGGAGGAGGCGGGCAGCGGCTGGAGGGTGGCTCCTCCGGCGGGGAAGAGGCGGAGGCTTGACGCGGCTCCTCCTGGCTCAGCTGGCCACTTCGTGGCATGGTGTCCATGGCAGACGGAGGCTCTGGGCGCAGCGCTGCTTCGGCATGGCATGGCAGAGGTGGGCGAGGGTGGCGAGCTGATGCTGGGAGGCGCTGCGTCCAGCCTCCACTTCTTCCCTGGCACCCTCCGGAACTTGGCACCCTGGTGCCCTGCACCACTATCCTCTATGAGTAAGACGCCCCTGGATAGCCACCTTCAAATATCTCAAGGGCTGTCACATGGAAGAGGGAAGAAACTTGTTTTCTCCTGCTCTGGAGGGTAGGACCTGAACCAATGACTTCAAGTTACAGTGGTGCCCCGCAAGACGAATGCATCGCAAGATGGAAAACCCGCTAGATGAAAGGGTTTTCCATTTTGGAGGTGCTTCGCAAAACGAATTTCCTATGGGCTTGCTTCGCAAGACGAAAAAACCGCAAGACGAAGAGACTCGCGGAACGGATTCTTCTCGTCTTGCGAGGTACCACTGTACAAGAAATGAGATTCTGACTAAACATCAGGAACAATTTTCTGACAGTAAGAGCTGTTCAACAATGGAATGGTCTCCCTTGGGAGGTGGTGGAAGTTTTTAAGCAGAGGTTGGATGGCCATCTGTCATGGATGCTTTAGCTGAGATTCTTGCATTGCAGGGGGTTGGACTAGGTGACTCTGAGGGCCCCTTCCAACTCTGCAATTCTATGATTCTAAGCAATTCTATTTGTCCTTTGTTTTTCTATGGGAAACAACAACACACTGCAGCAACCAAAACATTCTGATAATCAGAAGTTCAGGTAATGGAGACTGCTTGAAACACAGTCACAAATAACACAATGTTTTCCAAACTGATTTCCATATTATATTTTCTGAGATGCTTTCCTGGTTCCGTATGAAAGAAAGAGGTCTTACTTCCTGAGAGTCAACCTCTTTGCTTTTAAGGGCTACGATAAATGCACAGTACTTGCAATCATTTTATTCATTTGTTTGCTCATTTCTTCTTCTTCTTCTTTGGCGATCACTCATAGCTGAGTAAGATTGTCTTCCATAAACACGGTTTTAACAATGAGTCCGTAAGTGACTGTGAAGGCCAATTCTGGACCCACACATCTTTCCACAGTGGGGAAATTGGTTCCCGGGCAGGCATTGATCACGGTGTGGATTTGCCAAGCATGCCTTCCTCTTACCACGTTTCTCCCTTGCATCCTGAGTTTGAGATTCTTCAAAGCCTATGACACCTTTGGTAAAGGCTGTTCTCCAACTAGAGCACTCACAGGCCAATGATTCCCAATTGTCAGTGTTTATACTACATTTTTTAAAGACTTGCCTTGAGACAGTCTTTAAACCTCTTTTGTTGACCACCAGCATTACGTTTTCCATTTTTAAGTTTGGAATAGAGTGGTTGCTTTGGAAGACAATCATCATTTATAAGAGAATTTCATCATATGATCCTAGTAAATGCAGTACCTTTGATAACATACAATAAGACTCCACTACAATAAAAGCAATGCATCACAATTTATAAAAGCACTTAAAAATGCAGCATCATTAAAAGCACCCAAGGAGTCAAATAATAGTCTTATTCCTAGTCCTTTTTACTTCTATCTTCGGGTCTGCTCTTAAAAAAGGCGGGAGGTAATGATAAACTCAATCTGCTGTTCACATGCATAGGTTACATTTGATATGCTATGCCCCCTCAGGGACTGGATTCATTCACCTGCCAGCCCAGATTAGGATCACCCTGAAATTCTGCAAGATGAAGCAGACCTTGTTTCATACAGAGTAAATCATGCACTAGCATTCCATTTTATCTTGCATCTCAGTGAAAGGGATCACTGCAATTTTGTTTTTTCTCTTAGAGAGTTTTCTGGAAATGTTAAGATTTAAATTCGGACTGAGATGAAAGGAGGGGTGGTCACTTTTCAAATACACCTTTTTTAGTGCTTCCCAATTTTCCAGTGACTGTGAATTGTGATTAAAATGTTTGCATGTTCTCATGGAGGGCAACTGGTGGTCCCCCTGGATAAAATTAGCCTCATAAACAACCCAGGATCATTGCCTTCACTCTTAATACTATTCATTTGCTCACAGTAATGATGTTGTCACTCAGCCAGATCTGATTGGATGCACAGTATTGCAATATCGGCAATACCGTTCACTGCATGCTCACTGATCACTAGGAACACGATGTAGACATTAAATCCCTGGATTACACTTGAAGGAGCAGTAGATCAGATAAACAATTCCTCTGAACTTGTTTAAAAGTGGACAGAGATTCCACACAGGCAGATGACTTTTTCAGGGAACATTTCAGGTAACAGCTTTCACCTCACCACTTGAAACAGGTGAATGCTCATAGAAGCCCTAGTTGGAACCCAAATCTACAGGTGTCAACAAAACTAAAATGTAACAAATGTTGTATTAGGACATAAAACATAGAATAAGCCTACAGGAGGTAGCAGTAATTGCCCAGGTCACTGGAAACATGAAGTAACCTTCATTTAAAACTTGAGTAATCTATGTTAGAGCTCTGAACTACTTAGATTGCCCTTTAAAAACAATGACAAGAAGATCTGAAACAACATTCTTACTGTTCAGTCAGTTCTTAACCTGAAATTTAGGTAACCCTCTGATGAAAGCAGGCATCCCTGAACCCTTAATATATTTCTGCTAAGTTAGACATGGAGTCCAACTCTGTTTCAAAAGGACTTTGGATGGAAGACCTTGGTGGACCAAAGCTTGGCCTGGGCTTCAGCCACATGTTGAGTGGATTGTGTTAAACTGGTTATAAGGCGAGCACTTTTGTCCCATTTTCTAATGTTCCTTTCACACTGCACTCGCCTGTTATGTCAAATCCTGACCATTATATCGCCATTTTGCAGTAAATGTCATTCATGCACCAGAAAGCAACAAACGTCACCAGAGATGTTGGTTCTGCCCACCCTCTATGGACATGGGCACTGCTGTTCCCCCATGATTCACCATGTCCCTCTCATTCTACGTTCTGCCATTCTTCTAGCCTTTACTGTTTGGGCAGGACTTTCTATGTTGAAATATCAGCAGACTTTTTTTTATGGCCAGGAAAAAAGAAAGAGGAAAAGGAAAAAGTCACAAGCCTTAAAATGGGTGGGAGTACAGTGCATCACATGAGCAGCTGTGCTGCGAATCTGCGAAAATGGCAGGAAAGTTACCATACAAAACTCCCACAATTTTCTGGGTTAAGGCTGAGATAGCTCAGTTAGGAGAGAATGAGGTTTTAATCTCAAGGTTACGGGTTCCAGCTAGAGCTGCCATACATTTGGATTTTCTGGGACATTACTGGAAAACAACTTTGGGGTTATCCAAATGGAAAGCTACACTGCTGGAAAAGCTTAAAGGCTTGGGGATCCCACAGCAGACCCTGATAGCGATAGGCTTCGAGAAAGCTAGGACTACAATTCACCAGCGTATCTGGGACGTAGAATTGCAATGCCACATGAGCGAAATGATCAAATATCCAGCAATAAGGGACCATGGGAGAGGTTTCTCTCCAGCTAACTATCTGTCAGGTCTTCAGGTACCCAAATACAGACGGTCTTTTACCCTCGCTAGATTCAACGTTCTCCCTTCTGCCTTACTTCAGGGCAGATTTGAGGGTAAACCATATACAGCACGGGTCTGCCCTTGTGGCTCGTTGGAAGTTGAAACTGCTCCACACGTACTATTACGTTGTCGTTTTTATGAGGATATACGTTTGACTTTTATTACACCTGTTTTGCAAAAGTCCAGGAAAGTATCGGAACTCCATAGTTTAAAACTACTGCTAGAGGACAAGAATCCCAAGACTACATTAAATGTAGCTAAATTCTGTGTGTCTGCAATCAATTGCAGGAAGCAAGTGATACCCCATAATGACCAAATCCCTAAATGTTAACTACAGGGAGCACGCTAATAATTAATTTTAATTTTTATATTTAAATTCTTGTTATATTCATATTGTCCTTTGTATTTCTGATATATTTTTTATGATCTGTGATATTGTGTGTGTTGACGCTGGTCGGTGACCGTATTAATAATAAATTCAAATTCACTTTGGGGTTTGCTCGATTTCAGTGGTTCCCTTAAAAAAAGCTCAACAAATTTGGGGTTCGTCTAAAAAATGCTCAACAACTAGGAGTATCCTGGTTTTCACTTTTTAAAATATGGCAACCCTAATTTGAGCCCCACATTGGATAAAAGATTCCTGCATTGCAAGTGGTTGGATCTTCACGGTCCCTTTTACGTCATGTGAAAGCTCAAACACAATGCTCAACATAACAGTCAGTGAAACACTGGGGAAACCAAATAAAGTGCAGTTTATTCTGGCTGACTCAGCTTCTGATTTTGCTTATAAGCCAAAAAAATAGCAACTCTAGCCCACATGGTGACTCACTGTGGTGTCCAGAGACCTCAGTATGGCATGAGAAAGCAATATTGTCTACAGCTACTCTTTTACCACATTGGTTTTGAGTCCAACCAGACTTGTTAAAGGGGAGTAATCTGCAAACAATAACCTTGAAACAGCATTCACACTTCGTCATATGCTCTTGAATCACCCTGCTGTCCCTTTTTATTTTGCCATATGCTCTGCCCAAAACATTTTATTTGGGTTTCCTTGTCTTTATTATAATCTTTCCTTATTCAATATTCTCTTAACAAAACCACTCTTTTCTTTTCAACTAATCCAGAACGCGGCAGCTAGACTGGTGACTGGGAGTGGCCGCAGAGACCACATAACACCGGTCTTGAAAGACCTACATTGGCTCCCAATACGTTTCCGAGCACAATTCAAAGTGTTGGTGCTGACCTTTAAAGCCCTAAACGGCCTTGGTCCAGTATATCTGAAGGAGCGTCTCCACCCCCATCGTTCTACCCGGACACTGAGGTCCAGCACCGAGGGCCTTCTGGCAGTTCCCTCACTGCGAGAAGCCAAGTTACAGGGAACCAGGCAGAGGGCCTTCTCGGTAGTGGCGCCTTTCCTGTGGAACACCCTCCCACCAGATGTCAAAGAGAACAACAACTACCAGGCTTTTAGAAGACATCTGAAGGCAGCCCTGTTTCGGGAAGCTTTTAATGTTTGATGTATTATAGTATTTTAATATTCTTTTGGAAGCTGCCCAGAGTGGCTGGGGAAGCCCAGCCAGATGGGCGGGGTATAAATAAATAAAATAATAATAATAATAATAATAATAATAATAATAATAATAATAATAATAATAATAATAACAACAATAATTTTCTCTTCCAAGTCTCTTACTCCTTTCTCTAGCATAGGTGAATGCTTTGAGTATGAGACCAGTGGCCAGTGCTCCCCAAGGAGTTAGTGCATCTAACAGGAAAGTTTTTCGAGTTTTTCAGTGGAGTGGGGGGAAGCAATTAAATAAGAATGTTGAGGATGAGCTTGTGATGAGAATCAGCATATTAGCTGTCTCATTCAGATCGAACTCTAATTGCACTTTTTAAATGTATTTGTGTGTGACCAACTGATCAATAATATGGATGGAAAGAAAGGCAGCATGGACATATCAAGATGGACATTCCAATGCAAATTTGGTTGCATATGATCCCCAAAGCTGGTATGCACTTGGACTCCTACTTTAGTGCACTAATCTTCTTAACTGAATCAGGGTGAGTATCTTAGAATCCTAGTTAAAAGGTAGGGAAATGGACTTGGTGATTACATATATTTTTAGATGTGGAAAATTCCAGAAATAACTTAGGGCTCAAAAAGATCTCAGACTTTGAGAAAAGCATGATAAAAAGTTGTTTGACCTTGTTCTCATGACAGCTTGATGTATGTTAGTAAAAGAAGGAGAGAGAAACAGCCCTCAATCCTTCCAAAAGAATTGATGTTTTACCTCTCCTGCTACATCGACCAAAAGGTTAGTGAGTAGGGGTTTCAGAAAAGAACAATGCAAAGAAAAGGCAGATACTCAAATTATGAAAGAAGTGGATCGTTTGTCATGAGCACAGAAAAGAGATGAAAGATAACACGGAACCTTTTCCAGTAAACGTTCATGCCAAGGAATATTCTACCATCAGTTGTATGAAAATGATTATTGCAAAGTGCTCTGAAGATTTCTAGAATATAGTAACCATGCCTTTTTAACATCTCAACAATGACTTCCATACAATAGCATTTATTTTGCTGTTGTGACATCAGCAGCTTGAATACGTACGAGAATAAAATACTTTTACAAAAGCATCCTTTTCTGTAAAATAACTGCTCATCTCAATTGTATCCCTTCCCAAAGCCATTCCATTGCTTTTCTGTTTAAACAAACAAACACAAACACTTTAATTGTTGAACAGGCTATCAGTATTACGTTTGGCCTCAACAAAAAGAAGCACATATATGTTTATTGCAGCACGACTTGCATGCCTTGTGATCTGAGATCGATTTCCAGTTTTCTTTATACTAAATGCAGCCAGGGTTGGTGGGGGAATAAATTGCACAACACAGGAAACAGGAGGTTAACCCCTTTTGCCTATATCATTTTCCCTAATGTAAATCAATTTCCTTCAAAGTGCTAATTGCTCTATGGCGGGGAAAATGCAGGCATAAATATATCACACCTGTACTTTCTCCCATGTGGTCGTAAGAGCAGCTTGAGGAAGGCAATTTGGATTTGGGAAAATGGCATAGCAATGTGATTTATATCCTGTCCCGCACCATTTTTCCAAGTCACATTAGAGGACACATCCCAGTGGCTTCATTTAGCTGGGCAATATGCTTGGCACCAGCTTAGCTGCAGGGGAAACTGGAAGAAGGCATACAAGGCGCCATCCGACCAACTTAGGGACTCCAGATTTGTGTAGAGTATACTCCTTAGTCTTTTATTCTTCCAAACACATCCCACAAGGCAGAGGTGGTTTAGGAACAGAGTTTTCCTTCTCCTAGATGGGCTACCTTCCCAAGTTGATGAGCCCCATCTGCTCCTTACTTCCCTCTACAACACACACAGAAGCCACCTTCTTGATAGTTGGACTCACTATTGGTCTCTCCTGCTCAATCCACCAGAGCCTATGTTTGCATGCAGGGGAAGTCCTTAATCCACTGGGGGTTTGAGACCTATTTACTATCCTCACCTGGTTTAGCTGGCCAGTTTAAGCCATTTTCCAGGGTCAGGCTGCTGCTGTGTGCTGACAGCTTCTAGGAGCCACAGGTGAGAGCTGAGTGCCACGTGGGGACCAAAGGTGGACAAACGACCCCAGAAGGAGCATGTCAGGTCTCCCATCAGAGGTACCACCCTTCTCCTAACACCCCATGCACCCCAGATATGGCATGCATATGTTTATATGGTTCTCAATAATTGGACTTTGGGACAAATAAAAGCAATCAAATGTGTGACTGAGACCTCACCTCAACAGTTTCAACCTTCAAAGCAATGTCATTTGATCTTCAATGGAAAGGTCTTTGTAAACAAGTCTGTGAGACCACACAAAGCCTTTCCTAAATCTCTAGTCTAGAAAGGGCAATATGTCTCTAGAAGAAGTGTATATGAGTGGATTGGCGTTCAAGTGAGCTGGCTTGATGCAGATGTATATCTGGATGAGTATCTACATAGAATCATAGAATCATAGAATCATAGAATCATAGAATCATAGAGTTGGAAGAGACCACAAGGGCCATCGAGTCCAACCCCCTGCCAAGCAGGAAACACCATCAGAGCACTCCTGACATATGGTTGTCAAGCCTCTGCTTAAAGACCTCCAAAGTAGGAGACTCCACCACACTCCTTGGCAGCAAATTCCACTGTCGAACAGCTCTTACTGTCAGGAAGTTCTTCCTAATGTTTAGGTGGAATCTTCTTTCTTGTAGTTTGGATCCATTGCTCCGTGTCCGCTTCTCCGGAGCAGCAGAAAACAACCTTTCTCCCTCCTCTATGTGACATCCTTTTATATATTTGAACATGGCTATCATATCACCCCTTAACCTCCTCTTCTCCAGGCTAAACATGCCCAGCTCCCTTAGCCGTTCCTCATAAGGCATCGTTTCCAGGCCTTTGACCATTTTGGTTGCCCTCCTCTGGACACGTTCCAGTTTGTCAGTGTCCTTCTTGAATTGTGGTGCCCAGAACTGGACACAGTACTCCAGGTGTGGTCTGACCAGAGCAGAATACAGTGGCACTATTACTTCCCTTGATCTAGATGCTATACTCCTATTGATGCAGCCCAGAATTGCATTGGCTTTTTTAGCTGCCGCGTCACACTGTTGGCTCATGTCAAGTTTGTGGTCAACCAAGACTCCTAGATCCTTTTCACATGTACTGCTCTCAAGCCAGGTGTCCCCCATCTTGTATTTGTGCCTCGCATTTTTTTTGCCCAAGTGCAATACTTTACATTTCTCCCTGTTAAAATTCATCTTGTTTATTTTTGCCCAGTTTTCTAATCTGTCAAGGTCGTTTTGAAGTGTGATCCTGTCCTCTGGGGTGTTAGCCACCCCTCCCAGTTTGGTGTCATCTGCAAATTTGATCAGGATGCCCTTGAGTCCATCATCCAAGTCGTTGATAAAGATGTTGAATAAGACCGGGCCCAAGACAGAACCCTGTGGCACCCCACTAGTCACTCTTTTCCAGGATGAAGAGGAACCATTGATGAGCACCCTTTGGGTTCGGTCAGCCAGCCAGTTACAAATCCACTGAGTGGTAGCATAGTCAAGACCGCATATTACCAGCTTCTTTACAAGAATATCATGGGGCACCTTGTCAAATGCCTTGCTGAAATCAAGGTAGGCTACATTCACTGCGTTCCCTTCATCTACCAGGCTTGTAATTCTGTCAAAAAACGAGATCAGGTTAGTCTGACATGACTTATTTTTCAGAAATCCATGCTGACTATTGGTGATCACAGCATTCCTTTCTAGGTGTTCACAGACTGTTTGCTTAATGATCTGCTCCAGAATCTTCCCTGGTATTGATGTCAGACTGACTGGGCGGTAATTATTTGGGTCCTCTCTTTCCCCCTTTTTGAAAATAGGGACAACATTTGCCCTCCTCCAGTCTGCCGGGACTTTGCCTGTTCTCCAGGAATTCTCAAAGATGACTGCCAGTGGTTCTGAGATCACATCTGCCAGTTCTTTTAATACTCTTGGATGCAGTTCATCTGGCCCTGGAGACTTGAATACATCTAAACTAGCCAAATATTCTTGTACTATCTCCTTAGTTATTCTGGGCTGTGTTTCCTTTGCTGAATCATTTGCTCCAAATTCTTCAGGTCGGGCATTGTTTTCTTTATCGGAGAAGACTGAGGCAAAGAAGGCATTGAGTAGTTCAGCCCTTTCTGTGTCCCCTGTTTGCATTTCACCATCTTCTCCTCTGAGTGACCCCATTGTTTCTTTGTTCTTCCTTTTGCTACGAACATACCCATAAAAGCCTTTTTTGTTGCTTTTAACCTCTCTAGCAAGCCTGAGTTCATTCTGTGCTTTAGCTTTTCTGACTTTGTGTGGTTTCCCCCCTTTTCCATTTTTTGTACGCATCCTTTTTTAATCTTAATTCAGTTAAAAGTTCTTTAGATAGCCACCCTGGCTTCTTTAGGCACCTTCCATGTTTCCGTCTCATTGGTATTGCCTGACGTTGTGCTTTTAGTATCTCCCTCTTAACAAACTCCCAGCCATCATGAACTCCCTTTCCTTTTAGTATTGTTGTCCATGGGATCTCACCCAGCACTTCCCTAAGTTTTATGAAGTCGGCTTTCTTAAAGTCAAGAAATTGAGTCCTAGTATGCTTGGCTACTCCTTTCCGCTGTATAGTAAACTTCAGAAGAGCATGATCACTCGCGCCTAATGATCCTTCCACTTCTACCCCACTAACCAGGTCATCAACATTGGTTAGGACCAGATCTAAAATGGCTGTTCCTCTTGTTGCTTCTCCCACTTTCTGGACAATGAAGTTGTCTGCAAGGCCAGTGAGGAATCTGTTTGACCTTATGCTCTTGGCTGAGTTTGACGTCCAACAAATATCTGGGTAATTGAAGTCCCCCATTACTACTATCTCCCTTCCTTTTGCATGCTTGGCCATCTGTTCCAGGAAGGCATCATCTATGTCCTCCGTTTGGCTTGGGGGTCTATAGTAAACTCCCACAATGAGGTCTCTGTTATTCTTCTCTCCCTTAATTTTGACCCAAATGCTCTCACTTTGGCTTTGAGGATCTAAATCTTGGATCTCTTCACAGGTATACACATCCCTGACATATAACGCCACTCCTCCTCCTTTCTTGTCTGGTCTGTTTCTCTGAAATAGATTGTATCCCCCCATTATTACATTCCAATCGTGGGACTTATCCCACCAGGTTTCAGTGATGCCTATTATGTCATATTTAGTTTGCTGTACCAAGAGCTCAAGCTCATCTTGTTTATTTCCCATGCTTTGCGCATTAGTGTACAGACATTGAAGTCCATTAATCATTCCCCCGTGTCTCTTATTTAAGGATTTTTTCCTCCCACCACTAGGTCCGCGTGCTGTTTGCTCCATTTGGTCTATGACATTTGGATGATCATCTTCATTAATTGAGAGACTCCTACCTTCAGGAGCACTGTCTCCCTCCCCCACATTAGTCAGTTTAAAGCCCTCCTGATGAGGTTTCTGAGATTTTTTGCAAAAACATTTCTCCCAACCGTTGTGAGATG
Source organism: Podarcis vaucheri (assembly GCF_965113315.1). NCBI lineage: Eukaryota > Metazoa > Chordata > Lepidosauria > Squamata > Lacertidae > Podarcis > Podarcis vaucheri. Next base: position 18,636,823 of record NC_138766.1, read on the forward strand.
CAGCCCATCACTTGCCAGAAGTCCATCTTCAAGAAACTGCAGTCCGTGATCTAAGAATCCAAACCGTTCCTGTTTACACCATTTGCGAAGCCAGCTGTTCACTTCCACTATTTTCCCCTCTCTCCCTGGGCCACGTCGTTCAACTGGGAGGACAGATGAGATGACAATTTGTGCATTTAGTTGCTTCAATTTCCTGCCGAGAGCCTCGTAGTCTCTTTTGATCTTCTGGAGGCTATTGCTTGCAGTGTCGTTGGTTCCCACATGAACCAAGAGGAAGGGGTATTTGTCAGTGGGTTTTATGATTCCTTGCAGTCGTTCAGTTACATCTTGGATCTTAGCCCCGGGGAGACAGCACACTTCCCGAGACATCTTGTCAGGCCCACAGATCACTGCTTCTGTTCCCCTCAGTAGGGAATCCCCTATCACCACTACACGCCTCCATCAAATACCCATTCAGATGGGTCACCTTTACAATGGTATGGGTGGCGGGTGTCACACACACATCCATTCACAATGCAGTGCAAGTGGAATTGTGCACCGAGAACCATTCTATTAACACTGCACACAAGCTGTTGCATTTGATGATGGAAGGACGTATCTGGCCTTCAGAACAAACCACAAGAACCACATTTTCTGAGCCATTTCTCTTTTCATAAGTACCGGGCAGACTTAAAAATACAGCATTTGACATTAACTTCCCTTGAAATGGCTAATAAAAAAATAGGAAGCAAAAAAGGAACATAAAACCTATTCATTAATTCCATTCCTATGGTGACGTCACGGAGAGGCCAGATTGATTTTTATTAGAATAACAAACTTCAGAGAGTGAATTTCACCTCAAATGTGAAGCTACTGACTGATAACGTGCCCTGAGTTCCATCATTCTACAAAACCTAAAGAACTGTATTATGGGTGAAGAGGGCAAGACACGAAAGGGCTGTTCATGAACTGATTCATTGACATAGTTCTACCTGAACCAATGCTTTATTCATATCAGAAATCAAAGCTAACATCACTGCAATTGTAATGAATGTTTTATGTTTTGTTACTGGCTATGAGACCTGCATTCTCCAAAATTGTCTAAATTGGGGGTGGGGTATATACACTGCAAAAGCTGATGCCACGAAGGACTTTGAGGCCCTGAGGGAAAGCTGAGGTGTTTGAAAGTGTGAGACCCAAATGATCACGAACTCTTCTCTTTGAATACCTGACAATTGTCACAGTGAACTATTCTTTGTGATCCACTTTGGATCATGCCCAAGCATTGAAAGGACACAACCCTCCCATATTCCCGAATTCTAGCCAAAATTAGTGGTAGCAACATAGAAATAGCAACTGTAGACATACGGAGGAACAGAGAAGACTGGAGTCTCTGATAATATTAAACTAAGATTATATTAACAGTTGATTTCAGGAATGAGTTGGCTGGCTGGCTAAAAATAAATACATATAAAAACTAAGCTTCCTCCCAATAACTTTAACTGCATCTATAGGAACAGGCTCTCATTCCCCTCAAATATTCCTCTCAAACTCCAGAAGAGAAATGTTTTAATGTTTCTAATGTTCTCTTGCAGCATTGGTGGGATGCAATTTCCATAATATCTAATGGAATTCTGGGACTAGGGCTGATGGGGGGTTGGAATCCAACATAAAAGTAAAGGTAAAGGGAACCTGACGGTTAAGTCCAGTTACGGACAACTCTGGGGTTGCGGCACTCATCTCACTTTATTGCTCAATACAGCTGGCGTACAGCTTCTGGTTCATGTGGCCAGCATGACTAAGCCACTTCTGGCAAACCAGAGCAGTGCACAGAAACGCCGTTTACCTTCCTGCCGGAGTGGTACCTATTTATCTACTTGCACTTTGACATGCTTTTGAACTGCTAGGTGGGCAGGAGCAGGGACCGAGCAACGGGAGCTCACCCCATCACGGGAATTCGAACCACCAACCTTCCAATTGGCAAGCCCTAGGCTCTGTGGTTTAACCCACAGTGACACCCATGGAGGGCCACAAATTCCCCATCTCTGCTTTAAAGGGAGATGAGCCTACATAGCCCTTCAAGGGAGATTCATTTTCTATCCCCACTTCAGAAAAACAGCCGTCTCCCCCATCACGTTTGTGATGTGATCAAGAAGGAAAGTGTGCAAAGAGGAAACATTAGTCAATGCTTCCCATCTTGCATTTTCTAAAATAAAAATGAATCCATGCTTGATGTGGAGACTCAAAAAGGTGAGATCCTATATCCACACTTAAAATTGTAGAGTTTGAAGGGACTTTGAGGGTCATATAGCCCTAGCCCTGAAATGCAGGAATCTTCTGCCCAATGTGGGGTTGAACCCATTACCATGAGACTAAAAGACTCATGCTCTACCATCTGAGCTGTCCCAGCAGTGATTGAGCAACAATTTCATTTGAACATATCAACATTCAAGCACCTGTTTTCCGAACCTATTGGATTTTAGTTTTGGCAATATTGAATATTTGCAATCGCATCAAAGCCATGATTGTGGAAGAATAGACCCACTGTACAAAAAATGACATTCCGGGCAGTGGGGGTCCAAGAATAAATATTCCACCTGTTTTTCACAACTTCCTCATTGCCAACACTTAATATCTGTATAGATAGTTTTGCAGCAGATCCTAACTGCAGATGATATTCATGGTTGATGATTTAAGGGTGGGAATTAAGCATCTGCTCGTAGGGGCTCTACTAGCAGGATTATTTGTTAAGAATTTATTTTTTTATCACTGAACTGAGCAAGCTTTGAAATAAATATCTGAATGGGAGAAACCATAAATGCCTATGTATCTCTTATCTTCTCATTTAGTGGTAAAGTGTGAAGCAAGCTCTTAAAGGAATGGAGCTGTTTTCTGCCTGCTAAAAATTCAGAGCTAAATTATCCTATGTAGTTATCTTTTTGGCGGCCACAAAATAATGCATGATTTGGTAAAAAAACGAAACAAAAAACCCCACCACAGCGTAATGCCATCATGTGCTTTCTGAAAGCACTAATTCTCTCAGGGTTTCAGGATTCTTAATGGAAATGCTGTATGATGCCCAGAAAGAGGAATCACGCTGATGCCACCATTAAACACTACTTCATTCAGAGAATCAGCAAAAAAACATATTTACTTGTCCAGTTAATTGCAGAGATCATACCCCAGGAATAGAGTAGGAAGTCCATTAATCACCATGTCATGTTCATTCTACTGACATAATCTATATTACTTTAAAATGAGTTGCACTCACTTTCCCCCTTTTTTTTTTTCATATAACAGACATTGCAAAATAGCCCTGACATTGCAAAATGTGGAAAAAATGTTTTGGGGTATACATAAAGAAAAAATGGTCTATTATTCCAATATTACTCCAATCCAACATTCAGATATTATAGTCACTATATTGCTATATTACCTGTGCTTTTCCCCCTGGGGTACATGGGGGCACGCATACCCCTAAACATTTTGTGAATCTAAGGTTTGCCTCGTTGAGGGGCAGTATTTCAGTAGGAAAATGAGAGTACCGATATATATATATATGGAAAAAAAGCACTGTATATTACTAAACAACAAACACTGAATCTTTCATACCAAAACCCTAACTAGCCAACATTGCAGCACTCTAAAGGTGTTGTACACCACCAACCTTACTGGCTGATATAAATTTGAGTCTACATCTGGCAGAGAATACTAGCAAACATCATGACATTTCAACTTGTTCCTTTATTCCATAGTGTTTCTAATCAAGTTGATGTGAACCAGACATTAAACTAGATTAAAAAAATTATAAGGGTCATGGCCACCAGCTCTAGGGCACCCCAGAAATGTATCTGAAACAAAACAAAACACCTTAAGATAAAAGAGTGAACATGGACCATGGACCAAACAGGCTAGAAATTTAGATTATCCTCTGAATCCCACAGCTATCCAAATATGCCGCCATTATTTTATTTGTCTAATGCTAAACCATTTTCAGCAGCAAGGCTGCTGCTAGCAATGTACAGAACAGTCCCTTGACATAAATCTGCTGGTGCTGATTTATAAGTGGAGATGTCTGTGAGAAATTAAGATGGCGGATTGTTGGGGTCTTGCCCACTTTGCTTGTATGGTGATGGGATTCACTGCAATGTTGTTGTTTTAAAGAAGGGAAGAGACAGTGGCCCACCACAAAAATGCCGGAATTAAGCCCCCTTGGGATGCTTAGCCCGGTCCTCTCCAAGTTTACCAGAAGTAAGTCCAAGTCAGTGAGATTTACTGCCAAGCGAGTATGCTTAAAATTACAGCCTCGTGTAAAGAACAGAGTCAGTTCTTGTTCCTAGCACACACACACACAAAAGCACAAAACAAAACACCTTCAGCCTTTATCACAAATAAAGTTAGTAGCTAAGAGTAGACACTAACAAATAATATGTTGCAACGGGGGAATGTATAGATTGAATTCTGGTTTTGTTAGAATATGAGGTTTGAATGTGGAATTTGTACATGGAATAAAATGCAAGAATAGGCATTCCTGAAACCAACTATCTGTTTTTGAGACATCTTGGGCAACATTAACATAATATTTCAAAACCTGAACCCTAAAGTAACTGGCTGCTACTATGAACATCAGTGCTCCATAATACTGAATTCCATGGCCTGGAGGAGAAGCACTGAATTTGAACTTTTCATGTATTATGCCTCAGTGCATTTTATATATATATATATATATATATATATATATATATATATATATATATATATATATTCCCAAAGAAAACAATGCACAGCCTAACATTTGTTTATATGTAGTTTCCAGGGAAATTAAGTGAAAAATTCATTTCACAGTCCCATCTTCTCCAAATTAATAATAAAACAAAAAGGTTAGCTATTTTGCAAGCTACTAGCCTTCCAATCACCATGCCAATTCAGGGGTGCAGGATACAGTTCTACTTACAGTGGAACCTCTAGTTACGAACCTAATTCATTCCGGAGGTCTGTTCTTAACCTGAAACTGTTAGACTAGAAACCTGTAACTAGAGGTGTGCTTTGGCTAATGGGGCCTCTTGCTGCTGCTGAGCCGCCAGCACACAATTTCCTTTCTCATCCTGGGGCAAAGTTCTCAACTCGAGGTAACTCTTCCAAGTTAGAGGAGTTTGTAACCTGAAGCATTTGTAACCTGAGGCGTTTGTAACTCGAGGTTCCACTGTATTTGGAAGTTTCTTAAGGGTTGCAAAAAAAATCAAAAAACCTCTTTTTGTAAAGAACATTCTCAGATTTAGGAAACTAGTAACTGAGTTAATCTCTTCCTTCCAGTAGCACCTTAAAGACCAACTAAGTTAGTTCTTGGTATGAACTTTCGTGTGCATGCACACTTCTTCAGGTACACGAAAGCTCATACCAAGAACTAACTTAGTTGGTCTTTAAGGTGCTACTGGAAGGAATTTTTTTATTTTGACTATGGCAGACCAACACGGCTACCTATCTGTAACTGAGTTAATCTCTGTTAACTGGTCTAAGATAATTATTAACTGCATTTGTGCCCCGGTTATGATTTGCAAGCAAGACATTATAGCAGCAGGAGCTGGAGCTCCCTTCCTATGCAAGCTTTAGTATGCAAAGGATGAACTTAAGCCAACAAAGGTGAACTTTGAGCTTTAAATTTTCAATGGCACCCTGTGTAGGCCAAAATTTGGCATTGCCCCCTCACCTTCTGTTGTTCATTATTATTGTGGCATCCACTATAGTGCCCTTTTGGCATGGTGCCCTCTCAGCTTGTACCCAGTGCAAACAAACCAGCCACGCTCCCCCAAGTACATCTCTGCAGCCTGTCATGATCTTTGGTATATAGATATTTTGTATATTCTGAAGTTTATGGTGAGAGTCAGGGTTTAGCCACACTTTCTCTTTTCCCTTCCCTTTTTCCTGGAGAAAATCACCGTTTAGCACTCAATTGGAGCAAATGGCTATTCGGGATTTTCCCAGTTTGCCGTTTGTTCCAATTTATCATTGAAGAGCAGGTTTTCCCTTCCAAAGGTGTGGGAATACCTCTCGGGCCACACCTCCAAGCAGAGGTGTGGAAGAGACCCTATGTGATGTAGTGGTTAGAATGATGAACCAGAGCCTGGGAGACCAGGTTCAAATCCCCCACTGAGCTATGAAGCTCACCAGATGACATTGGGCCTGTCAACATCTCTCAGCCTAACCCACCTCACAGAGTTTCGTGGGGATTAAATGAGGAAGGGGAGAATCATAAAGAAAAGAAAGTGCATTGGTAAGCCACACAAAGGTGAAAAGTGAAGATAAGAAGGAAGTCCTATTTTCCCAGGTCTCCACATGGCTTCATCTCCAGGCAGCCCATTAGTTCCTCCTGACCTAGCCTAGCTATAATTTCTTCTAGGTGAGGCCTGTATGACTGTCACGCTCCGACCTTACTGTGGATTCCTACTCCACTGATTCCCAGATGTCACTTCCTGTCACCCTACTAATTCCTCAGATTTCCTTCTTCCCTCCAATCCTCTTGCTTCTCTTTCAGTCTATGCAACTTCATTCCTTTGGGGTGTAAGCTTCTCTGTTCTGACCCTGGGCTTTCCAAATCAACCAGTCTGTGAACCTGCCCAAGTGAACTGCTGCCAAATCCGGCTGGGATCAGCAGCTCTACTCCCTGCATGCCAACTTCCGAGAGCCTGCTGCAGAGAGAGACAGCCTTTTCAACAGCGGCAAGTGTTTCTGTACCCTAAAGCAAGCCTACTGGGTATCACAATGATTTTCAGAAGTCCCGTTTTACAACTGGCTTTGATGTTTTAAACAACAAAACTGCAACCTTTTGTCTCAGGGATAAGGGGGAAAAAGCCTTGGTTATAAATGTTTGCTAAAATGTCTGGCTGTGATCCTTGCACCCAACACCAGTGTGTCATTTCCTTAATAGACTTGTTCAATGAGAGCTTATCGAAGCGTATCTTTTAATACATGCCATATTTATTCCAGTGAGAAAGGCAGAGAGACGCTAGGTGAATCAGTACGCTGTAAATGTCTGTCGCACAAATGCTAAACTGTTATGTAATGGAATACTAACAAGAGTGTGATGATTTGCAAAACATATAGTTCATACTTGTAACTCAGGACTGAAATGCTCATCATTTACTTATTATTTGCTTTTAAAGGTTGAGGAACCTTTATTTGCCCGTAGGAGCCACTTTATTCCCAGGGGATAGATCTCATCACTACAGGCACCCTGTTCAAGGGTTCCTTCTTTCAGGCTAGGATCCTGGGGAAGTGAGGAGAGACAGACTCTGAACCATTCATGGTTTGAGCAGAGTTGCTACTTATTGAAAAGAACAGACCAAGTAAGGTGAGTCTACTCTAAGTACAGGTCAAGGCAAGGCAAGGCAAGGCAAGGCAGGGCAAGAAAAAGACAACAGAACCTTGGAGAGCTCCCTGATGGCAATAACTCTTTAAGGGAACTATTGCCTTAGCAGCATCTTACAAGACCTTATGAATTCTGCCTGCCCTGATTTCTCCTGTTATTCTTACACTCTCCAGGGATCTGTCTGTTGCACAAAGGGCCACTGCACTATGGTGCAGCCACTGACTCCACTCTGTGGGGGTGATGAGGGCTGCCTGTGATGTATGTCCTCTGAAGTGGAGACCATGGGCAAGTCTACACCTTCTTGCCAGGATGCTTCAGGAGCAAAGGTGGCAATGGCTCGCAAAGTGCTGCTTCACCTTCCTCTGAGCTGCAATGCAGATTGTGCCCAAGAGCATTAATAATAATAATAATAAACTTTATTTATACCCCACCCTCCCCAGCCATAGCCGGCCTCAGGGTGGCTAACACCAGTAAAATTACAATAAAAACAAAGGTAAAGGTAAAGGGACCCCTGACCATTAGGTCCAGTCATGGCTGAATCTGGTGTTGTGGCGCTCATCTCGCTTTATTGGCCGAGGGAGCTGGCGTACAGCTTCCGGGTCATGTGGCCAGCATGACTAAGCCGCTTCTGGCGAACCAGAGCAGTGCACGGAAACGCTGTTTACCTTCCCGCTGGAGCGGTACCTATTTATCTACTTGCACTTCGACGTGCTTTCAAACTGCTAGGTTGGCAGGAGCAGGGACCAAGCAACAGGAGCTCACCCCGTTGCAGGGATTCGAACCGCCGAACTTCTGATTGGCAAGTCCTAGGTCTGTGGTTTAAACCACAGCGCCAAAAACATAATAGGGGATAAAAAACAACAATTTAAAATACAGGTTAAAAATACAATTTAAAATGCATCCTCATTTTAATAATAGCCCATAAATAAAAAACCATAAGGGGAGGGAAACTTAAGGGTCAGACTGAGTCCAAACCAAAGGCCAGGCGGAACAGCTCTGTCTTGCAGGCCCTGTGGAAAGATGTCAAGTCCCGCAGGGCCCTAGTCTCTTGTGACAGAGCATTCCACCAAGTAGGAGCCAGTACTGAAAAGGCCCTGGCCCTAGTTGAGACCAATCTAGCCACCTTGTGACTTGGGATTTTGTACCGTCTGCCCATCCTGAACATGAAAACTGGCTCTCAGGAATCAACTAGAGTTTTTTTGAAAAAAATTTAAGGATGCCAGCAACCATGGCAGCTGTATGCCAGTTCTCCCACAATGTTGCTCATGTAGTGACATAATCTTATTATGGATCACTTGCCTCCACCAACACTAGCAGCTGCCAACAGCATGGGACAGGGGATGGTAGGAAATGTCATGCTATAGACTTGACACAAGGCTGCCATGTCAAATAGAATAGCTAGAGTTCTAAATGCAGGACCCTTTTTATTCCAGGAGCCTAGGTAAAGGTAAAGGGACCCCTGACCATTAGGTCCAGTCATGACCAACTCTGGGGTTGCTGTGCTCATCTCACTTTATTGGCCGAGGGAGCTGGCGTACAGCTTCCGGGTCATGTGGCCAGCATGACTAAGCCGCTTCTGGCGAACCAGAGCAGCGCACGGAAATGCCATTTACCTTCCCGCTGCAGTGGTACCTATTTATCTACTTGCACTTTGACGTGCTTTCAAACTGCTAGGTTGGCAGGAGCAGGGACCGAGCAATGGGAGATCACCCAGTCGCGGGGATTCGAACCACTGACCTTCTGATCAGCAAGTCCAAGGCTCTGTGGTTTAACCCACAGTGCCACCCACGTCCCACAGCCTAGAGGTGCCTGAATATAACCCAAAGAACCTATTGAAATTCCTAGTTCCTCTGAAACAAGTAGCATGCAACACCCAAAAGGCCTTGACAGCAATCTGTGTTTTATTCAGCACATTCAACTTGAAAAGGGCATGAACAATTAAATAGCAGCTTGTATAAAAAACATTTTAAGATACTTAGGTTTTACACATTCTCTAGGGAATTGCAGGGAAAACAAACAAAAAGAAATATCTAATAAACTTAGCATGGATAAAGGCAGTCTGATGTGCAACTGTATGTGGAGATGGGGGTACCTCACTTCCAGCTATATATACCTCCTATTGATTGCTGAATGATCTATTAAAATACAAAAAAAAAAATGTTTTGGAATAAATGACACTGAAAATAACTGTATTAACTATCATAGCCATTAGAAAGTCAAACAAGTATCAGGGATAAAGAACAAGGCTACACAAATGTTTTGGGCTATCCACTCTGACCCCAAGGTCTCACACCACCAGCTTGGACCACATGAGTTTACATGTGAAATTAAGATGTTTTGCCCATCATGTCTCACTTTACACTTGTTTACACTGAATTGCATTTACCATTTGGAGGGGTTCTTTTGAAGCACTTCACAATTCTTCACTGCTCACCCCTAACCCTCAGATCATTTATAAATAAAACACATTTCCCAATACTGATTCTTGAAAGACTTTACTTTCAACACCCCTCCTATCAGGAGAACTGTTCATTTTTTCCTGCTCTCTTTTCTCTATTACTTAAGAAGTTCCTGATCCACAAGAGGACCTCATCTCTTCTTCCATGATGGCTAAGCTTATTCCGGAGTCTTTTGTAATGTTCTCAGATGTATAGATAACCTTGAACAAATGGAGTGATCCCTGTTACATATTCTTCAGATAATGTTCACCTCATTTTTTATGTTAGGATTCCTCTCTCACAGGAATCCAATCTCCCCCTTCATAAAAACCTTGACACCAGTTCACTTTGATCTCATTCCCAAAGAGATTTGTTCAGCCTGATACGCAGTGTGAAGACTTCCTATTCTCAGCACTTGTCTGGTGAACCTTAGCCTCTACCGCAAACAGGCTTTCACCTTCTACTCAAAAGCAATCCGTCACTTCCAAATGGAACAAACTAGGAAGACAAATAAGTTCAGCACAGCTCAACTCTATTCACACTGTGAATATCTCACAGTATATGATTATGACATTTTACATACTGTGAATAGGAAGCTTATATTAAATAGAAGAGGGTTACTTACAAATTTTCATAAAATACACTGTATGGTGTAATTTTAATAATGCGAGACAATAACAGAAAATGCTTGTAATTGATTTCAGCCCATTTTCTTGACTTGGGAAAACAAAAACAAAACAAAACAAATATTAACTCAGTCCCAATTCTTCTGGTGACCTCTTGTTAACATAATGACCAGATTGATAACATTAAGATTTTAGAGCCCTGTGCAGATGTCCATTAAATGTTCCAATACAGATCTGGAAGAGAGATCTAAATTCCTCCACACATTCAAGATTCAATTTGAAGAAGACCTAGAGGCATACGTTGATGTGGAAAAGGGTCCATGAAATACGCAGGCTATAGAGACATGCACATTGGGCATCATCCCAACCCCCCTCCACACACTCATATATAATGTCCCTATATGGGCTTCAGTCCTATCTATATGAGGTGGAATCATATTTTCTTGGATGTGAGGAAATTACAAAAACAGGGAATAAAGAACTAATGTGAGCAGAAAATTAGTGAATTTTCAAGCCTTCTGTTGCAATGTTTTAAATTAGATTTGCTTTAATTATTGAGAATCTATGGCTGCCCTGGGCACTTTTGGAAGGAAGGGTGGGATATAAATTGAATAAATAATAATAAACAATAATTAAGATAACTCTGTTGGGGGGGAGTGTTTGTCAAGTAGATAGTATGTGGGGGGGGGTTCACGTATAGATTCCATTAGCAATCCTGCAAATGCTTTTCTGAAATAATAAGGAAAAGGGCTGAGCACTTCTAACACAGAAGAAAAATGTAAATGAGTCTGGCATACTTGCTTGGAAAAAAAACAAAACACTGTCATCTAATTTAAAGGTTTCTTTTTTGTTTGAAAATTTAGCATCATTAAAATGTAATTAAACTCTAATACAATTAAAACAGTATTAAAAAATCAACATGGCACACTGGACTTCTGCTTGAAAATACAAGTCCGAGACATATACAGTTAATCATTAGAAGAACGAGACCTCTCCTCCTTTAGCAGAATGGTTTTCTAGAGTTTAGGATGAAGCTAAAATGACAAACTAACATGACAGTGCTTCTGGAAGCTTGTTCACTCCAATATCTATCAGTTGAGCCATAGCGCTTTTTGGTAAAGTATTGGAGTGAAAGGTCATAATTAGCAGCAGACAGAAATGAGGTACCCGGGTTTGCTGTACTTGTTTGCAGTGTGGTTTGAGAGACTCACAGCTCGCCTGTTTTTGAACACCTGTCTAAAACAGAGCTCCGTTCCTGAGACAGCATGTGAGTCTGTTCCCCCCACATACAGAGGACAGAGACATCCAGAATGCAATTGCCTGCCTGTTCAGAACAACACACTTTGCTGTTTCTCCCTATCTTTGAGGAACATAGGAAGGAAAATCAGTCCCATCCACAATCTCCACAGTCTTTGAAAAGGCTGTCTGTCTGCTGGACTTTCTGTTCCCCTTTTCTGCAATGAGGATAATGAGCTGCATAAAGTTTGTAGATCAAAACCAGCACTTTGACTTGGGCCTGGAGCTGAAAATGTAGAGCTGGAAGTGCAAAAAAGGGCGACCAAAATGATCAAGGTGTTGGAGCAACGACTCTGTTGGAGGACAGGTTGCAACCTTGGGAGCTTTTTAGTTCTGGCAATGTGTGGCAGGGAGGCAAGTGAGAGGGGACTTGATAGAGATATATAAAATTATGTGTGGTGTGGAGAAATAGTCCCCCCCCCTCCCCAGTCTCATAATTGGATGACTCAGTGTCATCAAATGAAGCCAAATATTGGAAAACAGATAAAAGGGAGTACTTTGTGGCACAGTGCAGATGTAGGTTATGTAATTTGCTAGCAAAAGATGTAGTGATGGAAACCAATAGGAATGACTTTAGAAGAGATGAACAGCCATTTTGGCTAGTAGCCATGATTGCCTTAATCCTCCGTGAATTTGAACAAAATTCATGGAGGATTAAGGTAATAATGGTGTGGCGTTTGCCCTCCTAAGTGTGTGACATCATACTGGGTTCATAAGGAAAGGGTTAAATGACTAACCAATAGGAACCTAAGGGGAGGAGTTAGAGTTAGAGTTGTTAAGTAGTCAGTCTGGGATTAGAGAAGAGAGAGGAAGGTCTGTGGGTTGGGCTAGTTTGATGTTTCTCCATGTGAAACAGGAACTGACCTCTCCAGACGACAAAACAACTTTTCCTTTCTTATCTCTGCACCTACGATCTTCTGGGTGATGCAATTTTGTTAGGCAGTTGAGTGCACATGCATACTCTGTTTCCCTCCCTCCCTCCCTCCCTCCCTCCCTCCCTCCCACCTACCCTCCACACAGTCCTGGGGTGCTGGCAACCCACCGTATACCACTCCCTGGGAATCACAAGTAGGGAGAGCACTGTTGCACTCAGGTTCTGCTGTCAAGCTTCCTGTAGACATCTGACTTGTCATCATGAGAAGAGAACACTAGATGGGCCTTTGGTCTGATTCAGCAGGGCTGGTCAGATGTTCTTATGTCTTCATTCAATTTGCTGCATTAAATGTAAAGATAAAGGTACCACTGACCGCTACGTCTAGTCGCGGACGACTCTGGGGTTGCGCTCTCATCTTGGTCTATAGGCTGAGGGAGCCAGCGTTTGTCCGCAGACAGCTTCTGGGTCATCTGGCCAGCATGACTAAGCCGCTTCTGCCAAACCAGAGCAGCACACAGAAACACCGTTTACCTTCCCGTCGGAGCGGTACCTATTTATCTACTTGCACTTGACGTGCTTTCGAACTGCTAGGTGGGCAGGAGCTGAGACCAAACAACAGGAGCTCACCCCATCATGGGGATTCGAACCGCGGACCTTACGATCAGCAAGCCCTAGGCTCTGTGGTTTAGACCACAGCGCCACCCATGTCCTGTGCATTAAATGTAGGGATGTGCAAACCCAGTCCCTTTACTTTCATTGATATTTCCACTTTTCGGGACAACATCAGTGCACATTTAGGATGCTTATCTGCAGAAGCAAATATATTATTTCTCTGCTACAGTGGCTCTGAATAATTTGCGTGCCTCCCATATGTATTACTACCTGAAACTTCACATTGTGTTGCCTATTCAAAAGCAGAGATACGAGTGCAGTTCTTACAAATTATTCTTCACATTACACAGGCAATTGGCTTAATTGTACATGATCGTCTCTATTTAAAAGCACGGACAAGGAAATAAATTTATGCAGATCTGAATCATTATTGGACATAACTATATCCTGTTTCTCATTCAAAAACAAGGCTTATGAATACAGAACTGAATCATTGCTGAGGTTCACATGTGCAACTGGCTTAACTGTGAAATAGCTTGTAGAATCAAAACACTGTTTTGCAGATAATATTTAAAATATTTGTGGAATTATTAATTTCATAAATCATCTCAGAAATAAGTCCCACAAGTTCAGTGGAGCTTACTCTCAAACATTAGACATGCATGGATTTGTGTAGTAACTGTATTCTCCTCTGATATTTCTACAGTTGATCACACAGCAGATCACAAGTTCCATATCATTTCTAACATATCTCTGTTAAGCACTACCCTGCTTTTGCTGTATATTCTTCCTAGTATGTCTCACCAAATGTGCCATCTGAAATTTTATAGTCTGGAGGGGAAAAGGTCAAGCAGCCGACTTTTATTTCCTTTATCTCTCCATCAATATTTGCTCAGCACATTTTTATGAAGGAACATGATGTCGTATTAGCCCGTCATTCTAAGTGCTAAACTAATTATATTACTAATTACTGCAAAGGTCATGTGTGAGATTCAGGGGAACGTACTAAACAGTAAACGAGTTGCTATTATTTGCCAGCACAAAGACTTTTAAATCCTTGCTATAAATAGTGTATTTCCTTTCAATTCCCAAGCAGAGTAAATTATATGCTATCGTTTTTTTAAGCTTCAACAGTACTTGAAATCAATACAAATGATGCAAAAGATACCCATTTCACTACTAGAGACGCTGATGAAGTTCACTAATATTGGGTTTATAATACAGATTTTCAGAGCTCATAATAACACTTGTTCTTATTGCTCTTTGTCCAAAACTCTTAATCCATTTCTAATTAATAATGAGGTATATTTCCAAATGATATCCCACTTTTGCATCAATTCAGTAAGCATCCATTCATCCAGGTCAGTAGGGTCACTAGATGCCGCTTCTGCCTGCCTAGATATTGATAGCTTTAACCCTTGCTGGATCTTAATGAGACACTGTCCTGTCTCCCTAACAACTGCATTTTTGCCTAGCCTTAGTATTGCCTGGTTGGGGAATGGAGCTTCCCGTTTCCACTATTCCTATTTGGAAGCCCTATGTCACTTACAGCATCAGGATTCATTCCATTTGATGGGGAAGTTTGGGGAATGAAGGATGCAGCCCATGGGTGACACTGGCATCCCTCCCCACAAGTGCCAATGCTGTCAAATCAGCTGACATCCCCTCCATTTCCATATTGCAGCAGCCATGGCATCTGGAATCATAATGCACAACACACAAGGGTACCTTTTGGTTGCTTAGGATCTACAATTCCAAAGTGGCATTGCCCAAATGTTCCAGAATGTTACTAGCTAAATTAGAACTAATAAAAACAAGCCAGCAACTCTCATTATTTTTAACCCAGATGTAATTCAGGTGCAGGAGGGATTCATACATCTCAACAAGAGGTGGCACATTGGCCAATGTTAGAAGAACTTCAAGGCGGCATCTGTCTATTGAAGGAACGTCCAACTCCCAAGAGACTGAGATCTACTGCCAGTGTAAAAAAACTGGCAGTGATCTACCCATTGACATTAGAAGGAGGGGGAACATGCATGGGGTGGGTGGGTGGAAGGGGAGGACAGGCCAGAGTTGTTGAGCTTTTTGATGGAAGGAATGACAATCATCGTATCAACAATCAACAACAACATCTGCAAAATGCGCAAACACATTATGCCACAGGGGTTGGGGGTTGGAAATATTCATTCGACTGTTATTTTAATCCCATGATCGATAAGGGTCCCATGATCGACAGCGATCTACCATGAGCACCCAGGGATCTACCTGTCGATCGCAGTCGACCG
This sequence comes from Podarcis vaucheri, assembly GCF_965113315.1. Classification (NCBI taxonomy): domain Eukaryota; kingdom Metazoa; phylum Chordata; class Lepidosauria; order Squamata; family Lacertidae; genus Podarcis; species Podarcis vaucheri. The sequence goes on from NC_138766.1 coordinate 18,652,299, forward strand.
GTTGAACATGTCTGGTCTATTGCATCTTCTTATAAGCAAAGGAACCACCAGGGTTAACAATGAACAAGTCCATTGTGTTTACCACAAATGACTCAAGAAGACTTTTTACCAGTTTCCTTAGATTTCAAGCACTTTGATTATTACAGTTACTATAATATATTTCACAGTGGAACAGTCTGCCTCAGGAGATGGTGGACTAGCCTTCCTTGGAAGTTTTTATGCAGTGGTTGGACGGACCTCTGTCAGGGATGCTTTAGTTGAGATTCTTGCATTGCAAGGGGTTGGACTAGATAATGCACAGGGTCCTTTCCAACTCTACAATTCCATGAGTCTAAGTAACTAGTATACAGGCCTTATTATAATTATTATTAGTTTATTTATATCCTGCCTTTCCCCCTGACCAGTGGCAGACTTCGGGTTTTCAAATTTTAGTGGCACCTTGTGCAATGCTAAAATTGCCTCCACCTCTCACATCCCATTCTACAAAATTGTTGTGGTGCCCCCTGCAGCACAGCACCCAGTGCGGCCAAACTGGTCAAGCTACCCTAAAACCACCTCTGCCCTGACAAGGACTCAAGACAGCTTACAAATAAAGTAAGAAAAGCTAGAAACAGTCCTTTAGAAAGCATTAAACGTTAATAGGACATGCCCCCCCTCTCTCTATATATGCAGATAATTACAATGAAAACAATGAAAAACAGCATTAGCTCCACCAGCTTAAGCCCTGCCATATGTGTGTGTTTGTGGCAATTATTGCAGCTCTCTTGTTCTTTGCCAACTATTGCATTATTCCTACCTTAAGGCCACCACATGAGAAGGTACTTGAAGAGCTTCTGAATTATATATATAAAAAAGTCAAGTGTATTTGTCCTTTGTGGCTGCAATTCAATAAAGCTATAAGCCCACAAGGGAAATAATTGTCGAAACAGCCAGGGGTTTCTTTGGAGCTTCCACTGCAGCTGGAAAAGCAAGGCAGGTTTTACTTAAAATTTAATCTAAAGAATTGGTTGGTTTGCCAGTGTATGTTTGGTTATTAAGAATTTTCCTCAATTATTTTCACTGCAGTCTCAAGGATGTTTGAAAACTGCCAACGGCCTATGGGCAGCAGTTTTAAGCATTGTTTGACTGGGGCGAAAAAGTTAAATGCTTTGAGGACTAGTATTCTAACAACCAGGTAAAGGTAAAGGGACCTCTGACAGTTAAGTCCAGTCGTGAATGACTCTGGGGTTGCAGCGCTCATCTCGCTTTACAGGCTGAGGGAGCCGGCGTTTGTCTGCTCCGCAGACAGTTTTTCCGGGTCATGTGGCCAGCATGACTAAGCCTCTTCTGGCGCAATGGAACACCAACACCAGAGCAGAGCACAGAAACATCATTTACCATCCTGCCTCAGCGGTACCTATTTATCTACTTGCACTGGTGTGCTTTCAAACTGCTAGGTTGACAGGAGCTAGGTTGGCAGGAGCAATGGGAGCTCACTCCATCGCGGGGATTTGAACTGCTGACCTTTTGATCGGCAAGCCCAAGGCCAGGATTTACATCCAAAAGTCACACCTAAACAACACGAAATCATAAACTTCCTAAATGCTACAGCAGGTATCACGAACCATTTTAGAGTGCGGCACCAGCCTCAACATGTCTGCCATGGGGATGATGGCGTAACACAAAATAGGAGAGAGAGTACAATGGTGAAGTTTTCCCCACAAATGTATTTCTATATGGGAAAAGGTTGAACCTGTTGAATTTCTGCCTGGGGTCCTGAGGCTTGCCATTGCCTGGTGTCCAAACAGCTCACTCAATCACCACTTGACTAAAAATGCTGAAGGGGGCCAGCCAAGCTTGCTCTTTTTGCAGAAATCATTTAGAAGGGTGCCTGCACATCTTGCTTCATAACTTTCTTTCTAGGAGGGCTAGAAACATACTCTAAAAAAAAGAAAGAATGTCACTGCAGGTGCCATGGTGCCTGCTACTGCCAGGCTGGCAACTCCTCGGCTACAGAATGCACATGGTCTGCTTAATGGAGTCCTGGTGACCTTGGCATCCAGTATTCTGGAACAAAAAAGCCTAGTCAACACAGTCACACATTCATCACTTGACAAGTAGAATATCAAATGTATGCCTGACTGAGCCATTATAGATCTAGCACCACAGATAGCATTTACAAATCACCTGCTGTCACCTCAAAGGCAATAATTTTCTGTGCAGTTGCTTCAAATGTTCATCTATCAGTTATCAAACACTGAGTAATTTAATTAAGAATAATTATAATACACATGGATGTTTTTTGACCAGATTGACATCGATGCCTGGCATTACTCTTGCTTACAGGACTGCACCCACAGAATCATTCTGATGATCAATGTCAGAAGATTTAGTTCCATTTCTACTAATGCACCATTCACCAATATGTCAGGTCAGCATCGTGCAGAACTGTACTTCATTTTAAAAGTGTGAGCCCTTGGGGAAACCCTATACAGCATTATGTTCATAGATGGTGCCACATACATTTAAATTGCACCAAAACTCTTGCATAAAAGTGGCTTAGGATTCATTTTGATTTGTTCTCCTACACTTACCATTTAGACAAGATCCACAAACATAATTGAGCCATTCCATTTTGACAAGATCCACAACTTACCACAATCTTCCGAGTCCCTACTCAGCCAGGTGGTAGTTGATTGGCCTTTGCCTAGAAGGGTCAAGTGAAATTTGTTGAAGACCTCAAGTCATAGAGATGACAGTCAACATATCCATTTTTTCAGTGACCAAGAAACACATCTCTCAGTTGCAAGGAAACGACAGTATGTATTCTTCTCCCTGGAAACAAACAAACAAAAAATTCAGTAAAATGCTGTTTTAGAACAGCAGCAGCTGCTGCGTTGTTAAAAAAGAAAAAAGGTTAAGGGGAAGGAAACAGAGAAAGAATATAAAAACTTAGGAGAGTTCACTTCCATATGGAAAGCTGGGAAGAAAGGGGCTACAGCTTGATGGCAGTGCATGCAAATTTTCCGCAGTTCAGTATATGGCATCACTAGTTAAAATAAAACCAGGTTGAAGATGATATGAATGATCTCTGTCAGATCCTCAAGAGCCACTGTAAAGTCAAAGTCTAGGCTGCAGGTCTAGTCTGCCTGTTTTTCATTTGAATTAGGAGCAGGTTTCTATAGAACTCTCAAAATTCAGAGATTAAGTAATGCATATGTTAAATTACTCTGACAACAAAAATAGCTCTAGTTTCCCTTGCAAATGGAAAACAGTGCATGCCAATGAACAGCTTATTGCCAGATTATAATATAGATCATGATGAACCAGAAATTTTGTAAATATACTGAGCTATCAGTGTTGTGTAGAGGATCTTTCAGAGTTATAAATGACATACGGAGAAAAATATTTAAATTCCTAAACGGAAGAAAAAGATAGCAGCACCCACAATAACTAATAGGCTTCTAAAGTGTAATCCAACACTAGTGTGGCTTTGGGGCTTGTTCTTGCATGTCAAAAGTACTTCAAGCTCCTCTGATAAGGTTTTATGAGCGCAACACTATACAGTAGTCAACACTGCTGCAGATAAAGAGTACATGCCCAGGAACTCCTCACAAGTGCTGTCAAATAATTAGCTCTGTGTCCTTGACATAATTACTCTGATAGGGAGTGCATACATGCATATTTGAGATAGGTGAATTCTTACTTAACCAAGCAGGATATAATATGCTGCATTATTCTGACCTCTAAGAAAATAAAATGGCTACTGACAAGGAGGGAAAGGGAGGGAGGATTTCAGAGCACCTCCAAGAAGTTTCACATATATTCATTCGTCCAGTGGTGTAGCATGGGTTGTCAGCACCCAGGGCAAGGCAAGTAATTTGCGCCCCCTAACCCGTGGATTTGCACCCCTAACCCTATCCCCCAGATGTTGCGCCCGGTGTGGCCGGCCCCCCCTGCACCCCCCACACTACGCCACTGCATTTGTCTTCCTTATTCTCTCAGTCCTCCTTGAATGAAAACGCCCCACCAATTTTGTCACTGCTTTCTTAGACCCCAATGACTCAGTCTGCAGTTCATCAGGTAAATAGGAAAGCTTACCCCTGTGTGAGTGTGTGTGCACACACACGACCCACTCATACAATGACCTTGAGTTTGGACACTGATTAAATATACCAAGACAATGTGTCAAAGTAACTGGGTCACCAACAGAGACTTAGAAATCTGCCTGGATGCAGCCAGTGGAGTTTTTCACTATTTAATTAAACCTCATTACAGTATAAATACATCTGTATGAGTCGAAATTGCTACACATGCTGATTATCACAGGGAGGCCTGAACATTCAAATGCAGACAGTATCAAGTGAAAGCATCTAGAGGGGCTCAGAAGTTAAGGGAACATCTCCATGGGGTTGGAAGCCGTTGATGAAGCAGAAGGCCACAATAGCCATTTTCACATCTGCAATGGTTTTTCAGCATTTATAGTTGGGTATCCCTAAATTTTGGTGCCCATTTCATTCCTTCAGCACAGTGGCCATGATCCACTAATGTTATGGCCCCAAGGAGTGTGCACAGCGTCCTTCAATTATTAGTAATGGCACATAAATATACCCTGCAACCCCCATCTGCAACAACCAGCGATGGGAGTTCCATGCATGCGTGAAACTCTAGATCACACCAGTGCTTCCAAGGACATCATCAGGCAGCAAATGCATATTATTTTCTGCAGTTGCACAAAAAGTCTTACAAGCCTCAGAAAGAGGGAAGGAGGGAGTAGCCCAGAGCAATATTGCGGGAAACTGACATGCCCAGAGACAGTACCTCTGAAGATTGGGGGAACACGCTCCTTGCTTCCCTGCTGGAAGCCTTCTTCAGGCAACTCCCCAAAGCCACTCTGGCTGTGGCTAGTGGCAGGATACCAATAGACTATGATCATCCCCCCACTGCCCCCACCTAGGAATGACCCTGATAGGAACCATGCTGAGTGTATTGAGGGTTATTTTATCCTCTTTGGGGGAGAGCCTACCCTCCAACATATCTCTGATGAAAATATGGATGTCCTATTCCATAATAATAATTTTATTAATTCTATACACAAACCCCGGAAGCGGGTGGCGCTGTGGGTTAAACCACAAAGCCTAGGACTTGCAGATCAAAAGGTCGGCGGTTTGAATCCCTGCGACGGGATGCTCGGTCCCTGCTCCTGCCAACCTAGCAGTTCGAAAGCACGTCAAAGTGCAAGTAGATAAATAGGTACCGCTCCAGCGGGAAGGTAAACAACATTTCCGTGTGCTGCTCTGGTTTGCCAGAAGCGGCTTAGTCATGATGGCCACATGACCCGGAAGCTGTACGCTTCATCGGCCAGTTAAGCGAGATGAGCACCGCAACCCCAGAGTCGGCCACGACTGGACCTAATGGTCAGGGGTCTCTTTTTCCTTTACCTTTACAACCCCCCCATCTGACAGAGTTGCCCCAGCCACTCTGGGGAGCTTGGAACATATATATAAACACAACAAAGAGTTTTTTAAAAGAACCCTTCACTATAGAAGGCTGCCTTTAAATGTCTTCTAAAGATTGTATAGTTACTTATCTCCTTGGTTCAGGGCTTGCTTAACGCCAACATTTCTCTGAGGAAAATAGGGACGTCCTACCATACCCTCCAATAAGGATGTCATAAGGAAAGGTGGGAGATCCTCAGATAAAAAAAAAATGGGACAGCTTCTGTAAATCTGAGACTGTCCCTGGAAAATAGGGACATTTGGAGGGTCTCCCCTGAAGGAACTGAATACTCCTGGACTGGAAAAGAGAGAATTTGGGGCGTCCGTTTTCTCTCAGACCTAAGAGCAGCGGAGGGGGGGAATAGCAGCATTCTCAAAACATTCCTATTTTAGGAGAAAACTTGTATGCTATTCACTTAGTTTTTCATACTAAGATTTTAGTAAGTGGGACATAAAAGAAGCTAAGGAATACTTTGTGTAAAGGGGCCTTCAAAAGCCAAAATAATGCTGCAGCTTGCCTGAGCTCCCTCACATAAAAGAGCTAAATGATTTGCTCTCAGATTTAGCAACCCCAGCAAAAAGAGATATCACTTTAAAATAAAGAATAAGGGATATATATTGGTAGGTGCCTGAAAAGAAATCTCTAACTCATCACACTGTGCTTTCAAGGGAAGCTTTAAAACAAAATGGAGGCACTTCAAGATACCTATTAATTTTGCTTCTAAGAAAGAAACTAATCTCTCATGCCTGTAGGCAATTAGAGTTACGTGGCCTTCCAGGCTGGAAAAAATGACAAACTGGAGAATATCAGACTGAATAAACATTAGGATACCAGACTCATGCAGCCTTTGGGAATCACCCGATAACATTATTTTTGAGACATCTCAAGCTGAATGGCATTAAACCTTCGAGGAACCAATTTCCATTTGAAATGAAGAACCAACATTGTCCATAAAGTGAGAGCTTAGCTTATAAGTGGTACCTCGCAAGACGAATGCCTCACAAGACAAAAAACTCGCTAGACGAAAGGTTTTTCCGTTTTCGATTTGCCTCGCAAGACGAATTTCACCTATGGGCTTGCTTCGCAAGACAAAAACGTCTCGTGACTTTGTTTCCTTTGTCTAAAAACAAATACATGTGTCAGGGCTGCTACCAAGTCCCAGCTCACATAGGACCACGCTAGCCAGCGTTCACGTTATAAGAGTCTTTATTGAGTTACAGGTTCCATTTCCGAACTGCAATGTGCAGCCCTACGTCTTCTACGCTAGACCGGCGAAGACCCGTCTGAGTCTCCGCCTCTTGCACACCAACTTAATACCCTAGCCTTGCTCCACCTCCTGCGCCTTTCCTTCCGTCTCTGGGTCCTTCTGCCCCCCGGGGTCTCCTCCTTCCTACTCTCTTCTGACGCTGACCCCCCGGAGCCTTCTGCCTCCTTGCGGCGGGCTTTGGGACCTGGCTCCCTCTCCGGGCTGCTTACTGCGCCAGCTTCCGCTGCATTTGAACTTGGCGCGCGCGCCCAACTCTCTACCTTCCTCTTGACCGTTTCATCGCTCCCGGAGGTGGGCGTGACTACTCCTGACTCATGCCCTCCCTCCTGCTGAAAGCCTCCGGACCCCGATGCCTGGTCCCCTTTCTCCCCGCTGCTCCCAGCTGGGCACGTTGGTCCCGATTTCCAGCTGCTGCTCTCTGATCCCTCTCTGGTCCCTTCTTCCTGGGGTGTCCCCCTGCTTTCCCCCCTTGCTCTGACCACTGGCGCTCCCTTCTGGGAATCCTCGGACTCGCTGGAAAGGCTCGGGGATCTCGGGTCGTCATCCCCACTCATCCTTCCTTCGTATTCCTCCCCCTCGCTCTCTGTCTCCTCCCTTTCCTGCGTCTCTGCTCCTGAACCCCTGACAACATGTTTTGTTTATAAAGTTTATTTATTTTCCCTTCAATTTTTGAACTGCTCTTTACAGTATGTGTGACTTTAAAGAGCAGTTAATAAACTGTTGTTGTACCAAATTTGGCTTTGTTTGGACTTTTTTTGACCATAGGAACGCATTAATTGATTTTCAATGCATTCCTATGGGATTGCGTGATTCGCAAGACGAAAAATTCGCTAGGTGACAAAACTTGCGGAACGAATTAATTTCGTCTTGCGGGGCACCACTGTAGTCCTGTTTTTCACAAACATATTCAGCAGTATCAAAAATTGGGGGGATTGGGGATTGGGGGGGGCAATTATTTTGGCACAGCTTGTGAAAAGGTGAGTTCAATTATTTACACTGCTGTAATTTTTCAGTTTTCATTACATCACCTCAATGACATCATCCCATAGCTTAAGGATGGAGAACATGTAGACTTCCATATGACGTTAGACTACAGCTCCCATCGTTGATAACCATTGGCCATGCTGGCTGGGACTGATGGGAGATGGAGTCCTCCAACATAGGGAGGGACACCGGTTTCCCATTCCTGATGTGGTAAAATCCAACAGCTAGCTTGTGTACAGCACATGATCTCATACATTGCATGATTCTTGATTGGCCAATTCTACCCATGTAACCAATCAGCAACTGGGGTGGTGGAATGGAAGTGAAAGGAACTTTAAATCCTTTCACTAGGAACAAGAGAAGGCCTAAAAAAGCACAAACTGCAGGTCAAACAGTTGTTCTGGAAAGCCACTTCCAAGCTTGAGAGGAGGTGGAGTTGCGGGCTTCATGTGCGCGGCCAGCCAATCGGCTGGCTTGGGGGGAGTGGCCTGGGTTATTTAGCCCCAGCGTGGCTGGGGATCTCCCAAAACTGCTGCTACATGAATTTATTTTTTTATTTATTTTATTTATTTTTAAAACTCAGGGCTGTACCCATTCTGCTTGCGCAACAGAATTCCCCTCTCTTCTCCTCTCTACAAATGCCCTCAAAAACTGGAGAGTCACAAAAAATTAAGTGGCATATTTTATAAATTCAAAGCAGTGTTACCAAAGGATCAAACCATACAATGAATAAGAAAAACAGCACAATAAAATAAAAGAATGCTATTTTCCGTCCTCCAATGACCCAATGCACCAGCCACTATTAAACACACCAACCCATGATAAATGATCAAGGAATGCCTGGGGAAAACAGAGTTTTCAGAAGCGTCTTCAACTTTGTTAGGTCTGCAGGCACATTTGCACTCTGGAGAAATGGTTGTGGGCACCAAACACACACTGTGGCAACCTATGCAATTTGATACAACAGAATGCTTATTTCATGTCTGATTTCAACAAGGGAAGCAGAGAGAAGAGCGCTTGTGGGCGCCACAGAAAGCCTCTGTGGGCACATGTGCATCTGTGGGTGCCACACTGGCAACATAAAAACATGAAATAGATGGCACATGGTGCCCTATTTTCCCCACCAGCTAGAAAAGACTATCATTGAAAGCTGCTTGACAGGTAGATAAGCAGGTTTATAGACGTTGTTTGTGGCACCAACACCAAGGGCTACCCAGTTGCCGCTGACCTGTGACAGTGCCTTTTTGGTGGTAGTTCCCCGGTTGTGGAATGCCACCCCTAGTGAGATGTGCCTGTCTTCTTTATTATTCAATTTCAGGAGTAATTTGAAAACATCCCTGTTTACCCAGGCATTTGGCAGCTGCAGAATACTGTTCCTGACAACCTCAAGATTACTTGATAGAAGGACTGTCTTTAAATGCTTTTCTCTAATTGAAATGTTTTCTTTTTAAAATAATGTTTTAATGGATTTAGATTTTTTAAATAATAATAATAACGTGGAACTGTTTGCAGTCCTGTGCTCCTTCAGGAAGAAGGGAGGGATACAAATTCAATAAATAAATATCCTACAGGTGCAATCCACACTTCTGCCAGTCATTCATTTGTCACATAAAAACCTAAGAAAAAAGAAGAGGAGGATTCTTCTAATACCTTGATACTATTATTTTTTTTAGATGACATACATAAATAAATAAATAAATTCAATTTATTTAAGTAATTCCACTTTGGATCCACGTAGGGAATGTCCTATTACGAGTTTCAATATATTTTTAGAGTTCTAAATATGATATAATCACTCTTTTGCTGCTATGTTGGCACATGCAAAAGAATATTTTATTGCAGTGAAGATCAATGGGAGACACTGTGGTAAACTTCAATAAACCACTGAGTGATGTAAATGTTTAGCTTAGCAGCTTGAGTACTTTTTTCATGCCATTTTGGGACACACACAATTCAATTATACCAAAATATTATTGTTGATTTCACTCAGTGGTCTCTAGATGTCACTGTATTCCCCCCCCCCTTGATGATTGTTGTTCATCCTGGATGAAGCTGAAGTTTTTAAGAGCTGCATATAGATGTTATTCATTTCACATTACGGCATAAAATAAATCTGTGTAACTGTATTTCATATTCAATGTGAAGGATAGGCTTAATTTGCAATTTCTGCATGATGTACTTAATCAGCCTTGCTAATTATGAGACCTACTGAATTTTCCAGATCAGCAAAAATTGCCAATGTAGGGAGCTTTTAAATTGAGGACATTTCCTATTGACCATATTCCAAAGCCTCTTCTTTATCACTAATTCATAATAAAAGAAGGAGAAATATCAGTGTTTCAATAATAAAAAAACCTCAGCATAGAGAAGTGTTGCAGGGCAGAGGAATTTTAATAAAATTAAAGGGTGGGGAAATTCACAAGAAACAAGATGCAGCTATTCCCCCCCCCCAAGTATCAACATTACAGCATTTGAACAGGAAGTGTTATGTAAAAAATGTCTCCAAAACATATCAAATCAAGGCTGCTCTCCCACATTGCCCTCCTCTCTCCTGCCATCTCTCTGACACATTCACACATGCACTCTGCACCTCTGGCAGGTAGAGTTCAGACCATCATGAGCACAAAGTATTCACCCTCCTCCCTTTCCTGATATGCTCAAACCATAACTTGCTGTGCCATGTGAATCAAGCAAACAATTTTAAATTTAATCCACAGACTAAAGTGGATTAGGAGGGGTTCCTTGTCAGTAGCAATAACTATCGTTTAACCAACTTGGAGAAGCTGGCAAACCGAGGCTTTAACAAAATGGGAAAAGGAGGGCGGAATTCTGTATGAAGAGAAAAGTGCTCAAACCCCCAGGTTACCAATCAACAATGGTTTGGCCATGATAGCTAAACCAAGCTACTCAGAAGAAAGGGCCGGTATATACTGAGGATTTTATGCATAATTTTGTGCCCATTTAGCTTCTTACTACCTAAAGCCTGGTAACCTGAGCAATGAGGAAACTTATACTGTATTCCAGAAGAGGACATTCTTACACATATGGAGATAAAAATAATGATGCAAATATTCTATAAACACTTGGGTGCACCTATCATGATCACAATGAAATCTCAAATTAATGAAGCCCTCAGGCTATCTTCAACTTGCATATTTGTGCCATTTGTAAACAGACTTAAAGGGGTTGTTGTTGTTGTTGTTTTGCACCCAACTGCAAACAAACAATGTTTAGAATACATTGCTTTAAAATGGCATTTATTTAAAAAAAAATAGAAGTAACTGTGAGCACAAATACTTTTGAAGACATCAGCCTTATTCGCACAAGTCACCCTTTGGATAAATCCCCGTAATTTTAAATGCCACCCACTTATGCACATATACAGAGACTTTGGGGAGTTTTTCACCGCAGGGCAGTTGCAACGCTCATTAAAATATAATAAGCTCCACGATGAATAGAATAAACACTCATTACAAATTAATGAGAATAATTAGCATCCGAATCATCCTGTGGAGCAAGACTCATTGGTTTTTATGAAGATCATGATATCCCCCAGTCATGGTCCACATGAATCAAAGTGTCAGATTGTATCCTAAAACAACACAAATAAAAGCCCACAGATGCATTAACTGTTCCAGCGTTGTGCCAACCTCTGACCCGGCTGTCAATTAGGAGATGCACACTGGCACACCTATGTCTAAGCTAGACATTTTCAGGCTAGATAGCTTTCTTGAGAGCATGCATTATTTTGGCAGCTGGGAACAAAATCCAAATGTCCATTTTTCGATACATTCCAAAATAAATTACAAGAAGTGGTGCACTTTTAATAATATACACTGTGGCAGTAGCTCTTCTTCTTCTTCTTCTTCTTCTTCTTCTTCTTCTTCTTCTTCTTCTGTCTTCTCCTTCAAATTATATGGTAACTCCAGCAAGTGAAAGAGCTACCTTTTTCCTCTTTCGTTCCCCGAAGGGATTTGGTCATTTGGCATCCATCTATAGTGGTTCATTTAAAATTGACCTGGCAGCATCCATTCCACCTGGTTGCAGCCAAGGAAGAGAAGGGAAGCAGGGCTATTCATCTGCTCAGTGGAGAGACCAGCTGTTTTTGGACGATCCTTGTCTCCTTCAAATATCAACTGGCCACAACCCATTCCATCACGCCACAGCAGAGGGATCGATAAGAAGCTACCCTATCAGCTCTGCAAAGCGATCAGCTCCTTCTCTCCCTGAATTGCTTCCATTCCAGCTGGCCATTGTAAGAACTACTGTGTAACTTAAATTGCAGGATTTGGTGGACAGATTTCTTTTCTTCTTCCCTTCTCATCCCTTTTTCCTTTAAGTGCGGTGCAGGCCTCCAAGCAAGCAGTAGCTTTTCTCTTTAAAAAAGGATCTGACATAAGTTGTTTTGGAAGCCTTTCTGGCTGAAAAGCAAGATTAAAATCCTTGTTTTCTACATAATGGGTCACTATAGTTTCAAAAAATGATTTTAGTTGAAGTTCTTATGCTGTATGTTTAAATTTGTTCTATAGATTCTGTATGAACCTTGCCCCGGGACCAAATGGTGTATTATAGGTATTTTAAAAACATAAAGCTAGTGTGTGGAACTGGTTGGTAGGGGCTAGAGAAATAGGTGCTTCTGAGAGGGAGTAACATTTCTATAGTCTGGGGAAATCAGAGAAGCATGTGGAATCCTAAAGGAACTGATAATACAGAACCACTCAAAGGTTAACGGTGTATAAATATTTGTGCTAATTGTGGTCTGTTAAGCATCATGCAGTAATACTAGTGTGTTGACAAATGCTCAGTAATGCATTTTATTAAAAAGGCAAACAATCTCTGCTAATGTAGTGGTCGTGCTGTGAATGTGGCTGGCTATCCTTTTTAAAATGATCCCTCTGAAACTGACAAAGTTGCGTATTTGGTGATGGCTCCAGCATTCAGTACTTGGCTTGCTTCCTAGCTTGACGGTGCAGGAGAGAAATATGGGGCATCTTGTTAATAGTTATGAAGACTGCTGAATTCGATGGTCACTGGGTTGTCTGCAATGTACCAGTATGAGTGTTTAGAAGTGCATTGTTTAGACATTGTTTAGACATCAACACCAATGATACTGAAGAGCTCACCATTTATGAAAACAGGCAGGTGTAGACCAGACTTCCACACAGGTTGTTCTTCCCACCTGTGGAGACTGTAATTCAAAGTCTTGGAAGAGCAACAACAATCTAGGAAGCAAGTTCAATGCTGAACTATAGCACTATCACTGCGTATGTGGTCTAAACCACTGAGCCTCTTGGGCTTGCTGATCAGAAGGTCAGCTGTTCAAATCCTCACGACGGGGTGAGCTCCCATTGCTCTGTCCCAGCTCCTGCCAACCTAGCAGTTCGAAAACATGCCAGTGCAAGTAGATAAATAGGTACTGCTGCGGCAAGAAGGTAAACAGTGTTTCTGTGTGCTCTGGCACTCATCACAGTCCTCTGTGTGCCAGTAGCGGTTTAGACATGCTGACCACATGACCTGGAAAACGGTCTTTGGACAAATGCCAGCTCCCTTGGTGAGTGCCGCAACACCTTAGTCGCCTTTGACTGGACTTAACAGTCCAGGTGTCCTTTACCTTACACTACTTCAAGCCATCTTTGCAATTATTTATCCAAGTCTACAACACCATTCATCACAGGATTAGTATAGCTTAGTTATCACAAACTGAAGATAAGGTGCCCACCACAAGAGGGGTTCATGGTATGGAATGCTGTCCCTTTGGAGAGAAGACACTTTTCGACACATGGAAAGCAAGCTTGTCAGGGAAATGGTTACACTAGAATCCTTCTCCATGAAATCTGTGGAACAGGTTATCATTTTGTATTTGCTGACTCCCACCCAGCACTGTTCAGGAATTCGTAGGAACAAAACACACACACACAAATCAGTCCAGCTTTGAAATCCGTGGTTTTAAAAGATTCGGTTCATCATCTTGATTCAAAATGGTGCCTAAATGTACTCAAATATAAAGAAACATTTGTTCCCTGATTTCAAGAATCAGCATGCAAAAATCTGAGAAAGATCAAATCATATTCTCATTCCAGTGTTAACAGTATATACACCGAACTCCAGGTGAGGTTATTTTCAAATAACACACAATATTAACTATCTCACACACACTTTCACACAAGCACAGAAACTTGTTTAGCCTTGTGGTGGTGGTTTTCTCTTTCGCCTCTCCCCTCCCCCCTTTTCTAAGGTGTTGGGCAGAGAGTCTAAGGTCCAGAATACTGAGCTTGACAAGATTTTGTGCTGAAAGGTCCAATATTCCATTCCAGTTCTGCTAAGAGCACATGGGGAGATGGAGGGAGGATTGGTTGGGGGAAGCACTCTACTCCCCTAAACCCAGAGATTTGGGGTGGGGAGAGGGTGGTTGTCTTGTGATACGAACCTTCTAATAAACACTTCAAAACTCTAACAAAGAAAAAGAAGGGAAAAGAAAATGCTTAGAAAGATAACAATACTTTTTTGGTGTGACTTACCTATTTAGGGTTAAATTAACAGCAATGTACAGTTATTATATTACTTTGCATTTCTCTGACTCATATAGACAGCCTTTTAGAGTGTTATTTCACTCATAAAGGGAAAAGAATGGAGATATTTGTAACGTACATTGATCAGGGAAGTGAGGGAAGAAGAACAGCAGTCACCTAGAGAGTTAATGATAGCCTTTAAAGAAGTATCAGTTCCCTCAAGTATCAGGATATCCTTGCAGCATCTCAAGGCTGCTTAACAGCCCACTACACAACTCATGTTTCTTTCCCTACCTCAGCCTCTTTTTTTCCTCCTCTCATCCCAGGCAAACATCCTCTTTTTTTCCTCCTCTCATCCTCTCATCCCAGGCAAACACCCACCCAGACAGAACCAAATATTTAGCACCCAATCTGTATTCCTAGGGCCAAGGTGTAATCTTGATCCTTGGCTCTAGGAACCTCAAGCTGATGTCTACTCCCATCAGTACACTTTAGATGTGAACCTGTAGAAGACACAGCTAGATCTACCCATTATAAGACAATAGCACTGCCCTAACAACCACACCTTGATGATCACAATTGACCTTGACTCATAATTAAAACTCCTCCATATCCTTTGCATCTAGTCCATTTCACCATGTGGTTCTGGTTACTCCTGCCTGTGAGCTCTCCAAATCCTTGCAACCAATATCACATATTGTTCCTATTTAATTTCCAGTTAATAAGAGTATGATTCAGTAGCATGCTTGCTTAGCTACAGTACAGGAGACAACTGCTGAAGGCACTTCAGTATTATTATTTATTAAATTTGTATTAGCAAGCTCTGTACTATCCCTGCAGCCTCTATGAGACATGGCTAGCAAACTGATGGTTTTAATAGAGGTAGGTAAAAAACAAGGAAGCCTACAGACACTCAAACTGTAAAAGGTACATGAAAAAACAGTGTAACGCATGAGTCTTCAAACAGGTTGTTCTGCCTGCCAATTCAATAGCATAGGTCTTCCTAGCACAGTCTGAACAACAATATCGCAGTGCTTCCTCTTATCCCAGACAGCAAACCACATTCAGCCTCTGCCTGCATTTCCCTATGTAATTCTTCCAGCTCTCTACATCTGGAAGGGCTGCTCCCTTCTCAAGGTCAGTCATGGGTCACACCAGGAGCTCCTGGGAAATGTAGGTCCTAGACTTAGCAGTCTCCCACTAGACACTCCTTGTTCTCTTGCTTAATAAATCCCTTTAGCTTTATTAACGGATGACGTTCTGACTCAAACACTGCAGTCTATTTTTCCCCTCTTGCACTCTTCCAGGAAGTCAGTGTATGGAGAAAAGATCGCCAATCACATCAGCTCATGCCTTTGGCTTCATACAGTTTTGGGTGCTTTCTGATTTAGGGGAGAGTTCTGATCCCACAAGGAAAGGTGACATGGAAATTGGCTTCTGTGCCTACGCTGGACTCCTAGACTAGCTCCCATGCATAAAGAGGAGAGCTGTATAAGCAACCTTCCCCTTCCCACATCTAGCAGCCATAGATTTTTATTCCAAAACTTTCCTCTAACTTTCCCCCAAAAAATGCACACCATCGTGTGGAGGTTCCATTTAGGTAATTGTCACCCTGATGCTGAACTATTGCTTTGGAGGTGAAAAGGGGCCATTCAAAAACAAAACAGCATTCCTGGGGAAACCCCAATGTATGAGGGTATTTAACTGTTGAACTTTGCACACACACCCTCCAAAGTTTGTTGAAATGCAAACTAAACGTGCATCCCTGCACATGGAGGAGGGGTATAGCACAGGACAACAGTTAAATGAGCCATTGATGTGCAAAAGGAGTGAAAGGAGAGGGCGAGTGCTGCTCTGAAGATTCCCAGGAAATGTGACACGTGGGAAGAAGGGAGAGGAAAGGAGGAAGGTTAAGCTGATGCGGAAAAGTAAAGGAAAATACAAACGCACAGAATGAGACTCTCAGGCAAAGAGAAAGGCAGCAGGCATACAAGAGAGGAAGAGGTGTAAGGGCAAAACAGAGGCACACATAAATCCCTTAACTTGCAATCTTATGACTACTTACCTGGGAGTAAGACCTACAAAACTCAGTGGGTCTTACCTCTGAGTAAGTATGTCTATCCAGACCAAGTCTTGTTGTGTTTAATGGGTCAACCTAGGCATTGGTTTAGAGTTCAGGGCTCTTGTGCCTTTAACAGTGGTATAAAAGGTAAAGGTAAAGAGACCCCTGACCATTAGGTCCAGTCGTGGCCGACTCTGGGGTTGCAGCGCTCATCTCGCTTTATTGGCCGCGGGAGCCAGCATACAGCTTCCAAGTCATGTGGCCAGCATGACTAAGCCGCTTCTGGCGAACCAGAACAGCACACGGAAAAGCCGTTTACCTTCCCGCCGGAGCGCTACCTATTTATCTACTTGCACTTTGATGTGCTTTCGAACTGCTAGGTTGGCAGGAGCTGGGACCAGGCAACGGGAGCTCACCCCGTCGTGGGGATTCGAACCGCTGACCTTCTGATCAGCAAGCCCTAGGCTCTGTGGTTTAACCCACAGCGCCACCCACGTCCCTAACTGTCGTATAGTAGGCAGAAATTCAACAAGTCTTTCCTAGTTTGGAAATGATTTTTTGGCAAAAAAATAACTTCACTATGACTGTACCATTATTATTATTATTATTATTATTATTATTATTATTATTATTATTAAAATTTCTACACCGCTCTTCATCCGAGGATCACATGGCGGTTTGCAATGTTAGTTGAGATTCTTGCATTGCAGGGGGTTTGACTAGATGACCCCCAGGATCCCTTCCAATTCTACCATTCTGCAATTCTGTGACTGAAAATGACATGTAAAACAAAAGCCATAGAGACGTTTGACGAAAGTAATGCCATTCCAACTATGCACCACGAAATAAAATATTTGAATCATAAAGCAAGAATAATGATTCAGAGATCTGCAGAGCATGTTGACTCAGAAGGAATTCTTGCTGTGTTCAGTGGGGTTGATTCAAGGGTAAGCATGCAATATACTACAGACAAAATAACCCCAATTGAACATAATGGGCCTACTTTACTTCTGAGTAAATATACAGTACACAGGACTGAACTGTTAATCTCTGTAACAGTATCTAAAAAAAGTAGATACTGCATGAAGGTGGATGATACATGTCTTTTCTGGGCTGCTGCTCAGATGCCTGTAGATTATTTCACCGCCCTATAAAAGCCAGGTTTTTAGACTTGCCAAGAGTCAGCACTTCAGGTTGCTAATGCTATATATCACTGTTAAAAATACCTTAGTCTAGTCAAACAAAATTTCTCTCATCACTGAAGAAATCATGGAAACACTTGTTTGGGGATATACTGGAGTTCTTCATGTTCACCTCGACATGGAAACATTTCAGTACAACAGGAAAACACAACACAACCAAACAGCTCTACAACCTGCTTAGAAGAAGCTAGGTATTTAGCTCATTCTAGTAAACACAGAACTCAGTTATCACAGATGAAATGCACTTCATCTTGCAACTCTTGGACCTAGACTTATTCATACTGCAAGAGGGCCCACAGACACAATTGGACTAAAGTTAATTGTGCAATGGTGATGCAATTGATTATAACAAGTCTGTTGTAGGCATGGAATGGAAGACTTTGTTCGACACATAATCTTTAACAATAATAATGTTAAAATAAAATGGGGGCAAATGAGTGGGAGGGCAAACAGAAGGACTGAGGAAAGAATAGCTGGAAGGTACGGTAGCTTGACAATTTTCTGCTGAGTCACCAATAGTGAAATAGTGTTTTACTGTGTTTTTAATATTTTGTTGTGAGCCGCCCAAAGTGGATGGGGCAACCCAGTCAGATGGGTGGCATATTATTATTATTATTATTATTATTATTATTATTATTATTAGCCTCAGTATACATGAAGGAACGACTCCAGCCCCAACGTTCTACCTGGACACTGAGATACAGGGCCGAGGGCCTTCTGGCGGTTCCCTCACTGCGAGAAGCCAAGCTACAGGGAACCAGGCAGAGGGCCTTCTTGGTAGTGGCGCCTTCCCTGTGGAACACCCTCCCATCAGATGTCAAAGAGATAAACAACTACCTGACTTTTAGAAGACATCAGAAGGCATCCCTGTTTAGGGAAGTTTTGAATGTTTGATCTTTTATTGTTGTTGTTATTTTGGGTTTCCAGTTGATCTGGCAACCCTAAAGGCTGTGTGCAAAAGAAGGGTGATAATATGCTGTATTACATACAAAATCCTAAGCATGCTCCCCTCCCCACTATTTGTATACTCTCACTTTCAGCTGCTTTTTTATTTAAATGTTTAAAAATTAATTGAGTGAAACCATTTAATGCTGCACTCCTGTACACACTCGCTGAGAAGTCTTATTTTGCTCAATGGGGCTTCCTTCCAAGTAGACATGTATATGACTGCATTAGCACATTACCTAACATCATATATTTTCTTCTCTACAAGCCAACTTGCTTACAGGCTGTTCACCCTGAAACCAATTTGCCAGCTGGTCTACCAAATGAAATTTGGGGGCAAGAACTCCAGCGTTCTATAAAGTGCCTCTCCTGCTTTGTTTATACTGCCAACTGTCCAGCTCCCAGAGTACTAAAAATATCATACTAGGATCTTGGAGGTGTGGGTTCAAATCCTTACTCACACTGGAGCTCACTGGGAGAGTCATGTCTTTCAGCCTAAATAACTCAACCCACAGAGTTGCTGTAAGGATAAAATGGGGAGAGGGAGAACCACAAGCGCCACTCTGAGGTCTTTGGAGGAAAATGTGGGGTAAAAAATTATCAACAACATCATTTATACAATTTATAGAACTGGAGATTAGCGGGGGAACGGGACAGTGAGGTAGACAAAACATATGTTTATTGATTCAACACATTTTGGGCCCTACTGATCCTTCCTCAGGGAATTTCAGATAAGTAGATGTGTTGCCTCTTTTTTTCTTATGCTTACACTTCCAGTTCCTTTTGGGGGTACTCATTTTGTTATAATTTACAGGCCACCAAATGTTCCAAACAAAACAAAACAAAACATTTGAATTTGTACCGGACCTGGGAGTGCATCCTATAATGAAGATCTCTCACAAAAGTCAACTCTTCAAGCACCATGAAAGGAGCAAAGGGTGAGAAGTTAATCCTTTACTCTCTTTTTTTTAAAAAAAGATATTTATTAAAAGTTTTTAAGATATAACAAGAAAAAGAAAAATAAACATACAAAATAAAAAACAGTTAAAAACACACATTAATTTTCAATAACATATATTCCATACACTTATTTCCTCGGACCTCCTCATACCTCCCTTCTTTGTATTCCAGTTCGATTTGTTAGTTCAGCAAATCCTTACCATTAAACTTTTACCCATTTGTAAAAAAAAATCATATCTCTTAAAGCATTACATCTGGAAACCGCTTAGTTTCTATCCAACATCCTTCTAACATTCATTTATTTTACAATGTTTCTGTAAGTAGTCTTTGAATGGTTAATCCTTTACTCTCATCTTGAATCTGCATTCCTACCGAAGCATACACTACTTCCTCCATCTCTTGAAGTGGTCTCTAGTTCACAAATGTCTATGCTATAATAAGGTGCCGCAAGACCCTATGCCGTTTTTGCTAAAACAGACTAATAGGGCTGTTCCTCTGGGAATGGATACCTGCCTTTTGTCTCTGATTGGCTTGGCCTTGTACTTCCTTGACATGACTTTGGCATGACTTTGTGACAGGCAGACCCTGACACCTCATTTTTGGACACAGACTCCAATTTCCAATTCAAATGACAATCCAGAGAGAAATCAAATTCCTTCCTTTCTTTGTTGTTGGCAATTGGGTTTTTATTAGGGGATGATTAGCTGCTTGTGCTTAAAATGGTGCCCCTTCAGAGTTTGTGCGGCCCCACAAACCTCTGTGTGTGACAGAGCTCCTCAGACATGTCTGCTCTAGTCACTGTTAGAGTCCGACAGTGGCTGTTTGCGGAAACGCCTCCAACAAAGAAGTTCCTTAACGGAAACACGTCTCCTGGACTCACGACGTGACAGCTTCCGACGAAGCATGGGTCTCCCTGCAATTGCTTCTGACACCTCCCCACTATTTTCACTGGACGTGTCTCTCACCCCTTTCTCCCCCCTGCTTCCTGCCTGCGCTGCTGCATCTCTCTCAGTATCCCTGAGATCCTCCTCCAGAGACCCCGCGCTCCCCCTGCTGGTCCCTGCTTTGGCTGTTGAGTCTCTCCCAGTCTCTGGGAGCCCTATCACCTCCTTTCCCTCTGAGGTCAGTTCCCTGACATCCACCTCCCCTCCAGGGCCCCCTTCCCCCCCGCCCCCTCCCTCTCCTCTGGGCGGTGAGGAGCTGAAACCCCGAAACGAATCCTCTTCATCTTCCGACGTCTCGAACATCTCCCTCCATCGGTCTTTGTTCCGACTCGCTGAATCCTCCTCCACCTCGGAATCAGAGAACCCCTCCAACTCCTCTTCTTCGTCTGTGGTGGCGAAGTATTCCCTCCGGAACCTCGCCACTGGCTGGGGTTTTCGAGGGAATCTCTGATGAAAAGTTTCAATTAGAACCTCGTCATCTACATCCTCTGCTCTGACCCAGGTGTTTTCCGACTCCGGTTCCCCTTCCCACATTACCAAATACTCTACTTGCTCTCCTTTCCACCTGGAATCTAGGATCTCCGCTGCATGGTAGCTGTGTTCTTTTTCCTCCATCGCTGGTCCCCTATTGACCCTCCCCTCTCTGTCCCCTATATACGGTGACAGCAACGATCTGTGGAACACTGGGTGCAACTTCATGTGGTTCGGTAACCGGAGTCTGAAAGCCACTGGGTTGACCTGTTGCGTGACTTCAAATGGGCCCAGTCTTTTGGGTCTTAACTTCTTACAACCTCCTTTAAATGGTAACCCTTGGGTGGACAGCCACACCTGGTCTCCCACCCTAAGGCTTTCCCCTTCCCTTCTGGTTTTGTCTGCCTGCCTCTTATATTCCTCCTTCGCCCGGTTTAAATTAAGTTGGAGTTGGCGATGGATCGCTTCCATTTCTTCAACGAACTGTTCTGCTGCTGGAACGCTCCAGTTCTCCCCCTCCCCCCCTGGGAAGGCTCGGGGATGACACCCGTGATTGGCCAAAAAAGGGCTCATTCCCGTGGACACGTTCTCTGCATTGTTGTAAGCAAATTCTGCCAACGCCAGCTTCTCCACCCAATCATTCTCTCTGTCATTAACATAACACCTCAAATATTGCTGGAGGACACCATTAGCTCTTTCCGCCTGCCCGTTGGTTTCTGGATGACGGGCAGTAGAGAAATTAACCTCTACATGCAGTAAGCTCATGAGCTTCCTCCAGAACCTGGAAGTAAATTGTTTCCCTCGGTCCGAAACCACCCTCAAGGGGGCGCCATGCAACCTAAACACATTTTCCACAAACAATTTGGCGGTTTCTTCTGCTGTGACCGCATGTGAGCAGGCTATAAAGTGTGCCATCTTGGTTAACAGATCTACCACCACCATAATGGCTGTTTTCCCTTTGGACCTGGGCAAATCAGTCATAAAATCTATTGCCACTGCCTCCCACGGTCTTTCCGGCGTGGGTAGTGGTTCTAATAAACCTGCCGGTGCCCGCCTCTCCCCCTTGGCTCGTTGGCAACGGTCACACCCTCTCACATATTCACGCACATCTTCCCTGACCTTGGGCCACCAGAATTCCCTGGTAACCAGCCACATGGTTTTGTGTTGCCCAAAATGCCCTGCTGTGGGGTTATCGTGCAGTTGCTTGAGTACCTTTTCCCTCAATTCTTCGCCCCCTCACTGGGCTTTGAAACTGCGCGCGCGCGGGCTGTTCCGATTTCCATCGGCTCTGCCGGCGGGAAAGCTGGCTCAGGAATGTCTGGAATGCGTAACTCCTTCCAACGTTCCCCTCTCCCTTCCCGCCTCTCCAAGGCTCTTGCCTCCTGGCGCGCTCCAATGGTCAGCGCAGATTTGGTCAGCTGATCCATAGACACCGCCCTGGGGCTCCTGGCCAGCTCGTCTTTCACAGCTGAAGAAAGACCTTCTTCAAATAGCATCTGAATGGGTGCTGCCGATAAATCCCACCCCAATCTGTGAATCAGCATGGTAAATTCAGTCCAGTACTCACGGACAGATCTGCTTCCCTGCTTGCAAGCCATTAACTGTCTGCGCACCGCCCCTTCCTCAACGTCGCTGGAAAACATGATATCCATTGCACGAAAAAATTTCATAGTGTCCTTTAGGATATCGTTGTGCGTTGCCATCAGGGGTCGAACCCAGTCTCGCGCGCCCTTCTCAAGATGCCCAATTACAAAAGCAACTCGAGATTCCTCATCAGGGAACTCATCAAACTGGACATTCAGGGCATATTGCATTTCAGTCCTAAAGGCATGGTAATCCTTGGGGTCCCCCCCAAACTTCTGCACCAATCCTGGTACCTTTCTGGGGAACTGAGTGGTTCTCCCCTTCTTGTCTGCATCTTGAGCCCTCCTCTCCTCGAGCCTCGCCGTCTGCAGCGCCAGTTGGACCTCCAATGCTCGGCATCTTTCTTCCAAGCTTGGATCAGCTCCTCCCCCTGCTCCGGCTGGGTCGCTCATGATGCTTTCTCCTGCACAGGCAGCGTACAGAGACTGTCGGACTGCTATTAGGGGATGATTAGCTGCTTGTGCTTAAAATGGTGCCCCTTCAGAGTTTGTGCGGCCCCACAAACCTCTGTGTGTGACAGAGCTCCTCAGACATGTCTGCTCTAGTCACTGTTAGAGTCCGACAGTGGCTGTTTGCGGAAACGCCTCCAACAAAGAAGTTCCTTAACGAAAACACGTCTCCTGGACTCACGACGTGACAGCTTCCGACGAAGCATGGGTCTCCCTGCAATTGCTTCTGACACCTCCCCACTATTTTCACTGGACGTGTCTCTCACCCCTTTCTCCCCCCTGCTTCCTGCCTGCGCTGCTGCATCTCTCTCAGTATCCCTGAGATCCTCCTCCAGAGACCCCGCGCTCCCCCTGCTGGTCCCTGCTTTGGCTGTTGAGTCTCTCCCAGTCTCTGGGAGCCCTATCACCTCCTTTCCCTCTGAGGTCAGTTCCCTGACAGGTTTTGGACCAGCCATATGTGCTTGGAGGAAGAGGATCAGGAGAGGTGTCCATGCCTCTTGGCTCTGGGAATGTGAATCCTGGCATGCAAATTGACCTTTGCCTGCAACAACCTGTTAACCGCAAGCAAGCTTTTCTGCTGCTGTTATTACCACAATAGTAGACAGGAAGCAATGAGGCTAGAATCGTTTTCTTTTATTGCCTGCGCTTAAAATCAAGGGTGGCTACTCTGTGGGCCTCCAAATGGTGTTGGAACATAGCTGTCAAGGTTTCCCCTTTTTAAAGGGAAATTCCCTTATTCCGAATAGGATTCCTGACAAGAAAAGGTGAAAGTTGACAGCTATGTGTTGGACCTCCAACTTCCAGCAGCCTCAGCCAACTCAGAGGTGAGGAGAGTCTAGCACCATCTGGTTAAAAACTCTAACATGAAGCTTGATGACATCCAGCTAAGCTCCTTTGATATTTCTGCTTCATCTTGAATAAATTTGCTTTATTACATCAACAATTTTGACAGTGCTCAACTTTTATGGGTTCAAGTACTGAGTACTGGCATTCCCTGTTCCCCAGTAGGCTGTCAGATCAGTTCAGCAAAAGGAAAGAAGGGGAGAATCCTACAGTTGCCACTTAAATATCACCTAAGTGATGTATCTACCTGCCTTATGTATTTAAATCAACATCACAGGCCCCACTATGTCTCCTCCAATTATCTGAGACGCACTTGGAAAACAAAGGACAGGGCTTTTTGGGGAATGGCATCCAGACACCAAGGGGGATCGCATTACCTACAATTGTCTCTATTTTCCGAGGATAGTCCTAGAATTACAAAAGCCATCCCCGCTTCTGATTTGATCCCAGAATGTCCCTATTTCCCCTGCCAGTACCGCCCCTGCCAATCTCATGGGGGGGGGGGAGAAGGAGTGAGTGCTTGTCCTGTGTGATGTTGGTGGCTGCGAGAGAGCATTCTGTTGCCTCTCCATGGTCACCACTGCTGGTCTGCTCCCTTGGCCAGCTTGCAGAGGCTGCTGGAGAGCAGATGAGGAGGAAGAGGAGAGGTACTGGCAGTAGGCAGGGTTGCCCTAGCAAGGAGTCTTGATATGAAAACAAACAAACAAATCCATATTGTTTTGTGTGTCCAGGTCTAACCTTGCCCCTTTCTAAATTTCATTTACCTTAGGTACCTCAGGTTACAGACGCTCCAGGTTACAGATGCTTCAGGTTACAGACTCCGCTAACCCAGAAATAGTACCTCGGGTTAAGAACTTTGCTTCAGGATGAGAACAGAAATTGTGCGGCGGCAGCGGGAGGCCCCATTAGCTAAAGTGGTACCTCAGGTTGAGAACAGTTTCAGGTTAAGAATGGACCTCCAGAACAAATTAAGTTCTTAAGCTGAGGTGCCACTGTATTGGCATGTGTTTTCCTTTTTGTAAATCTACCAAAGAATAAAATAACATTGGGATCAAGGGGTTTTCTCAGTGTTTCCTGTGTCCTGTTGGTGTAGCCATAGTGGAAATGCTCTGTGGAGTGGGGGGGGAGGGGAGGGTTGAGGAGGGTCACTTGCAGGGCAAGTGAGAAATGTCCTTCTTTTCCTTTGAGGAATGTTGGAGAGTACAATATCTACCCAGATTTTTCACTGGTTGCATTTCCGTGCACAATGAAAGACCAGGCTGTTTCAGCAGGCATCTGAGTTATGTCTAATAACTCAACATACCGGTCTGCTTTTTGGTATATTTATTAACTTGGTGTATGTACATTCTCCCAGTTTGGTATTTTTAGGAGTGATTATGACATTGTCAACCTCCATAAAGGCTTTTTTTGGGGGGGGGGTACAAAAAAGAAGGGCAGAAATATTTTGACAAATAATAATAATGCAAATTCAGACTTGGCTTTATGCAAAAGCCTGGTGATAACCAGATCCAAATAGCTATTAAAAGATACTTCGTTTAGCAAAGTCTATGAAAATTACCAGTATCCAGTCACTAAGCTGCCACAACATTGATTTCTTTAAAATAATAAAAAATGTCAATTCTTTACTGAAGGCTACTGAAAATTTAACAAGATCTAGGAATTTAAAACGTTTTCCCCATTTTGAGTGAATCATCTCTCTCTCCTTCCCCCACGACACATAAGAAATTCACCATACATTATCATAATTGACATGATTTCCTGTTATATACAAGTCAAGCTATCCTAAAATGCTTGTCACAATACTTTAATGAAATCACCGCCCATGTAAAAGTAGCAAACAGTGCACATTATATACCTGGAGAATATTATGTACTGGTACCTTCATTCTGAGCAGTAGGGCTGGATTCAACTAACTGGGTGCGCTAGCAGAGACCCATAGAGAAACGCTTGCGCTGGCGGTACTATTGTAATAGTGTGATATTGAATCCGTCCTATAAATAATAAAATCTGTTGTGAAGAAATAAGCAAAAACCCTGTGAAAAGTTTACAAAGAGCTTTAAATCACATCTATTTTCATATCTAATCATCCGTAATCCCATAGACTTCCATGAGACTTGATCACAGATAAGTGGCTATAGCATTACAGCCTTAATGGGTGGTGAAAAGAAAATGAAACTATGAGCTGCACAGCACTCCTTGTGGCCACCACTGACATAACAAGTCAATTTTTCTCTGGCATAGTCTCGACAATCTCCTATGTAGTAAACAAACAGGAAACTAAAGACTGATTCATACAGTTTGATCATATAGTCCAACCGCCTGCGATGTAGGGATATGCAGCTGTCCCATACGGGTATTGAACCTACAACCTTGGCATTATCAGCACCACACTCTAAGTGACTGAACTATCCAGGCTGATCACTGAAGAATTCCTGTTTGGATCACCAACATTTTGAAAACACTTGCCTCCACAAAATTACTACTGCATATTACATCACACACTCCTATATTTATAGGGGGGGGGACTCCAAAAGCTTAGCATGCCTTACACAAAATGAAGGTAGGATTAACTTCCTGGACCCTCCTAAAACACCCCTCTAAAATGTTTATTGTAATATAGTGCCAGATGCAAAGAGGCTGGTAGGATTTATGGTTATCTTACTAAATTTGTATTCAGGCCTCCTAAAAAATGAGTACAGTGCCTGTATTCAATCAGCTCCGCACCTCTGTACAGCAACTCAGATTACTTATTGACTTTAAGACATGACATTATTACTGCTACTGCTACATACACTGATTAAAGAAGAAAGATTGCAAAGAGAACATTTCTTCACATAAAGGACACAGTCAGTCAAAGCTGAGCATCATTTACTTTAACTGCTTTCAGCAGGAGCATTATGCACATGCTTAACTCTCGCCCACTGAAATCATTGGCACTTACGCTTAACTTGACTGGATTGCACCTATAGTTTGCCTTCAGCCTATAAAAGCTTAGTCCTTGTCATTGTACTCAGTCTTTTAAAAAAAAATGGAGGGGAAGGAGGCTGGGACAGTTTTGTTTTAAATTACCTGACAGCTGTAGGCATTAATGATATACATGTATATATGTATGTATACCGTCTATGTATATTCAGAAAACGGGGGGGGGGGTGCATGTGTGCTCTTCGCTACACTGTCTGCTGCAGATCCTAATTCAAAGCCTTCAAGCGAAATTATTATTATTATCTGCAAAATATTTTAATGAAAATAATAATGCATTTTATTTTTCAAATGTCTGCCTTGCAGTGATGAACGGCTGTTTATTTTGCCTTGTTATCTGTAGGAGCTCATTTGCCCCTTTGACAGGCCACAACAAGCACTCACACACAAATGAAGATGCAATGGGACCATATTTCCAAAGCGTTAATTAGCCAAAGATCGTATTATTTCCTCCTCCCCCTCCCTCGACTGTTTTCACCCAGAGTCTCCGAAGTGTTTCCATGTGCAAAAACTGCAGCTCTCAAGGAATGCTCATGATCACTAAGCCGCCAAACCCGCCCCCCCATCTTGTTGATATCTTCCTTTATTGAGTGAAAAATGGGGGCAAGCTTTTAACCGTGCCTCCATCCCACTGCACCCCAGGGCCCTCTGCTACACGAAGTCAAAGAGAGAAAGTTTACCCTCCAAATTGTTTAAAGCGTTAAGGAAAAGCAGCTCTGCTCCTCTCAGCTATCTGCTTTCCCTGCAACCCCCCCCCCCACCTTTCTTTCCAAGGGCTGAAACAGCAGGTAATGTTTCAAGCGCAGCACATGGGCAACGGGGAAGAAGGCTCGCTTTGGAGGAGAAGCGATTGCGTTTCAATCCGCCTCTCAAGTCGACATGCAGAGCCGTCCTCGCGACTGGAAACCAGCTCACGCTACAGAGGAGCGCGCACAGATCTGTGTCGGACCAGAATGTGATCCCCTCCAAATGCGTGCATTTGCCCACGCTGTAGGGGAGCAGCAGTAGCAGAACCATCAGCGAGATTGCCATTCCCTAGGAGAATACATACATTATATATATACATACACACCTGCACACACCACCCCGTGTCTTCTTTTCTCTCTCTCCTTTAAAACAGAGCTTTCACTGCACATAATCTGGGCTAAGCAGACGCGCGCAGCAAGAGAAGAGCATCGCATGAACTGGGAAAGGCTCAGCCGGCAGAAAGAAGAGGAAAAATAAAAAATAAAAAACTTGAAGGCAACCATCAGAGACAGCGATGCGAAATAGAAGTCTAATACACCTCTTCCTAAAAGCTAGGCTATCTCTGGCTTAGGAGGACGGAATTAGCAGCAGCCTCCCATTCGTCCTGCCCGTAAGAATACGGCACAGATTTGATTTGATTTCTTTAAAGGGGTCAGTTCGTTTCAAGCCTTACCTTAGCTGACTTGCCCTAACTGGTGACAGGGAACTTTAATGGAAAGAAGAGACGCATTGAAATAAAATAAAAGAGGGAGGGGTATATCCTCAGGGCACAGCTGCTCCCAGTCCAGAGAGAAAGAGAAAAAGAGAGAGAGGGGGAAAAGAGGCGCACAGGATTCCAGCTATGTGTTATCTCCAAAGCTCCAGCTCATATGCCAGCTCTGCTTTCCGCAGCTCGGGAAAGCGCCGCTGATTGGCTGCCGCCGCCCGTCTACTTGATCCTCCGCTTTCCTCCTCCTCCCCCTCCCCGTCCCCATCCCTGCTTCTTAGGACCGGGCGTCTTCTACAGGAGGATGTACGCAACGGAGGGATCGCTCCCCACCCGGCCACCCCTTCCTGAGCTTCTCGCAAGCGAAGAAGTCCTTCGCCAATGAGACAGCATGAATAAACAGTTTCCACAGCCAAGGAGGCTTTGCTCAGCAAAAGGGAGGGGAAGAGAGAACGGAAGCCAGGCTTAAGGAGAACTAGAATATAAGGGGGGAGGGGGAGGGGTCCCCCCCAAAAAATGTGGGCACTAAAGGCCTAAAAACTGGCAACAAATGTTCATTATTTGGCACTGGCTCGCTCCGTAGTCAGGAGTGGACTTTGGTAATATGTTGCCCCGAGCAAGGACAAAATCAATCTCCCCTAAATATTTCTTATTTTCATAATAATTCATTTTGGTAGTACAGTGGTACCTCGGGTTACAGACACTTCAGGTTACAGACTCCACTAACCCAGAAATAGTACCTCGGGTTAAGGACTTTGCTTCAGGATGAGAACAGAAATCGCACGGTGGCAGGGGGAGGCCCCATTAGCTAAAGTGGTGCTTCAGGTTAAGAACAGTTTCAGGTGAAGAACAGACCTCCAGAACGAATTAAGTTCTTAACCCGATATACCACTGTACTAATTATGGATCTTCTTAGTAGGTGCCCGCATAAATATAGGGTTTTGTTATTTATTTATTTATTATTAATATTTGTAATATTTTGCTTTCCCTTGCCTTGGCACCCTGTGCGGGGGGAACCACCCGCCCCCATACCCCCCAACATTTCTCTGATGAAAATAGAGACATCAACTCCATCATTTCTCTGATGAAAATAGAGACGTCATAGAGTAAAGTGGGACATTTGGGGATCAAATCAGAAACTGGGACAGCTTATGTAAATTTGGGACTGCCCCTGGAAAATAGGAACACTTGGGTGGTCTGGACAGTCCTAAATCCTGCACTGCCAAAGTTATCCACAAAAGATCAAAGGGTTTTTTTGGTGGGGGAGAGGACAAGAGAGGGAAAGTATTAGATTGTTCATGTTCTGGGCAGCTCCACCAAGCTCAGAAGACTTCAGGAGAAAGACTAGGCCTTGCCTCCATCACCAGGGTTGGTCCTCCATGTTTACCCCTCCCCCCCAAAAAATATATATGCCTCCTTTTCTATTCTACATACTTTTGAAGTGGATTATATAATGAAAACATAGCAATTATATCAAGAATTACTGAAACCAGCAGCAATAACTAAAGCAGTGTACAACAGAAGAAAATGTTTTTGCAGGGAAAATGGAGCAGTAAAATCCCTGAAGAACGACAAAAACTACTACTTATCATTATCATCATCTTTCATTTTTACCAGCTGCAACAAGGACATGGAGTTCAGTGCCAGGGAAGTCCTCCTTGAAGAGAGCATTCCATAATGGGGTGCCACAAATGAGGGGGGGGGGGCTGTCACCTGTCTCTCCCTGCTTAGGGTTGATCCCAAATGCCCCCTCACATTTTTGTCACCCTCTATGCAGTGCAGGGGGAGAAGTGGGTGGGGCTGTGGGTTAAACCACAGAGCCTAGGACTTGCCGATCAGAAGGTTGGTGGTTCGAATCCCCGTGACGGGGTGA
This sequence comes from Podarcis vaucheri, assembly GCF_965113315.1. Taxonomy (NCBI): domain Eukaryota; kingdom Metazoa; phylum Chordata; class Lepidosauria; order Squamata; family Lacertidae; genus Podarcis; species Podarcis vaucheri. The sequence goes on from NC_138766.1 coordinate 18,682,362, forward strand.
GCTCCTGTTGCTCGGTCCCTGCTCCTGCCAACCTAGCAGTTCAAAAGCATGTCAAAGTGCAAGTAGATAAATAGGTACCGCTCTGGCGGGAAGGTAAACGGCATTTCCATGTGCTGCTCTGGTTTGCCAGAAGTGGCTTAGTCATGCTGGCCACATGACCCAGAAGCTGTACGCTGGCTCCCTCAGCCAATAAAGTGAGATGAACGCCGCAACCCCAGAGTCGGTCACGAATGGACCTAATGGTCAGGGGTCCCTTTACCTTTACCTATGCAGTGCAGGGGATGTTCCAGCAATTTTGATTGGGAGGAGTGGCACAAGGAAGCAAAAGGTTTCTTTTGCATCATCACGACATAGTGTTGCACAGAAAAGGGCTTCCCCCTCTTCTTTTTTGAGAGGGGAGGGGATGGCAGCCAACAAGGGAAGGTGTGCTACTGCTACTGCTCACCACTAAACACAGGTGGTACTGAAAGCAGTCCCTGAACCCACCCAGCCCAAATTTGACCCCAACACTATACCTGCCTTGGCTCCAAAGGTAAGAGGGGAAAGGCTGCCAATACAGTGGTATTACATATACCTTAGGTTACATACACTTCAGGTTACAGACTACGCTAACCCAGAAATATTACCTCAGGTTAAGAACTTTGCTTTAGGATGAGAACAGAAATCGTGCAGTGGCAGCACAGCTGCGGCAGGAGGCCCCATTAGCTAAAGTGGTGCTTCAGGTTAAGAACAGTTTCAGGTTAAGAACGGACCTCCGGAATGAATTAAGTTCTTAACCCAAGGTACCACTGTATTTGGGCAGTTCATCCGAGGCAAACACATCTTAAAGCCCAGGCATGACAATACAGATACCCAGATAACCCAGTCCAAGTTTGTGCAGGGCTTTTTAATATAACCACCCCATGATAATAATAATAATAATAATAATAATAATAATAATAATAATAATAATAATAATGTGACTCAGTAGCATATAGACAACCAATGCAAGTTCTTCAGAACCAGTGAATAGTTCCAGCCAGCTGAACCAACCACTACCCTGGCAGCAGTGGCGTAGCGTGGGTTGTCAGCACCCGGGGCAAGGCAAGTAATTTGTGCCCCCTAACCCGTGGATTTGCACCCCCTAACCTGTGGATTTGCGCCCCCTAACCCTAACCCCCAGATGTTGCGCCCCTGCACCCCCCACGCTACGCCACTGCCTGGCAGTCAAATTTTGCAGAAACCGAAGCTTCTGAATTGCCATTAATGGTAACCCTGTGTAGACCACAGGCAGGAAGGTCTACCAGAACATGAATTATTGTGATCAAGCTATATCTGACCAGGAAAGAGCATAGCTAGGGAAGAGATGAAGCTGAAAATAGGCACCCCTTTCTACTTGGGCCAGCAATGAAATATTGCAACAAGGAGTACCCTCGGAGTACTCACCCACCTAGTTAGTTCCTAGACTCAAGAAGCACCAGCCTGCAGCACCTCTGTATTGTCAGAAATCATCTTCGGTTTACTGCTCCTCATCCAGCCTACCACTGCCTCTAGACAACAGTCCAGCACCAGGACAACCTCCCTGAGCCACATGACTGGGAGAAACAGAGCTGGGTGTCATCTCTATTACTGGTGACACACAGCCCCTTCTCCAACTGCACCACAAAGACCATGACCTCAGTTTGGGTGGGTTGGCTGATGGGCAGTGGTCAGTACACCAGCAAAATCCCCATGCCGTCCCTCTGATCCATCACCTTGGAACAACCCTCTGTGGTGACTGGTGAGGTGGAATTCCTATGGAAAACACAACATCCCCTGGCTCTTCAACCTCTGTTGGTACTGGAGGGATAAAACTGAATCAGATCTATTCCAATCAGCTCACCCACCTAGTCTTTAGTATTGCACACCAGGTGAACCTGCTTATCCACAACTCATGAATGAGTGATAACTTATCATTTATCAATTTGGGATTCAACAATGGCACCACCAGACTGGAAGGCTAGTTGGCAGAGCAACCCAGCTGTCTATCTCCCAGTGACATTATCAGAACCCCAAAACTGAGCTCCTAATTCTTTAGAGGGAGTGCAGCCCCATCTACAACAGATTAAACTCCTTCCTAAAGTGAATCCCGCTTGCTTCTACAGCAGTTTGGCATCCAAGTGTAACCAGTCCATTGCAAGGGAGTGTTGTCAGACCATCTGCCTCATCAAAGGAGAGAAAAAAATTGCTGAAAAGGCAAGTGTGGTTCTTGGAGTGTAAAAATGTACATTTCTGTTCTGCATTTGTTGATAGGCAGGGATAACTAACTAACTAGACCAGCCAGTGGAAAATGATTGGCACTGGTTCTCAAGGCTTTCAGACAAGAAAATAAGACACATGGACACAAGTATTTTAGGTTAATGGGCTAAAAAAGGCCACAGCTTTATTGGTTACAGAATGTGAGTGGTATTGGCTTAGGCACTGGCTCCGAACAGACTATACTTGACTCCTGCCTGCTCTTCAGAGAGTCACACAAGGGTTAACAACCTGTAGGGGGAGCTTGTTGATTCAAATCAACTGGAAACTTTCCCCTAGATACACCGGAGGGTCCTGCCATGGCCCTAGCCACCACCTGGGCATCGGACAGGAACCACAACCACCGGATTCCTTTAATGGAATACCCTTCAAGGGGAGGGATAGGTGATGGCCACAACCTCCCCTCCAACACACAACACATTTTCCGATGCCTAACCACCACCCGATCCAAAAAGGATCACTGTCAAATACCCTCACAGCTGCAACCAATTCCTAATGCCCTCAACGATATTGGCCAACCATACATCATCTCCACAATCGGAAAGATGAACGCCATTGTTACGAAAATAACCACATCGCTGAACCTGATGCCAGTGTGCTCGATCACTTGGCCATCCATTGCATGTACTTTACGGGCCACCACACAATTCAAGAGTTTCCTGGATTTGCAAGGGACTGTTGTCAGACCATCTGCCTCAGCAAAGGAGAGCAAAAAAATTGCTGAAAAGGCAAGTGTGGTTCTTGGAGTGTAAAAATGTACATTTCTGTTCTGCATTTGTGGACGGTTCGTAGGCAGGGACATAGTCGGCTCATTGAGTTCAGCACTAACTAGCTAGACCAGCCAGTGTACAATGACTGGCACTGGTTCTCAAGGGTTTCAGACAAGAGTTTTTACAGCCCTATCGGGAGATGCCAAGGGATGCTGCATCTGGGACCTTCTGCATGGAAAGCATTTGCTCTGTCATTGAGCTATGGCATGTGGCTTGCAGTGTTTTAATGATATATGATATTGATGTCAGAGAATGATATTCTGCCGTCCAGACAAGCATTTTAAAGCCCTCCCAAGGGAGAGCCACCTACTGTCTTTCTTATTATATTTTAGACACCATGCAGAATCTGTACTATTGACTCAGGCGTTTTTGAAGGGGGCGGTTATTTGAGGACCTAGCCTGCTCCTACTGACTACCTGCTACTTTACTCTTCCTGTTTCCATAGCAGGACATGTTCTCTGATTTTATTGCCATCTCCTATTATCTCTAAGATTTTGAATGCCATCTATGACAGCAAGGCAGCATACCATTTAGAAGAAATAAATACAGCAAAATATATCCTTTGTTATCTCACTCAGCTAATTTCCCCAAGCAGTTGAGAAGCAGGGGAAATTAGATGAGAAAGCTAATTGCCCAGCAGTATCTCTTTCTCTCTCAGCTTGGCACTAAGGCAAAAGCTTCACAAGTTTTTCGTGATTGTCAATAGTCCAAACAGAACCTTCAGCCTCCAAACTGGGCTACTTTTAAGCGTAAGATGTAATCAGCCTCTAATCCAAGCATGGCCAAACTTGGCCCTCCAGCTGTTTTGGGACTACAACTCCCATCATCCCTAGCTAACAGGACCAGTGGTCAGGGATGATGGGAACTGTAGTCCCAAAACAGCTGGAGGGCCAAGTTTGGCCATGCCTGCTCTAATCTGTATATGCAGGTTAGCATATATATTGGGTGGGGGGGGGACAGTTTCCATTTCAGAAAAGTAGTGGAAGTGAAAGCAAAACTTGCATTCCATTTGTTCATGTGATCACAGTGTTTCTCCCTTAGGCTCGAAGTAGATATGATGCTAAATGCTATATGCATCAAATCCGATGCAATGTGGTGGCTCCCCGGTTGTGGAATGCTCTCCCCAGAGAGGCTCGCAGGGCACCATCAATACATGTCTTTAGGTGCCAGGCAAAAACATTCCTCTCTACCCAGGGCCTATAGCTATGAAATAATGGCCTGCAAAAGTGTGGGGGAGAGGACTGTTATGAGGATTATTTTATTGCTAGGCTGCCTGTCATTATGCTTTATACTATGTAGTTTATGTTTTTATCATTGATGTTCTGTAAATTTTTTTTATGTTGCACACCAACCTGGAATCTTTTGATAAAGGATGGTATTTAAATTGAAAATTCTTCTTCTTCTTCTTCTTCTTCTTCTTCTTCTTCTTCTTCTTCTTCCTCTTCCTCTTCCTCTTCCTCTTCTTCACCCAAATTCCCCAACACATGCCCCATCCTATTTTTTTCTGGACTGCGGCCTGTGGGAAATTGAGGTTTAATGCTTCCTGCTCCTGGTGTAATTCTGGTAGCACCCTGTCTCTGACAAAATGAAAATGACCGAGTCTCAGCAGTCGGTAGTGTGGTGGGGCACTGGCACTCACCTGACCTCTCGAAAGCTGAATCTCAGCATAGTGCAAATGCAGGACAGCACATCAGTTACTGACGAGTCCCTCTGGTATCTAGTTTGGCCATTAAATACCTTTGGTATTTAAAGAATGCTGACAGATTAAAATGACCACTTCCTTAAGCCATAATAATAATAATAATAATAATAATAATAATAATAATAATAATAATATTGTTTAGTCGTGTCCAATTCTTCGTGACCCCATGGACCAGAGCACGCCAGGCACTCCTGTCTTCCACTGCCTCCCGCAGTTTGGTCAAACTCATGCTGGTAGCTTCGAGAACACTGTTCAATCATCCCGACCTCTGTCGTCCCCTTCTCCTTGTGCCCTCCATCTTTCCCAGCATCAGGGTCTTTTCCAGGGAGTCTTCTCTTCTCATGAGATGGCCAAAGTATTGGAGCCTCAGCTTCAGGATCTGTCCTTCCAGTGAGCACTCAGGGCTGATTTCCTTAAGAATGGATAGGTTTGATCTTCTTGCAGTCCATGGGACTCTCAAGAGTCTCTTCCAACACCATAATTCAAAAGCATCAATTCTATGGCGATCAGCCTTCTTTATGGTCATTAATAATAATAATAATAATAATAATAATAATAATAATTATACCCCACCCATCTGGTTGGGTTTCCCAGCCACTCTGGGCAGCCCACAGCATACATAAAACACAGTAAAACATCAAACATGAAAAACTTCCAGATACAGGGCTGCTTTTTCATCAAGCAGCTAGGAAGCTCATGTCTTTATATAGTGTAATGGAGTACTCATGGGAATCTGGAGAGGCATTCCCTGTTGTTGTTGTTGTTGCTGCTGCTGCTGCTGCTATTATTTCTTGATTTATGGCTGCCTTTTTCCTTGACGGGACTCAAAGTGGCTTATAGGTAAAAGCAGTTGCAGGGTCAGAGAGGAGGGCTACAAACTTGCCTCATTCGTGAACTTGGAGCTGCAGGGACATGATTTCCATCATGAGGATGAGGGAACTACACAGGAATTCAACTGAAGATGGTGGTGGTGCGGAACAGATTCAGTGGAACCAAATCACCTAGTGGACATGACACATATTTCGGGGGTTTCCCCCCATGCCTGTGTATTGGTGTTAAAGGAAACCCTAGCAATGACAGCCTTTGCGTTGCCTAAGCACAGACCAAGAGGGGGACTCACTTGTACAACTCTGTTCTTGAAGGGAGTTCTTTGGCTGCCAGCTGACCATCAGTGATCCAAAAGCAGGTCAAGAACAAATTGGTGTAAGCCACAAAGGGAGCGGCAGGGGGCTTTACGGACATGAGGTTGAGGCCTATGAATCCCCTGCCCTGTCTTAATGCGATGTTCCCAATTTGAGAATGGCACAATCCCACAGAATACAATGGATGCCTGCTAATTTCAGAGCAACTGCGTTCACAGCTCTCTGGGGGCATGTCTCTAAGTTGCCCCCATTTTATTCTGATACATTTATTTTGTATTAAAGTCTTTGTTATTGCTACCCTGAGTGAAGCGAGACCTACATGCAGCTAAGTGCAGAATTCACACCTCTTCATGGAGAGATGCAGGAGAAATATCATTTGGCTGATCCAGGTTCTGAGTCAAGAGTAAACAAGTGCCAGACTCAGCTTACGGGGCTATCCTTGGCACCACTTCAGAAGTATAATTAACATATAAGTGGCAACAGTAGCACATATGCTCTTGGCAGCCCAGCACCCTTTTCCTAGCCAGAAAGACAAGAGCATAAGCCCAGCTGGATCCAAACAGAGTTTGATGCCATTGCTGGAAAATCACCGCAGGGAGGAAAGGGGCGAGATTGACAGAAAGCCTGGCACTGCTGCGGCGTATCAGTCAGGTTAAGAGAAGTTGCAAGAGAACCTCCTGTGTTTAAGAAAGTGTGCCAGCCAAAGCTGAACCCCATGCAGATGTAGTCACAGCGAGGCAATGCATTCTGATGCTGGCAAAGCTTTTCTAGGATATACATTTTAAAATATCTGTGCAAGGAAAGGAATGGAGGGGGTGGGGATGGCACGTTCAATCACACAAGGGAGTCAGGAGTTCGGGAGCTGAGAAAGCTCAGCTCTCAGATGTGAGACATACTGTTTCCATTTGCTATTTGTGCATTCTCTGGCTCACAGTGGTAGCACATATGAATCAAGGCTTCAGTGTGTAGTCTTTCTGCACTCCCTTCTTCACAGGCATCTTGCTTTTGAGTAAGCCTATCCATTGCACCTCCCCAACATCCCAGTGTCTCTGCGTTGGGGCTCCTTGCACACTTTCCTCTCCCCAGGGCCCCACTGTAGGGATAATTCCCTAATAAGCCTACCTTTCTTCCATGCCACACACACACACACAGAGAGAGAGGCAAGCAGCATGGAGAGATCATGGGGAAAGAGAAAATACAATTCCTCTCACACACCCTCCAACATTCCCCAGTTGAAAGATAGATAAACTATATTCACATTAGCCAACGGCCATAGCAACATAAAACAAGCAATATATACAATTAAAAAGACAACAATGGGTAAAAAGGGCATTCAAATGACCAAGATTATCATTCAGATAGTGGCCCTTAATCTCATTGCACCCTCGATAAACCTAACAACCTTTGCTGTTGTCTGATCATTTTGATCTGATAAAAGAAAGAACAATGTGGCCTCAGATGGGTGGCCTGGGATGGTAAGAGTGGGGTGATGATCTCATTCCTCAGATCTTTATAAAGGGGACAGGACAGGAGAACATGAGCCACTGTTTCCAGATTGCCATCTCCACAGGGGCAGAGTCGTTTCTCAGTTGGAATCTTTTCGTATCTGCCCTCTAGTACGGCAGAGGGCATCACATCCAATCTGGCCAGTGTGAAGGCATGTCTGTATTTGGGGATAGTTAATTTATACAAAATAAGGGACGCGGGTGGCGCTGTGAGTAAAACCTCAGTGCCTAGGACTTGCCAATCGCATGGTCGGAGGTTCGAATCCCCGCAGCGGGGTGAGCTCCCGTCGTTCGGTCCCAGCTCCTGCCCACCTAGCAGTTTGAAAGCACCCCCAAGTGCAAGTAGATAAATAGGTACCGCTTTATAGCGGGAAGGTAACGGCGTTTCCGTGTGCTGCGCTGGTGCTGGCTCGCCAGAGCAGCTTCATCACGCTGGACACGTGACCCGGAAGTGTCTTCAGACAGCGCTGGCTCCCGGCCTCTAAAGCGAGATGAGCACGCAACCCCAGAGTCGGACACGACTGGCCCGTACGGGCAGGGGTACCTTTACCTTTACCTTTAATTTATACAAAAATGGTGCCAGGGAATCAAACTGAGAAGGGGGGGGGGGAGGCCCAGTTGAAAAGAGAAACATTATTGTGAAACTGCAACACCCCTATTGGACCACTACTATACCTTTTGACCACTGCTGTGCCCTTCCTTCTTTTTCTTTGCAATAGCATGCCCTGCACTGTTTATCCTAAAGCACAACAATCTTCTTTGCTTGTAAAAGTTATGGTGGAGTCAGAGTGGGAGAAGCGATATTTTTTATCAACAGTTCAAAAGGGACTTCACCAGCTGCAGCTTACGATAGGGCAAGTCACATGGTATTCTGTGCTTTAGCATTTATGAGCATGCAGTTGTGTCAATTTGTACCAGCGACAACGTGCCTCTCCTCTCCATATTAGATATTTAAATTCAAGGGACTGGGAGGGAAGGAAGAAATCTGACAGATGGCACCCTAGCGATTCACACTAAAAACATTTTGAAAAGAGAAAAGAATAAGAATGTATATACCAAATCTGTTCCAAAGGAAAAACTGGGACACAATAGGGACAGCAATTTATCAAGGTCAGGTACCCTCATGTAAAGACTGCCCTGGGTAAATTGCTTAGGAGGGCATTCGCCAGATGCAGAGGACTATGATACTAACACAAACATCCAAATCCATGTGATCTTTCCATTTTCCATCTTCACGGTACATCTCTTCACACACTCAAGTGTCTAGGCACATGGAGCTATTAGAGGACATGCAGAACTATACCAGTGTATATCATTTTAGATTAAAATGCTATTTTTATTGGTAAATAGAGATAAAATTATCAAAATATAGGCATTTGGAAAAGTTAATAACTCCAACTTCTCTATTCTAGCTTTGTAATGATGGTAGTTTGCTGAGCCAGCATTTAATACGTTGAAACTTATTAGTGTAACAATAGGATCTAGTCTGGTTCTTCTTAAATGGTTTATTACGATAAATCATGGCATCAGTGCAGCTAGCATTGCTTTAATACAAACTATACCCCCACAATAAACTATCTGATACTGGTATCAGCTCCTATCTTAGACATGATCTGACTGGTGCAAGCAAACATTTTCAGCTCCTAATACTTAATTGTAAAAATCAACATACCAACAAAATATAATTGTAGCCTTCCTTGTAAGAAGGAACTAGTCTTCACAAAGACCATGAAAAACATTTCCAAAACCACATTTACTATTCAGAAAATGTATAACTATATGGTCTTCCTAAAATTAAGGACATGTCCCCTCAACTTCAAACTTACCCAGGTAAACGGAATGGTGAACCAAAAGAAATAAACAATGCTATGAAGGAGATAAGATGTTGCATGGTTGGTTTAATCAGAAAGCCCCCCCCCCAAATGATACTTAGTAGTTATCCCCCCACTAAAAAATAGTATTTAAATGCTAGCTCAGAGCTCTAATTGGACCCCCCTTTTTTTTGCTCTGTAGTCTCATGGATCAACCCCACACTTCACTAGACCATGGATCAAGGAATGGGTGAGAGATACTTGGATTCGGTTAAAAAGATGAAAGTCTAAATTTGCAGTGAAAGGTACAGGAAAAATAATGAGACAGTCCCTAGTGAAAAGGTATTGATTGAGTATGTACAATAGACCACTTACTACCAACTTTTAACATTCATCCTAATATTGTGTACAAAGAATCCCTATCTCTGTAGTAGTGTTCCACTGTCTCTAATGAAAAGAAAGCGATAGCTTGAGCCCATCTTGTTGAAGGCATATTAGAAAAGATTGATCACTGCACATACAAACAATTATATATGTTCTTTCATCTAAGTAATCCAGCATACATTTATTTCTTATTTAGTAGGCACTTACTTTCGATAGATAAGATAATATTTGTACCAACCACCATCCATTGTGATTTCTGAAGAAAGTACAAACACATAACACAACTAAGCAGATATAACTGCTAAACTAAATAATATATATATGTATGTATAATTAAAATTCAAAGAGCATCATCATGGCCCTTATTTTAATTAATGGCAGTCATTAGAAATTGTGACGCCTTTGCTGTCACTGACTTATTGATCCACAAGGAGAAAAGTCACATAACAATCAACTGAAAGCTTTGAATGAGGTAATAATAATGAGGTGATTATCTATTTACACAACTCTTTGTACAAAGAGCAAAATATCAGTACATGAACAGGAGTTTCAGAATAACTATCTCCACATTGACATATATAATTTTGGAATGATGTTCCTCAAACTTCAGAAATTGAAAAACTTCAAGAACCATCTTTAAAAATAAAGGACAAAACGGGGGGAAATTCTACCTTTTACCAATTTACAAGTAAAATGGAAGCTTAAGCCATTTTAAAAGTATAATTGATTTTCGAGTATTACATACTGCTGATTAGAAACCCCCACTAATTTATTATTTAATACTTAAAGGTTGAAGGGTTTGTTGAACCATTTATTTTTTTCCCTCTGGGATATTTTTGTTTTAATTGGAGACTAGTAGTCTCACTCTTTGGGTACTGAGCAGGCTATTGATTTTCTGGTAGTTGATAGCTAGAATAGATCAATTGTCTAATACCTAAACCTGTAATCAAATATTTCACTGGTGAACAAGGTGTCGGAACAAGGACTATTAACTAATCAAAATATTTTAGTCCATTAATGACCCAGTTTTAAACCTTTTTGGTAAAAACATAAGAAGAGCTGCTGGATCAGACCAATAGCCCATCTAGTCCAGCTTCCTGTTCTCACAGCAGCCAACTGGATGCCTGTGAGATCCGCCTCCAATCATGGAGGAAGAACATAGCCATGATGTTGATGACCCTTCTCCATGAATATGTCTAATCCTCTTTTAAAGCCATCTAGTATGTGGTAATCACTGCCTCCTTTGAAGCAAGTTCTATAGTTCAACTGTGTTGCTGCATGAAGTAGTTGTTTGTTGTTTAGTTGTTTAGTCGTGTCCCACTCTTTGTGACCCCATGGACCAGAGCACGCCAGGCACTCCTGTCTTCCACTGCCTCCCGCAGTTTGGTCAGACTCATGTTTGTAGCTTTGAGAACACTGTCCAACCATCTAGTCCTCTGTTGTCCCCTTCTCCTTGTGCCCTCCATCTTTCCCAACATCAGGGTCTTTTCCAGGGAGTCTTCTCTTCTCATGAGGTGGCCAAAGTACTGGAGCCTCAGCTTCACGATCTGTCCTTCCAGTGAGCACTCAGGGCTGATTTCCTTAAAAATGGATAAGTTTGATCTTCTTGCTGTCCATGGGACTCTCAAGAGTCTCCTCCAGCACCATAATTCAAAAGCATCAATTCTACAGCGATCAGCCTTCTTTATGGTCCAGCTCTCACTTCCATACATCACTACTGGGAAAACCATGGCTTTAACTATACGGACCTTTGTTGGTATGGTGATGTCTCTGCTTTTTAAGATGCTGTCTAGGTTTGCCATCGCCTTTCTCCCAAGGAGCAGGCGTCTTTTAATTTCGTGACTGCTGTCACCATCTGCAGTGATCATGGAGAATGAAGAAGTACTTTCTTTTATCTGTCCTGAATCTTCCAAAACACAGTTTCATTGGATGCTCATGAGTTATGAGAGAGGGGTCAGGCTTCAGGGAATCGCCTCCCCGCCCCCCTTTGGCAGTAGATAGATGCTAGGACAGGATCAGCTGCTTCCTTTCAACACCCCCTTCCCTCTTGTTTGCCTTAGTGTCTTTTCCTTAGCTGGAGCAGTTTTTTGCTCCTCCTTTTCATCCTTCTGCTCATACCTCTTTAGATCCAACCCATTCTACTGTATTTCATAAGTCATTTAAAGTTCACACCTCAGATGTTATGTATATACATGTACAGTGCATACTGCTCCAGTCAAATGAACTTAAAATAGTCGTCGCTGCGAATCTCCATTCATGCAGAGAAAAAGCATGAAACCGGCACTAGGATTTCCACTGTTTTATATTGTGTAAAACCAGAGATATCCTATTTTCTGCTCCATGGGAACATTCCAAACTTTCAATTACCTCTGGAGATAATTTTCTTTCTTTACAAATAACAGTGAAACCATGTTGATTCATTATCCACTTACTTTAACATGCCAAACCAATGAGAACATCACCCCTGAAAACAATTACTGTCCATTATGATGCTATTTTTCATGTTTGTTAGTTGGATGATAGATCCAAATGCTATCCATCCAGTCATAAACTACAGTGTTGCTTTTTTTTATAGGTTTGTCAAAAACTCTGGGGTGCGTTGTTCCTGGCTACGTGCTTCATTTCTTCCTGCCAGGTGAATTTGTGTCCCCTCCCCGCCCCCCGGATTTGTAAATATAAAAAAGGAAGAAGGTAAAGCACCCCTAAGTCCAGTTAAAGGCGACTATGGGGTTGCAGCACTCATCTCACTTTTCAGGCTGAGGTAGCCGGTGTTTGTCCACAGACAGCTTTCTAGGTCATGTGGTGAGCATGACTAAACTGCTTCTTGCACAACAGAACACCATGACAGAAACCAGAGCGCACAGAAATGTCGTTTACCTTCCTGCTGCAGCCGTATCTATTTATCTACTTGCCCTGACATGTTTTCGAACTGCTGGGTTGGCAGGAGCTGGGACAGAGCAACAGAAGCTCACCCCGTCATGAGGATTCGACCCAAGAGGTTCAGTGGTTTAGACCACAGTGCCACCCGTGTCCCTCCCCCACACAATAGTTGGTCTGCAGAAAGAAATCAGTGCCATCCATATATATATATATATGCTTTCGTAGATTTTCACGGGTACAGGAATGCAGGTTCTGGTGTCTTCGGGTGTCTTCCCGTGTAAGAGTCGGGGTGTCTGTGCGACGTTTCGACGAGGTCTCACTCGTCATCTTCAGGCTGGTGCTTTCGGCTTCTTGTTGCTGGAACAGAGCAGAATCTGGTGTTTGAGTTCCTATAAATACTGTTGAGGGGTGTGGTGTATAGCCTCCAACGTTCTGGGCAGAGAGGAAGTTCCTAGATTAGTGTGCCTTTTCTTCTTTTGTTCCTTAATTACTTGAGGGATATCTTGAGTGATTTCATGAGTGATATTCTGAATACCACTGGGTGGGTCATTAAGTGTAGATTAGTTGCTAAAGCTTTCGTGTCTTGACCTCTTGAGCTTGTGAAGAGTTTTTCTGAGAAGATGGCTGTGCTGCATTTAGTTGTGCTCTGGCTTGGCTTCGAGTATAGGGGCGAGCTGTGGTTTTGTGCCTTGTGCCAGCCAGATCTGTGTAGGGATTGCAGGGGGGTGCAGCATCCGGAGGTGCCACTATAGTTTGGCTACAATCCCCTGCAATCCCTACACAGATCTGGCTGGCACAAGGCACAAAACCACAGCTCGCCCCTATACTCGAAGCCAAGCCAGAGCACAACTAAATGCAGCACAGCCATCTTCTCAGAAAAACTCTTCACAAGCTCAAGAGGTCAAGACACGAAAGCTTTAGCAACTAATCTACACTTAATGACCCACCCAGTGGTATTCAGAATATCACTCATGAAATCACTCAAGATATCCCTCAAGTAATTAAGGAACAAAAGAAGAAAAGGCACACTAATCTAGGAACTTCCTCTCTGCCCAGAACGTTGGAGGCTATACACCACACCCCTCAACAGTATTTATAGGAACTCAAACACCAGATTCTGCTCTGTTCCAGCAACAAGAAGCCGAAAGCACCAGCCTGAAGATGACGAGTGAGACCTCGTCGAAACGTCGCACAGACACCCCGACTCTTACACGGGAAGACACCCGAAGACACCAGAACCTGCATATATATATATATATATATATATATATATATATATATATATGAATGAAATAACCAACAATTTACTGACCTTTATTGGTCCTGAAAACCTGCTGACTGAATTGAATCACCTCACTTTGTTGAATGGCATACAACCAGCTCTGGAATGCACATCTCTATTTGCAGAAGGAAAAGCTTACTGAAAAATAGGAAGGGCTCTGCCTCCCCACACAAACCAATAGGCCACAAAATTCATAGAAATAAAGGCATAGTCCATTCATTTTCATTAAGCTGTCCACTTCAGAGGTGATTTTACTGTTAAGCACAATGGGTCAGCTGACTTAGGCAACAGGTGCTGGAGGCTGGGAAGCAAGCCATTGAGAGTTGTTAGATGGCAAATATATGCAGGCCAAGCCAGCTTCCTTGGACCACCATCACCACACTCATCTAGCTTGTTGCCCTCAAGAAGACACTGCCCTGTACTCATTGCTGAAATAAGGTCTAGTTGTTAGTCTGGTCAACTTCCTTATGTGTAATGGTACACCCATTGCTATTTTTTCTAGAAAAAGAGGTGTTGGAACACACCATGAACGCCTTCCTTGTTCTCTTATAATGCCAACGCGCCCGTCTGAGAGGTGCCGGAACCGAGTTCCAGTGAATTCTGGCTTTGAAAAAGCCCTGGGTACATGACAGACAGTGAAATATCTTCAGCCACCCCTTCTTCACATTCATTTTAGCACAATCCCCATTTAATGCCCATGCGTCGAGAAAAACTAAAGATGCCCCAGTGTGTCCGAGTCCTGGTTAATATCCCTCACTGGGATACTCTTCCTCCTCCCCAGCGTCCTACCAGTTTATGACATTATAATTTTTTTACAAAAATGAACAGGAGTTTGGGCAGCATCTGAGGGTGGTAGGGGCAGTCTCTGCCTCTTATGCCCATTCAGCTTGGTCACATGACCTGGCAACCCAGTGTAAGTTAAACCAGCAAAAAGGACAGTGTTTAAAATACTACCTTAAAGCCTTGGTTTTTTTCCCCCTTTTGCAAGGCTTATGCTGACTTAGCATGCAATTATTTACAATTTGCTCAACTTTTCTCAGAAACGGTAACTGGTTATTGCTTTTGGAGAGAGGGAATTATTTTTATTCTAATAAATTTATTCATACCATGCCTCCCCCACCCCCCGAATGGAATCATGGCCATTGATGCAGCACTATCTGATGTGGCCACACCGCACCCTGTAAACAAATAACCATGTTATTGTTGTTTTAAGAAGTCCACAATAGATTAAAAAATGCAATCTAAAACCAGAGACTTTCAAATACTTAGATATTTTTAAATTGTTTTAAATGCCTGCATTAGTATTTATTTTTATTTTTTTTACCCATAGTGCCTTAAACAGAGCCAAATTGGCATCAGGCATACCTGTCAGGAGAGGGCATTCCATAGTTGGGCTGCCATTACCGAAAAGAAAATCAGAAAAGGGAAAGGGGGGAAAAAGCCTTCTCCCCAATTGTAACTAACCTCATCTCTAAGAGAGGTAGTTTTTGGAGAGGAAGAACAGCTGAAAATATTAGTTCTTGGGGAAGCTGCTGTGGGAGGAGAAGAGTCTTCAAATATTTGGTAGCAAGCCATTTAGAAGGTGAGCACCAACACTTTGAATTGCGTCCAGGAGCTAATACACAACCAAGTTCCTTTAAGAGTGCTGGAATATGATTTGAGCAAAAGTCAATTAAAGCTCTGGTCATCTTGTGCTCCCAAGGAGGGCTGTCATGAACCGAAACACATTGGGGATTTTATTGTATCACAAGGATTGATATTATTTGACAATAATTTGTATTTCAAGACTGTTTTGAGGCTTTGCCTCTTCGCTTCCTTGGTTTGGTTTTTTGGTGTTGCTCATCCTACACTCAAGTAGGACCCTGGCAGAGATACATGCCCGACTGGCATGTTCTCTCCCTCCTGGTCAATCGTTCGGGAGCTTCAAAAGCTTTCTTCATCCCAAACATCACAGAGACTGACGCCAACAGACATCAGCACACTTAGGGATTCACAGAGTCTTCGAAACTTGCGTAACAGACTTCAGCAACTCAGCATTTTGGCTAATCTACTTTATTTACATATAAACACACATGGAGCACTGCAACATTGGCTCCCTCTCTCTCTAGCATCAGACAGCAAAGAGAAAAAAGGATAATAGTTCCACTTCACGGAACACAGTAACACAAACATCCTGTCTCCGTCACCTCCCACTCTGTGGAGTCAAAACATACACCAACATGTGAAAGACAACAATCCCATGACTGCAATCACGGAGCAGGAATTCTAACACCTTTATTTTCTTAATCATTCTTCCTGCTAGCTTCACACCAACCTGTTTGTGACTCATACCAAGTGGTTACACTTTAGTGTCACTCTTTTCAGGATCAGCTCACTGGTGACAGCCCACCACCCAAAACAGACCCCAGGAACCAACACCAACACCATACCAACAGTTTGCAATCTCCTGGGAGAATCAAGTTCTCCTCACCAAGTTTAGCAAGACCACTCCCCTTTCCCAGGGGGTGGAGTTGTGGGCAGGCATCTGGGACCTCAATGTGACCTGGGAGGAGGTGGAGTGATGCCACCCACATCATTGGTACTCCCAACTGCGTCATGCCCCTGGCTGACCAATTGGGTTAGATGGGGGGGGCGTGGCTGCTGCTGTTTAAATCATGGCACGGCTGGGGAGGCAGCCTCCTTCGTCAGGTCAACCAGCCCACTTGCCCTATTTTTATGCATTGCTTGACTTTGGCCTTGCTATGAACTAATGTCGGTCGCCAATGTTGGACCAATGTTGGGGCCAGGTAGGAATTTTTCCACTTGGCAAATTGGCACCAGCCATTGTGTTTTCGCCTACCTTGTAGCAATCGTCACAACTTTGTAAGGTTAGGTGGTTAGACATTGGGTAAGCCTAGTTAATGAGGAGGGGAGGTTGTTGCCTTCACCTGCCCCTCCTCATTAAAGGTATTCTGTTAAAGGGATCCGGGGATGTGGATCCTGTCTGGGATCCTGGGTATGGGCTAGGGCGATGCCACAACTCCATCGGCGACCCTGGGGGTTCTCTTAATTGATGCATATCATAGGTCAACTCTTAAGAGACTTCCTGCAAGCGTGCAGAAGTCGGTTTCACCCAATGTCTAAGCCAAACTGCTCACATCTGTAACCAATAAAGTTGTGGCCTTATTTATCCCATTAACTCAAAATATTTGTGTCCATATGTTTATCATCTAAGTGGAACTTTGGACCCCGGGGCGTCGCCACACGATCAGGTGTGTTTGTAGCCTCCCAACACACCCTTCCGTTCAGTCTGTTCTGTTCAGTTCAGTCTGTTCTAGCAACAACTAAGGGAGTGGAAGCAAGTTGCCTGGAGATTTTGCAGCCTTTGCTGACTTGTTAGCAGGAGCTTTTGTTCTTCTGAAAAGTTTTACAGCCCCTTATCTCTGTGACTCTTTTTCTTGATTGTGACCTCTGGGCTAAATGCAATCAATCAACTTCAAATTCTTTCATTCCACTGCTTTGCTATCATTTGTCCTATCTGTAGACTATGCTATCTTCCCAGTCCTGCCCCTTTCTAAATCACTGGTTTTAATGGGAGGGGAAAGGGCACTAAATTTGTCCCCTCAGAGAACACAATCACAGAATACACATCCCTCTCATAAACCACAGCTTTATTGATCTATAAAGCACACGGTCCACTTGAGGGGAAAGGGAAGAGGAATAATACAGGCATAATTAAAAGAAGAAAATGATGAAATGGAGGAAGGTTTAATTTTACTACTTACTAAATACCTAGCTCCTCCTTTACATGACAGCTGCTGGCCTCTTGCTTTTTGTTTCGCCAGCTTTCCAACTCAATGACTTATGGCCCAACAACAAGAAGAAAATACTAGCTCTGTTAATCATGTATTTATGTGCATGAGGCCTGCACAACTTGTGACAAGGGTTGCCAGTTATGCAGTGCCACAAAAGAGGACATCAATTTGCATAAACGTTGCATGTGATTATTTATATGCATAACTGAAAGCTTTTAAATAATTACTATCAGTTGAATAGAAATCCAATACGTTTCACTATAGTCGATAAGTCATCAAGTGAATTGAGTACCTGTTCAAGTCTGCTAACTGTTGATGGGCAACTTCGAGGTTCCTGCTCCTCCTTTTTATGGCTCCATACTTGCATAGAGGACAACTTCAAACAGAGGACTGTACTCCAACAGCCCTTTAAAGCAAGGGCTATTCTCTGTAAAGTAGGACAAATGGCCACCATAGAAATTCGCTAGGCTTGTATAGTGGCCAACAAAGGATTTGGTTAGGATTGCAAAAATGGCAAAACTGGGAGGTTTATCTAGACCTTGAACTACAATTCATGGCTGGTGGGGTATTCTCAGCATGGTGGGTCATATGTCATGCAGGCATGTCCTACAATGAACATATATTGTGAGGTGCCTGGGATTATTCAGGTATGCCATCGGAGCCAAAGTATTATTAGAAAGACCTGTGACTTCCTATGTAAACATTTTAAAATGTGAAATTGATTTGCAGAAGCCATTCTATGACCTGAAAACAGAAGGCAGGAAGTGGTCTTAAGTGCTTATTGATGCATCTCAACAAAGGGATGCTTTTCAGAAGCATAATATGCACAAAAGACATGATGAGACTATTAGGAGATAATATGGACTCGCTGAAGTTTCATTTATGTGCCTAAACAAGGATGAAGTATCTTCACGGTAGGCACCCAGCTGTCTGTTTTGCTTCCAACATGAACATCTAAGACCTCTTTCACTGGTAGAATTGCCCCTTCTTCTTCTTCTTCTTCTTCTTCTTCTTCTTCTTCTTCTTCTTCCTCTTCCTCTTCCTCTTCCTCTTCTTCGGCCCTGTTCCTACATCTTTAATGACAGATAGACACAGTGAAATTAAATATACCTCAAGTGAAATTACCGTATTTTTCGCTCTATAAGACACACCAGACCATAAGACGCACCTAGATTTTGGAGGAGGAAAACAAGATTTTGGAGGAGGAAAACAGCCTGCATTCACTCCATAAGACGCACACACATTTCCCCTTACTTTTTAGGAGGGGAAAAGTGAGTCTTATAGAGCAAAAAAATACGGTATAATATGAAGCAGAAAGGTTTATCTTCTTAATGTGCTAAGCCAATGCTAATGGCACAGGAGGGAGGTGGAATGGTGCCAACGCTGCCTTCAAGTAAAGGACGCCTGCTCATGGTGGGATTTACACTGAGACAGCTTAAGGGACAGTTTAAGTGGCCAAATTCTGAGGGGGATTGAAGCTGGTTTGAGGGGGGAGTAGGCATAAAACAGCAGTATTTGTCAATAATAATTCAAGATTAATACAGATTATAACAAATGTGAAAATCTGGCTTCAAAAACTAGTAGTGGGTATCACTGGGTGCTGAGTAAATGATTATGTGAACATATCCTAATATGATGTTGTTTTGTTGCCATTCTGTTTTAAGTCGTTTGGAGACTTTCAAGTGACATACTAAATAATAACACCATTAATAATATGGTTGCTGTGGAAACATGGGTTGCAGGTTTTTAAAGCACCACAAATCCTGTTAACAACAACAAGAGGAGCAACAACAATCTACTCCTTATTTTATAGGACTATCAGATGGGGGGGGGGCAGATGATGCTGGCTCTTTTCTAATTCCTTTAATTCTCTGAAGATCTTACAAACAACCATCCTGAAGTCACAGTGCTGTGGTCCAGCACCACAGGATGCAACCCAAATGAGCATAGTGGGATCCACCTCTTGGATCTTCCTCATCCAACCATAGGATACAAGGAAGGGAAGGGTCAAGTGAGATGCCACATGGACCACACCCCTTCTTTCAACACACACCTCCTACAATCATGACTACACACACGTAAGTGGGACGGTGTGGCGCTGTGGTCTAAACCACTGAGCCTCTTGGGCTTGCCAATCAAAAGGTTGGCGGTTCAAGTCCCCTCGATGGAGTGAGCTCCTATTGTTCTGCCCCAGCTCCTGCCCAACCTAGCAGTTTGAAAGCACGCCAGCACAAGTAGATAAATAGGTACCGCTGCAGTGGGAAGGTAAACGGCATATCCATGTGCTCTGGTTTCCATCACGGTGTTTTGTTGTGCCAGAAGCGGTTTAGTCATGCTGGTCACATGACCCATAAAGCTGTCTGTGGACAAACGCCCACTCCCTCAGACTAAACATGAGATGAGCGCTGCAACCCCATAGTCGCCTTTGACTGGACTTCCCGTCCAGGGGTCCGTTACCTTTTTTTTTTACACACACAGACCATTCAATTTCATCGAATTGCATGCCACAACAAGTTCATGTAAAGATGGCCTCAGAATGATCAGTCTGCAAAAACTGAAAATAGTGGAAGCCAAGTAGCACATCACAATCCCATGCCATATTTATCACCAGCGCACAATGACTCTATCACAAAAGAGTGGTCTTTCTTTAATGACCAAAGGCTTGAGTTATTTTGTGAAGCTAGGCAGAGAGTAACTTGGAGAATAACTGTTACTGTGCATCAACGAACACACACTTCATCTTTTTATGCTACAGGAGCTAGTGAGACTGTCTGCGGATCTTTGAAACTTTAAGAGCAATAGTATCTTTTGATTGTTTGTTTTTCTCCCGTAGGCTGAGCAGGCAACAAAAAGCAGCCCTTATTGTGATTTGTGACAAACAATGAAACAGACCCATATGTTTGCTATTTCCCCCGAAGCATAAACAGAGCAGCGAGCTTTCCCCCCACTCCCCCTGAATAATACATTTAATTTCATTTTAATTAAACATGGATAATTTTACTTACATTTCCTGTGCTCCGTCAAAGACTCAAACACAATGTGAGTAGAAGTGGGTGGAATGACATGTCCTCTAATGCCCCCACCATAAAAATGGTGGAATATTTCCCCATCTGTTCACTGGTGGCATTGAGAAAATTATGTATGCAGATTTCTTTTTGATGGAAAATGAGAAGATTAGCTAATATCCACTGCCTTCCTCCCCCTCCTCTGTGTCTATGATTGTTGGAAAAACCACTTAGAGCCACTTGTCAAATCAGATGTGTGGATTCAGGAAAATCCTTTCCACCATTATTTTATTTCTCACAAGGTCTGCAACTGCAGGCATATGAAGATGCAAATTGGGAAACAAATCAAAGCAAAGTATGTCTCTGTAAACAGATACCACCACCCATTTCAGAAAAAAAAGAGAGAGAATAACATGGGATTAAAATTAAACTTCATTCTCTCCCCCCCCTCAAAAAAATGCCCTCCAAATCAAATATTCTGCTGGTGGTACATGATCAGGTTTTGATAAGTGATGCCTAGGCATATTTTGCTGAATGTCAATTTGTGCAAAGGTTGTCTGGGGCTCAGGGTAAAAATAGGTCCCCATCCCCCCTCTGATATCTGTGAATATTTGTGACCATTCCCAGTGGCGTAGCGTGGGGGGTGCAGGGGGGGCCGGCCGCACCGGGCGCAACATCTGGGGGTTAGGGTTAGGGGGTGCAAATCCACGGGTTAGGGGGCGCGAATTACTTGCCTTGCCCCGGGTGCTGACAACCCACCCTACGCCACTGACCATTCTACACTTACCTGATCCTAAAAGAAATAGCAACCAAGAAATGAAAGCCAGTGTGGTATAGTGGTTAGATATAGCAGATAAAGGGTAAAAGGGACACGGGTGGCACTGTGGTCTAAAACACGGAGCCTCTTGGGCTTGCCGATCAGAAGGTTGGTGGTTCGAATCCCCATGACAGCGTAAGCTCCCGTTGCTCTGTCCCAACTCCTGCCAACCTAGGCAGGTTGAAAGCACACCAGTGCAAGTAGAAAAATAGGTACCGCTGCGGTGGGAAGATTAACAGCGTTTCAGTGCACTCTGGTTTCTGTCATGGTGTTCCGTTGTGCCAGAAGCAGTTTAGTCATGCTAGCCACATGACCTGGAAAGCTGTGGACAAATGCTGGCTCCCTTGGCCTGAAAAGTGAAATGAGCGCCGCAACCCCATAGTTGCCTTTACCTGGACTTAACTGTCCAGGGGTCCTTTACCTTTACCTTTACCTAGCTATAGTAGTAAATTCAAGGCCTATGCACCACCTCTGTCCTACCACTTCCATTTTTTGGTGTCACAACAGTCCCCCTCCCAAGTTAGGCACCTCTTCTTTCATGTATCTTGCAAAGGTACCTCTTCTCTATGACAAGAAGTTTTGTGAGCATAGGAAACAGGAAAAAGTGCTCCTTCTTGTTTGCAAGACCTTCTTGCAATCGTGCTGCACCAGAAGGAGAAGAAAAGCCTTTGCAACAGAGATGAAAGGTTTCCCTTCCTTCCTCTCAGCACAGCACTGTGATGGGGGAGGAGGGACACCACCCACTCATCTGACTACCTGTTTGAATGACTGTGCATGCATGCTCACATAAAATGTGCCTTAGTCACTTTGGCCACACACACCATTGCCATGCAGCTCTCACAGGTTTGCCCAACCTCCAGTGCAAACCCTGGGATGAAAGAGTCAAACAAGTCTGTTAGACTGGAGATGGAAAGCTGGGAAGACACAGTGGTACCTCGCATGACGAATGCCTCACAAGATGAAAAACTCGCAAGACAAAAGAGTTTTTCGTTTTTTGAGTTGCTTTGCAAGACGAATTTCCCTATGGGCTTGCTTTGCAAGACAAAAAACGAAAACGTCTTGCAAGTTTGTTTCCTTTTTCTTAAAACCGTTAATACCCAGGGTGACTTCGAGGAGCAACTCATAGCACGCGGTGTGGTAGCCTTTTTTGAGGTTTTTGAAGACTTTGGTGATTTTGAAGACTTTGGGAAACCGTGCTTCACAAGACGAAAAATTCACAAGACGAAAAAACTCGCAGAACGAATTAATTTCATCTTGCGAGGCACCACTGCATTGGGTTGAACAGCAGCTTCAGAAAGCACCTAAGTATTTTTTTTGTGTGTTAAGCACAAATGTATCCTCTTGGCTTCCAGAGGAGAAGCTTCCTCTTTTCAAGGAAGAGTTGTCCTTCAGTGGATGAGCAGCATGTTTGGATCCAGCTCCTTGTGTACAGTCAGACACGAACAAGCACTCTCCCCAAGACAGAAATTAATGATGCCATATATCCCTACATAATATAAAAAGGTAACATTCCTACGGGATATAAAAATGAAATCCAAGGCTCAATTTTTGCATGCCAGAACAACATTCTGAATCCTGAGGTCACTTGCATGGAGACGGTCATGAAGAGCAGAACCTCTTACCAATGTCAACTACATGAAATCTGATCAGCTCCAAGTTAAACATATCCTATGAACTTCTAGGCATTTGCACGTTAGTACTTTCAGAAAAGCCATTAACATGTTTTTTTCTCACATGAATGAAAACAAAGTTCAAAAATGCAAAAACAAAAAACAAAAAACAGCCTTTATTAATGAAATATTAGTCTTTTACAGTTGCCCTTCTCTTCTTTCATTGTAGCTTTTTTAAATTATTGAATGCATTATCTTGCACGGTTCTGAGAAATCCTGTTCATAGCAGATGTCATTTTTCACCCCTCAGTACTTACACCTTCTAACAAACAAACACCCACCCCAATACAGTGGTACCTCGGGTTAAGAACTTAATTCGTTTTGGAGGTCTGTTTTTAACCTGAGGTACCACTTTAGCTAATGGGGCCTCCCGCTACTGCCATGCCGCCACCGCGTGATTTCTGTTTTCATCCTGAAGCAAAGTTCTTAACCTAAGGTACTATTTCTGGGTTAGTGGAATCTGTAACCTGAAGCATCTTTAACCTGAAGCATCTGTAACCTGAGGTACCACTGTATGGGGAATTAGTTTCAGAAGTGCTTGTTGCTAGATACCTGTTAATCTCTTCTACCACCCTTGGCTTGCTTTCCCCCTCCCAGATTTAGGAAGTGGCAAATAATACCACCAAGAAAACAAGGAAGTTGAAACCTGAAAAGTGGCTTCCTTGTTTCAAATGGAAATAAATGGCAAGGATGAATGAGTGACAGCAGGATCAAAACTAGATAAGATCTAGTGGGTGAGGGCACAGTTTAAGAAAGCAACAACTCCAAATCAGCATCTGTATGAAGTGTATGATCAGTTTTCATTTGTAGTTGCACAGCCTAAAATGTAATGTAAGAAGCATTGCTGAGTCCAGGATTTCACCCTCCCTCCCTCCCTCTCCATCTCCCTGTCTTCTGTTGCTGACAAACAATCATTCTGATCCAACAAGGGTGATTCATGTGGAGAGATGCAGGCTTCCACATGCACAGATCACACTTTTTGGAGATGTTTTCTGCTTGCAAATCGGCACTGCAGAAGGCAAACAAGTCTCCTATCCAGGAGCCAGAAGGTTTGTAGCTATCTTTTCAGAGACTGCCAATCCGTTTATAGGGATGGGGGAGAAATTTGATTTAGTTTGTATATTCACTAACATCAGCAGCAATAAAAATAGTAGAACATCACAATCACAACACAAATAATAACAATCACAATGGATCCTACTACAATGTATAATATCATTAACAAATCAAAATTAAAACAATTATAATCTATAAAAGAATGCTAATAAAAGAGCAGTTAAAAATTATTTCATTAAGAGCTCAATCCCATGGCAAGATCTGCTTGGATAAGCTGTTTAGGATGCAACAGATCTCCTGATCAGCTAGTAGATACTCAATGCAGCTGGCATTGAGATCCCAACCCTATCTCAGCAGAAGATACATTAGCCTAACCAACTCAGTTGGAGTCAACCGACTAAACTGAAGCTGGTTGAGTGGAGGCCAGTGTAAAAAATGCCAAAGGGGGCATTCCAGACCAGAGAGCATTTAGGCTGGATTCTAAGCCTGTTGAGCTTCGTCACCTGAATTGGCAACCCTGTTTTAAAGGCTTGTTTTGCACCCGCCAGGCTCAGGCAGGAGAACTGATTTCACTTTACTTTTGCTTAATTTACACCAGCTTGGTTTACTATTATTATTACTATCACTATTACTACTACTACTACTACTATTATACTATTATACTGCTACAGGGAACCAGGCAGAGGGCCTTTTCGGTAGTGGCGCCCGCCCTGTGGAACGCCCTTCCAGCAGATGTCAAAGCGATAAACAACTACCTGACATTCAGAAGACATCTTAAGGCAGCCCTGTTCAGGGAAGTTTTTAACGTGTGATATTTTACTGTATTTTTGGTTTTTATGGAAGCCGCCCAGAGTGGTTGGGGAGGCCCAGCCAGATGGGCGGGGTATAAATAATAAATAATAAATTATTATTATTATTATTATTATTATTATTATTATTATTATTATTATTCCCAGAGGTCTCAGGGCAGTTCACATAAAAAGATCACATTATATAAAATAACAATTAAAGCAATAACCCAATAATATCCCCTCCCAAGAGACCCACATTTTTAAAAGGGTATGGGATGTTGATCAGGTCAACCAAAGGTCTGTTTAAAAAGGAATGTTTTTGCCTGGCGCCTAAAGGTGTATAATGAAAGGGAGAGAAATCCACAGATAGGGAGCCACTGCAGAGAAGGCCCGTTCTCATGTTACCACCCTCTGGACCTCTTGAGAAGGGGGCACATGAAGGAGGGCCTCAGAAGATGATCTCAGGGTCCAGGTAGGTTCATATGGAAAGAGGTGGTTCTTGAGATATTGCGGTCCTGAGTCGTCTAAAGCTTTATAGGTCAATACCCACACTTTTTATTGGGCCTGGAAACTAATCAGTAGCCAGCGCAGTCAAACCAGGATCGGTGTAATATGCTCAGACAGCTGTGCTCCGGTGAGCAACCTGGCCGCTGAATTCTGCACCAGCTTCTTATGCATAGGATTGCTCCATAGAACACATGTCCCAGAATAAAGAGGACCTGATCCAATAGGAATAAATGGAACCATACTATAACACACATCCAACCTCCTACACACCAATCACAAAGATGTGTTGACAGCTACTATTGTGCTGTGTTGGCTGGAACTGATGAGCATTGTAGTTCAAGCCACCTGGAAGCCAAGTTGGTGAAGGCTGTTCCAGAACATGGGCTGAAATTTTTTTTTCTTCCTCTGCAGACATTCCCTTGCACCTTTTTCTGTTTACTCACCCGCTATGCCATGTTTCTTCAAGCCCAGAGGAAAGGCATAGGGGGAAAACACTGGAAAACACAGAGAACTGAGTTACCCTTGGCAATAATCTAATGGAGCTGGCTGTTTCATGGAAGAGTTTATGTGGGAGCAGCACACTTAGGGGGCCTTTAAATGCTGTTTCCCCATCTCTGTTCAACCTGTATATTTACAAATATTACAAAATGTCTGTGACCTCATCCCAAAGGAAACCAAACCCAGGGTAAACAATGAACCCTTAGAAACTTGGAGTGAGTATAATAATACTCATCTGGGAATAATGTAACTGAGGGGAAATTACTTCTGAGTGGCTATGCATTGGCTTGTGTTATTAATCTTTGAGTATATTTTTTCTTTGCTAGCTTACAATGTGCAACTGCAGGAAATTGAGCATGATAGAAATCTGGAATCAGTGTCCTTTCTTGTTGGCTGGGCTTGTTCAACACCATTAAGCAAACTTCCTACTCCAGCAATAAGGAATCCACCACACATCTACCACAGGACTTCTTAAAAATATATTTCAACACATTATACATTGCTCCATTCTGTACCTGCTTTATAACACTGCTTTAAGGCTAAACTTGCTCAATAGTGACTTTATAACGAGTGCTATCAATCACTAATTTGAAGCTAAACCAAATAATTTGTTTAAGAGTCACTATGAAAACTTCACCTAAAGCAAAATTTCAAGAACATTTAAGGTGTTTCTTTCCTTAGCGAAAACTTTTCAACTACGTTCAGCGGCTGCCAGAAGGGTGTTGATCAGCCAAGCTTCATTTCTCAGGGGGTTATGTGCATCACTCGTTTGTCACCAGATTATGCCTAAAGTGAAATTCAGTGGGAACTGAGAGATTTCTTCTCACACAAAATATCTCAGGAATTTTGAGGGAAGCCTGAAGAGTTCTGCTAAGAGTCACAATTAGAGATGTTGGAGAATTCCAATGAAAACAGAAACAGGAGTGGAAATTGCTGGTGCTTGCTTATTTGTAACGAAATCAATCCATCAAATACAATCAGTATTCACAGTTGTTGTTGATTTCAGTCCACAAGCAATACACAATGGATTATGATTGTTGCCACTTGCATTGTCTTCCCTTTGCATTCAAATGGATGCAATGGGGTGGAATAATGCAATGGCTACATATATTATGTATTTTATCTATCTAATTAATTAATTATGTAACTTAATTAATTAATTAATTAATTATGTAACTTGCATAGTTTTGCTACAAAAGGCAGGAACATGAATAATGTAGATTTGGGCACAAGAGGAATTGCAGTAGAATGGAAACAGTGTTGCATGTGACAAATATAAGTCATAATAGAAAACAAAGCATTCTTACACTCCTAGCTGTAATATTTATCAGAGAAGGATTAAGTATCTTTGTATATGGAATTCAGATTCAAACATCTTCAAATTCTAGAGCTTCCTCCATATATGTATTAAACATTGACCTTATTGTTTCTATTCTGGTATAGAACAAAGACAGTATACAGGCAATTTTACAGTGGTGGTCAAAATAATTACAAAAAATAATAATAGTATGTGGGGTTTTTTCCCCTTATTCAGAAGTGCATCCTAATCAACATAGCAGTAGTCTACACAAATCAAATTGGGGCGGGGGAGGGGCTGTCGTTTTCAGATACCATTAACAACATGGATCACTGACATGAATTTTGGAAAAATTGGACCTTTATCGGACTTTTATTGGCCATAGTTACTTAATACTTATGTCCAATTAATGGGGAGGAAAAATGCATTGGCTTCTCCTGTACTAAGATATTGCATTGAATGGTTTAGCAATTCACAGGAGCATTGAGGAAGCAGTTGAGTGATTATTATTTTTTTTAACTTGGGCTTCTGCATCATAGATTTAAATCTGTCATGGCTAGCAGAAAGTTGTATGAACACACATTGAACTTTCTTCTACTACAGAACTGTTCTACATACAGTTCAAGCAAACTGACTGAGTTAGACAGGGCACCCAAAGGTGCATATATGTGGCAGTACCAGTTGGGGAGGTGAAGACAGGGTGGGGTTGCTCACCTGGCTTCCAAACACTGAGCTTCACTGCTGATTCCTGAACCAGAGAGGATTGGCTCTGCCACCATGCCTATCCCTCACTCCCTGCCCTTCACCCCTCCCAGAAACCGCTGCTTTGTGTGCGTGCATGGAAGGGGGTACACAGCAGGAGGCATTAAGATGCAACAGCATATTCCGCTCAGAGCATTGCAGCCAGAATTGAAACTTTTTGTTTCCTTTATGTTCTTACATTAAGCTTTCAGGAGGCCATTACTAGCTGTTATTTGCTATTTCCCTGCAGGCAAATCTCATTTGTCCTTAGCCTAGCGGCCACAAACTAATGCTTCAACAGCGAAATCCAGAAGTACTTTCTTTTTACACTCTAGACTCTGCTGCCAATCAATTTCATTGGGCAAGTACAACTTCTAGGGAGAGACAGTGAAAAATACCACTTTAGCCACCCCGCCACACTTAGCACACCTGTGGTCTTTATATTACTAAGCTTGGGCACAACAGGAGTAACAAATCTCTCTTAAGCTGACACAGGAACCATCCAAAAAACACATCCCTATATCCATTTTGGACAGCAAAATATATAAAGCATCTTAATAGCTTTCCTCTTCCTGCACCCTTCCTTACCTGTTTATGAAGTCCCCTTACTTTTCTGACACTTCACCAGATTTATGAATCACTTCATGTATTTTTATTAGGTATAATTTTCTTTCTCTTGTCAACTTCATTTTCACTGGGGTTGTTGTTACTGTGGACTGAAACTGGTGATTTCTAGTCAGTTTCGGTGTCTGGCAGGGACAGATCTGCTGCTACAACTGTCTGCCTTGCACATGCTTATGACAATTTCATTTTCTCGCTTAAGGGTGAAAGAGACGGGCAGAACATTTGTTGAGATGTGGGGCCAGTTTGGAAGCACTCTCTGTACATTCAATACAAACAACCTTCCCCCCCCCTTTAGGGGGGAGCCCTTACAAGCTATGTAAGTTTCAAGCAGCAAACCATGCCAACTGGCTAGCTGTTACGCCAATACCTAAACCAATTTTCAAACTGTCTTTGAATGTTTTTCAATCATTGAAATTTAAAGTTGCCATCAGAAAAATGTGCATGCAGCAATTTAAAAGCTGGCCCATCTGAAGTAGGATATGAGGGCAAGACACAGCTTTAGACTTGATAGAGGGTGTATCTGTTAAATGAATCACAAAGCCAAGAAGACGACAAACTCGCCCTGAGAATGTGTGTGTATGAAGAATCCACTGTGACTTCTCCTTTTACTGTCTGTCTTTACCCAGCTGTTCATTCTATATATTTCTGGAAGTGTGTTGGAGCTTTGTCAGTACTAATGTGGTCAACCTCTTGTAAGATTCATTTCTTCCCCTGGACAATTAAACAGTGTTGGCTTAATGAACTGAAATCTTTGGAACTTGCAATCTGCCACAAGTACTTGCAAACATGCACACAATGTACTTGTGTGCATGTTTATAGAGTGCTTTCTCATCTAGACATCTAGAAGCCCTTTTCTCTATTAGTAAATTGAACAAAATGGCTATGGGTGCAAAGGGCTGATTGGGTGCCTTGCAAAAATATGGATGGTCTTGCATAGAATAGCCATTAGCATTTTGCAGATGCAACAGATGAAGGCAGGTTCTTCAACATCAACTTCGTTGGACTGGTTATGTTGTGGGAATGCCTGATTATCGTCTTCCAAAGCAACTACTCTATTCTGAACTTAAAAATGGAAAGTGTAATGCTGGTGGTCAACAAAAGAGGTTTAAAGACACTCTCAAGGCAAATCTTAAAAAAAAATGTAGTATAAACACCAACAAATGGGAAACAATGACCTGTGAGTGCTCCATTTGGAGAACAGCCTTTACCAAAGGTGCCATGGGCTTTGAAGACGCTCAAACTCAGGACGCAAAGGAGAAATGTGCTAAGAGGAAGGCACACTTTGCAAATCCACACCATGATCAACTCCCACCAGAAACCAATGTCCCCACTGTGGAAGGACGTGTGGATCCAGAATTGGCCTCCACAGTCACTTACAGACTCATTGTTAAAACTGTATTTATGGAAGGCAATCTTACTTGGCTTACGAGTGATTGCCAAAGATGCTGTTTTGCAAAGTGTTCTGATCTTACCTGAACTGTGGCCTGGCAATCCAATATGTAATGGAATAAGAAATGGGCATGTTTCTCATACCCCACACTTGTTAAAATGAGCTAGATAATCCACATGGATGGTATACTGGGCCGAGGCTGTTTAGGGCTTTAAAGGTCAGCACCACATTTTGAATTGTGCTCGGAAACCTACTAGGAGCCAATGTAGGTCTTAAAGGACCAGTGTTATGTGGTCTCAGTGGCCACTCCCAGTCACCAGTCTAGCTGCCATATTCTAGATTAGTTGTAGTTTTCAGGTTACCTTCAAAGGTAGCCCCACATAGAGCGCATTGCAGTAGTCCAAGCAGGAGATAACTAGAGCATGCACCACTCTGGCAAGACAGTCCGCCGGCAGGTAGGGTCTCAGCCTGTGTATCAGATGGAGATGGTAGACAGCTGCCCAGGACACAGAATTGATCTGTGCCTCCATGGACAACTGTGAGTCCAAAATGACTCCCAGGCCTTATCTTACCATCGCTGCATAAGTACCCAGGGTGCACAGGACAATTCTTATAACTCCCTGCTGCTTTCAGATGCCAATCCTGCTGTAACATAGAATGCTGCCAGATTCTGCACAGCAGCACTCAAGATTTGATGGATGATGACCTGTGCCACAAACTAGATATAATGGGCACTCGTGCAGGAGTGCTCTGTAGACTGCTATCTGTGGTCTTATATATACTAGCCTTTTGCACTCTTTCACTCTTGTCTGACGTTCCTAACCCTTCTTTTAAACTTTCTTAGCTTCTTTTGGATTCTTATGGACTTATATTCTGTCTTAACTCCTTTTGGTGTGACACCCCCCCCCCCGGGATTTTAAGTGATTTTAAAAGATTGTACCCCTCCCTCCTTATGCTGGTCTACAACTGTAATAAAGTGTTGTTGTTGTTGTTGTTGTTGTTGTTGTTGTTGTTGTTGTTGACTCCCAGGCTGTGCACCTGGTCCTTCGGGGCACAGTTAGTTAGGCCATTCAGGACCAGGGAGTCTGCCCCCTTTCCCCCCCCAAAAAACAGTACTTCTGTCTTGGCAGGATTCAACCTCAATCTGTTAGCTACCATCCATCCCCCCAGCAGCCTTCAGACACTCACACAGGACATTCATTGCCTTCACTGGTTCTGATTTAATAGAGAGGTTATATGCATTTGTTTGCTTTTATGTAATTTGTTCTTTATGAACCTGTAATCCCTTCTTTTTAAAAAGCATGCTATCCCATACTTTTCAGACATTCCCTTTGTGTGTGTACTGAAAATATGGAGAGGGGAAAATAATAATAATAAATTAATAATAATAATTTTTTATTTATACCCCACCCTCCCCAGCCAGAGCTGGGCTCAGGGCGGCTAACACCAGTAAAATTACAATTAAATATAAATATAAATATAAAGGATTATATCTGCTAGCCTCTGCATTCAGTGAAAGGATTACCTACACTCATACAGCTGTATGCATGCCGAAAACCCTTTCAGACTTTCTGTCAAATATACAGAAGTCAGGGACAGCAGGTGGAAACCTACCTTCAGAGAAAAGGCTTGAACAGGGCCAACGTGTTTCATTTTGCTCTCTGCAAGCATTTCACGTGATCTTTTATTTCTGAAATCAATGCTCTTTGAGTTGCCCAAGTGTCTAATTGATTTTCCATTTTAATACTAGAGCAAAAGCTTGGAGCAGCTGTAAACAGGAGAAGAACCCAGGGCTTTCAGCTAGTCTTTCATATTTCACTGCTTACACAAACAATCAGGGAATGCTGAATTCATGTCTGAGGAAGAGAGGTTGTGGTGGCAGACCCTACCATCAATTTCTACACATTCATCAGCCAGTGAATTGTGGAGGCAAGACTTGCTACTGCTGTCCTGCTCTTCTATCCACACATTTAGCACCTCAATTGGTTGTATGAACATAGCTCGCCTAAACAATTGTATGGTTAGTGTCCTGGCTTGTGTATGGGGAAAAAGCTCAGAATTCCAAGCAAATATGCAATGACCCAAGATGACTACGAGCAAGAGAATTCTACTTAATCGAGTGATCCCAAAGATGTTAGCTAACATTTCTATTTATAGCTGCACATTCTGTGAGAATTCTCTCCTGTTGTTCTCAAGAAGCACAAAACAGTGAAGCCCTGAGGCACTGGGCAATCAGGACGGATTAGGGATTCTGCTGGTTTACTACATACCTCGCTGACCAGCAGTCTCCCTGCCTGAGCTGGTCTTGGAAGTGGTGTTGAGGACTTCCAGATTCCTGGTTCTGGGGGGACTCAGGACTTCATGGCTGCCATGATTAACATGGGGCTGTCCCAACATGTCACTGGCACAATGCATGTGACAGGCCACTCTCTGGACCTTGTTTTCTCAACTACACAAGAATAAGGTTATCTGAAAGTGGGGGATATTGACATCAGACAGGTTCCCAGGCGCCAAGTTGTGCCCAACATGGGGGGGGGGGATGTGTGATATTAAGTATGCCTCGCATGATATCATGCATGTTGCACATGTGTGAGAGGTCACGCCTATGATGACTGTTGCTTCAGGAGAGGCCAACTAGGCCTCCTCCCGATACGACATTTGTGCACCAGGCTGCTCAGCCTGGGGTGGCATTCTGCCAATACTCCCCTGCCCCTCAAGATTCAGGAGGCTGAGCCCCATCCCAGTGGATATGGGGGGCTGTACAGGCCTCAACCCCACCTGGACAGGTTATACAGCAAACTAAAGGGATAGCAGAAGAGTTTATGTAACTGGAGGGAAGAGAGAGCTGACTTTGAAAGTTCTGTGATCCTGACAGCAATGCTCAGATACATCAGTATGATACACCCACATGTGTTTTTCCATTTCTTGGCTACAGTGTTCAGCACCACATAGAGTTGTGGAGTCAGAAGGAACCCTGAAGGTCATCTCCTCCAACTCCCTGCAATCTTAACTAAAAGCATCCATGACAGATGGCCATCCAACCTCTGCCTAAAAACCTCCAATAAAGGAGAGTCCACCACCTTCCAAGGAAGCGTATTCTACTGTCAAACAGCTCTTACTGTCAAAAAGTTCTCCCTGATCTTTAGCTGGAATCTCTTTTCTTGTAACTTGAAGCCATTGGTTCAGTTCCTGCCGTTCAAAGCAGAAGAAAAGAAGCTTGCTCCATCTTCCATGTGACAGCCCTTGAGATATTTGAAGATGGCTATCGTATCACCTCTCAGTCTCCTCTTATCCAGGCTAAACACACCCACTTCAACCATTCCAAAAAAGGCTTGGTTTCCAGACCCTTGATCATCTTGGTCACCGTCCTCTGCACACATTCCAGCTTGAACACAAGGTGCTTCAATTCAGGTGAAATGTACTGCTTACAGATTAAAAGTCCAAAAGTAACAGAACAGCAACCTCCTCTGCTATAATGCCAGCAGCATTCAAAGCTCTGTATGTCCAAGAAACACATTCCACATGTTTGGCAGTCATGGAACCGCAGTAGCCTGTAGAGGATTCTGGAGCATGTGCATAGTGCAAATTCAGTTCCTACTGGGCATCCAGATCTGAAAGACTTGTCATTATTCTCTGTCAATTGGGAGTCTACCTGGAACCTACCAAACTCTTGTGCATTGTGAGGAATAATTTGTAGTGGGTGGACAAGCTGTCTTTCAGGAACAGCTGAGTACAAACTGCATGCCAGCCATGTCAGATGTGAATGTGCACGTGTGTATTTTTTCAGCCTTTCTTGCAGGAAATACACATTCCTTTCTCAATCATTGTTTAGATCTATTATAAAGTGACACAAGTAATGAAAAATCCGAGGGTTGTAAAGGGGAGGGCAAACAGGCAGATGCTTAAGGCTGAAAGTGTGGGGGCAATGAGAAGTACTGAGAATGGCATTATCGGCAGAGGAATTGAGAGATGCAAAACATACTTCCAAATTGATCATTTTATACCCTGGCATATGGCCAGACCCAGATTAGCATTACAACTTTGTGAAACTAACCACCTGTCTATATAATCTTGGTGAAGTGACATTTTGTGCGCTCACTGTGATTCAGCATTAACTGATAGCTTACATGTCTGAAAAGCTATCCAGAACAATTTTCTGCAAACAGCACTGCTGACCCAGACATTTGCTCTCTGAAGACAAACCCAGATGGTACCTCTCTCTACCCCCCCACCAATTTAGAAAAGCCTTCACTATTCAGACACCAATTCCTATTGTCATTTTCCTCTCTCCCCCCTCCAATGGTATTGCCTAAGCTTATTTGCATTTCACTGCTGACTGAGTGTAACAGCCTGTTTTGTCAAATCTTCTAGGATCCAGAGAGCCTTTCTGGTGAAATCATGCCTTTTCATCTAGGCCATCGTTTCCAGTTATGCCTTCCTTAGCATTTAATAAGGCAGGCAGTCTTGCAATGAGCTTGCATCATGGGATACCTCTGTCACTGATTGGCTAAATTTGTGACAGCGAACAAAGTTGTCAGAATGTTTGCAGTCTAAAATTTGTGTGAGAAGGGAAAATACTTTGTTTGGCTGGGTTGGGATCCAAACTTCTCATTGGACAAATTTTTATGGCCCAGTCTGAGTGCTAGGGAAAAAGGCCCTTGGTGTTAGAGAAGGATCCTGGCAACAAGGTGGCTGAATGAAGGGGGCAGAACAGACAGTGGTTTCAGAAAATGGAACATGAGCAAAGAAGGCAGAACAGATGGAACATTAAGGTTAAAAGAAGCCCTAAATAAATTTTGCTACTGGAATTTCCTGTAGGAGTTTTGCTACAGGAATTTTGCTCGGGAAGGCTGTATCTGAGGCTGGAAAAATGCAATTGTTAAGGAAGCTGATCAAGAGATAGGGTTGCTAAAGAAAGTGGGTCCAAAGAGACTGACAAGTTAGAATCCAAGGAAACAGAGGGAACGTAAGGAGAATATGAACGTAAGAGAAAGTGAGGCAAGGACAAAGTCTCACACTGAGTGAAGAGAAAAGCTGGTACAAGTACAAAGTATAAATACTGTATAGGGAAGGATTGGCGGGCTGGGGAGTATGAGCAAATAAAGCAAAATCTGGGGCTTTAGCTCAGCCCTACATTCTCCTGGGCTGCCTCATGCTATATCTAGAGACCAAACAGAGAGGGCTTACCCAGGCAAGTTAAACGGAAGGGCTGAGAAAAAACTCAAGGCCTCAAGATTTCTAACGGTGCTGACAAGAATAGAAAATGTTGTTCCCATGCTTCCTGCAATAGTGGGTGTCATATTACTTGCACAAACTCCTGACACTATCCCGGCCTCAATACTAAAGCTAGGCATTGCAATAAGCCTTTCCACTACCTCCCTTATCTTGGTAACTTAAGTTTGGGAAAAGACAGAGAAGTGACAATGAGATCTCTAGGCCCCTTCATGGTGTTGCTAACATCAAGAGCAGTTAGAATAAGAACCAAATAAAAATGAATTCGTGTCGATCAAGCTCATTCCAAACTGAGCCATGAAAGTTGGTCTATTCACTAATCTGGATACAACTTCTGAAAGTATGCGCTGATAAAAGAAAAGCTCAATAGCCTCAGAGTTGTTAGGAATTACTACACTTCCCATACTTTACTTGAAAACACTTTAGTTTCAGCAAAGGGGAAATTAGGTGCAAATAGTTTTATCAAGTATTGCTCTACAAAAATAAGTGTTTACTGTGTGCCATAGGAGATGTGTCTTCCTGTTTCCACAGTCATTTCTTAATTAAATTTGCTTTACCCATTTCTGCAGATACTTACTCTCAAGCTGATTGAGCAAAGCAGTAACACAGGAGGAACATTTACGTCAAATGGCAAAAAAAGAAGCATTACGTGAAGTTATAAAAGGTAGTGCTTCTGTGAACCAAAATGGAAATGTTCGTTTCTTCCTGCGCTCCTTGGTTGCTTGTCAGTATTCAGTGATTTAAATGCATAATTTATTAAACACTCTCTTAACACTGGGAACTGTCAGATTTAAAGCGTTTCGTTTAGCCTTCGTTATTTTATAAAGGGATTACAGTGGTTAATTTTAATGACTTTCCCCCCAGCCCCTTTCAATCAGTCTCCATTTTGTGCTGTACATACATAGGATCAATGTCATTCATGTATGCTACTTCTCTTGAAGGTGAGATGAAAAGCTTTCCCAGTTCCCCAAGCCTCTCGTTAAGGTTTTGTCTGGCCTTCGTTTTGCTCCTAAGCATGCAAAATGTCTGATGATATGGAGCTGATTCTGGGTATGCCTGCCTCTCTCTCTCTCTCTCTCTCTCTCTCTCTCTCTCTCTCTCTGCATTTTGTAAGCAGAAAAAAGCAAACAAAATTGAACATTAATTCATCTAGAGTTGCCACAAATATCATTTGAACCTACTGCAAAATTTACATCATTACCACACCCTTCCTCTTTGCCCTCCCGCTATACCAAAAAACTGTTGGGATGTTAGGTCAGGTAAGCATGCCACCCCACCTTGCCAACTGCTACTGATCTTTCTCCCTTCAAACTCTTTCAATTGCAAATTCATTGGGGGGCGGCATGGACCTCATGTGGGGTTGGTTGTGCATTTTCTATAGTACAATGATGATTGCTTCTGTCAATCTCACCCAAACATGGTGTTCTCTGGATGCTTTGGAGCACAGTTCCCATCAGAGTTATAGTTGGGGAAGGCTGCCTTATGTTATTCTGTAAAGTGCTATGCACGTTGATGCTACTGTGCAAATCTTAAAGAAGAATGGACTACTTTACAGGGTTCCTGTAAGGTTTACAGAGATTTGCTTTGTGCACATAGTGTTTATATAGCACTTCACCTAAATATTATCATTACAAGTCAAAAGAGGCAGATAAATGGCATGCAATCTAATCTTATTGCACACAGAGCTTTGAAAGCAATGAAATGAGGGCAAGAATGGGAAATTTCAGGTATTTCAAGGATGGTGATAAATATCAGTGTTGTACTTGTTTCCTTCCCGGCATCCGTCAAGACATAAACATCCTTCCTAGGCTGATCAAGGTCAGAAGAACCCTGTCAATCATGAAAGGGGCAACAGTGTTTTCTTCTTCCTCCTTTCTGGATATCTGCAAAGAGGACATAATGAAAGCACACTTGTTCAATGCTTTCACAGGCATCACTTGGAAGCCACTCACTTATACTGGAAGTGCAAGCGATCTATTTCTTTTTCCTACTTAGTCAGAAAACTGGTCCCTCTCCCTCAGTACCATCCACAAAGACTGACAGTGCTCTCCTTGATTTCAGACAGAGGTCTTTCTCAGCCAGCCCATGTTCTGCATCCTCAATCCTACTTCAGGTCTGAAGGAAGACATGGATAGGAAGTAAGGGCTTCTCAGTGAGCCATTATTCCTCACTCCTGAATGGAATATGTTCCTTTGCTACATTCCTCAGGAGACATGCTCCTACTCCAGGCTCCATTGCCAGTGCAGTGCAGGAAGCAAAAGATGCAGAATCAGGCAATGGTCCTTTAAGAACACAGGCAGCACCTCAGAGGAGTGGGGCCAACAGCAGGACTATTCTAGACAGTGTCCACAAGGACTCTACCCATTGCTATGGTGAAAACTCTCCTCAGCTAGTACTGTCCATGGTCCTGAAATGCTCAGCTTATCCTGTCATGACTCAGCCTTTCCCGAATCCTGTCACACATCTGCTGTATCTTGTTATGACTTGGCTCACTGGACATGACTCCGTTGTACCTATTGTAGCTCTGCCCTACAGCAAGTCTCTCCTGCGATACTCAAGCCATGAAGAAACAAGATGCATTCCTGCTATGCGAGAGATCCTTTTGAACCTAGCCCCTTCTGCCTGTGCTGCGTGTGTTCTACCACTTTATAAAGGAGATGAAAGTGAAAAATTGAGAGAAAAAAACCTGATTATCCAGTGAGCACTTTCCTATTCCAAAAGGTTGATCTACCAAAATCAACATTTTGAGCAGACAGGAATTATTTCCCCCCCCCCCTTTTCAAAATACAACACTTCTCAAGTTATACTATGAACAGCAGCACTGTTTGAGGTAAAAAAACCCAAAAAACTAAAGGAAGGTTTGCATGTGTGTACTAACAGCCAAAGGCAGGATGCTTTGCTTTGTTGTTTTTTATGCTAGTCAAGCAGAATAATGAGTGTTTCCATATTAACAAAATAACAACAACAACAACAACCTCCCATGATCACTGCAGTTTCCCACCCCACCCCCTTTCCTTGAGAATGCCATGACATTGTCTAGTACATGGGTAGGCAAACAAAGGCCCGGGGGTTGGATCCGGCCCAGTTGCCTTCTGGATTTGGCCCACAGATGGTCTGGGAATCACCGCGTGGATCGGCATGGATTTGATCATTTGGGCTGCGCCAATGCGTGCATTCGGCAGCGCCTCCTCCCCCCCCTCCTCCTGGCTTCTCCCTGCCCTGCCTAGAGCTGAGAGGAAGGGGGCTGGGATTTATTGGTGCCAGCAGCAGCAGTGTTAGCGCTCGAGCGGCCGCCATTGTAAGCAGGCTCAATTTGGGCTTTGTTGCTGCCAGCCCCACTCTGGAGCCCTTTCGCGAGCCGCTCATCGTCCCGCCGCCGCCACTCCTGCCGCTCGCAAGACACAGGTAAGCAGTCACCGGGGCTCATCCAATGCTGTGAAGAAGGGAGGGGAGAGTCGGGGGGAGTGTCTTACCTGAGTAGAATGTGTCATTTTATTTAAAATTATTAATTTTATAATGATTTTTATATTTTCATTATAATGTATTAATTTTATAATGAAATGATTGTAGATTGTTTTATCATTTTACTGTTGTTAGCCGCTCTGAGCCCGGCTTCGGCTGGGGAGGACGGGATATAAATAAAAATTATTATTATTATTATTATTATTATTATTATTATTATTATTATTATTATTATTAAAATGCATCTCTGGGTTACGTATTTATGGGGCCTGCCTGGTGCTCTTGAATAGTATGCTTTGTCCTTTTATTTAAATAGTATGCTTTGTCCTTTTATCTTCAAAATATAGTCTGGCCCCCCACAAAGTCTGAGGGACAGTGGACCGGCCCCCTGCTGAAAAAGTTTGCAAATCCCTGGTCTAGCATTAGTTGAAGGGGCTTTTGTTTCTATTCCCCTCTTATTCTTGGGAGTGGCAAGAAAACTGGCTCATGTCTAAAGTTTGGTAGGACTTCAATATCAACTCCGTCTTCACTCAATGAGCTGGATTGAACTTTTACTAGATCACTACATTGGCCAACTCACATCTTTCCTCTTTACAGAAGTTACACTACTACAATAGGGTGGGGATGAACCATAGGGAGATGGCTTTCAGATTGTGCCACCACTGTAAGGAAGAAGGTTAACTGTTGTACATGCTTTGGGAAACTACAAGCATTATATGCTATCATTAATTTAAGGGAAAGCATTTTACCCAGCTCTACTGAAACCAGCATTGCTTTGCCAGTGCACCACAGCTGCTTAAAAAAAAAATTGTGGAGAGATACAGCAATGAGCCAAAGTGAGAGAATAATGAATCTTGATCTGAAAGCCTCTTCTACAGCACTGTAGTGCTTCAGTCCTGAGTCACAATTTAATGCTTATTGTCAGTCATGTCAAATTTAAAGGAGTTGGAGGAGGAACAGCGGGGGAATAACTGAAACTACCATGCCTAACTCTTTGGATTTTATTGTCACTTGCAATCCAGAATGGAATTTCAACTCAAGGATGCTTCCATAGGTGAAAGGCTAATGCAATAGTGTGATTCATTGTCAGCCATTGTTCACATTTATGCACATGCATTATGCATGCACTCTTTTATATAAGTAGATGTTGCAGCCTAATAAATTATGCACTTTTGCAACCTTGTGTTTTACATTGTAATGTCATGTTCAATGTGTGTATACTGCAAAGCATCGTTATGGAATGTGACACACCCAATATAAAATCCAAGGCTACAGATATTCATATACACACACGTATATATTTATTTCATTTTATACATTAACGCCAGAATTCATCACATTTCCTCACCACAACAATTTGTGTTGGTTTCTTCTTCTTTTCTTTGCAAATGCATATGTGTACAGGGCCTAGAGAATAATTCTCACCGCTTATTTATATTTGTGGGACTTCTATGGAGAACAGAGTGTGTTTACCTTGTGGCAGCTGCAAATGCTGACATGCACCAGGAGAAAAAGTTTTAAATGACAGATTCTTATTTATGGGAGAATTGAAACTGACTGGGAGGCAATTGCTTTAGTAAACCTTCTGACAGGATTGCTTTAAAAATTGACTTAATTCTGTGTCCTGGATGTGTTCTGCATCTCCTGGCATGAACACGCTCGCTCACACACACACACACACACACCCCTCCTTCCATGTTTTGTGTGACAATTTTGGATTCTCCCCCCTAAATAAGTGCAGCAGTTGTGTTGTCCCTACCTACAAGAGCCTGAGAAAGTGATTGGGGATAAAGAAACGCTTTAAAGTCTGGTCTGTCCCAGTTCTGCATGGGGATGTAGCTAAATCCATCCCTGTGAGGATTTTTAAAAGAAAATCCTTAATATTTTTCAGGGGAATGGCGGGTGTGTGTGTTTATTTATTTATTTTTAAAGGTACTTAAGATACAGTCCAAGATCTGCAGCACAGGTCCCATTCCTGTATTTTAATTTGGTCTTTTAAACTTTTAGCATTAGTAATCCAGCAACCCACAGCATACAGTGGCAGGCATGTGGGGCTTCTTATCTCTGAATACTCTGACTGCGAATACAGCAACCACCCTTGAGAGTACAAGAGGAGCGCCAACTAGGGGCAGAAGGGGCTTTGGGCTCTTCAATATTTCTGGGCAGGGGGCTGAGTCCCCACCTGTCAGGGACCGTGCTCAGAAGAACTGCACTGAGGAAGAACGGTGGGAGCCGCCCCTTCCTCCTGATCCTGAATCTTCCCAGGAGCAGGAGGACAGTATAGATTTGGAACAGCGGTTTGCAGAGGGGCATAGTTCAGAAGGCAGAAGCTGGGAATTACTGGATGGGGAAGAGCTAGCAGAAGAAACACTAGAAGAGAAAGAGTTAACAGATTCACAGTCTCTGGATAGTATCCACACACACCCTTCCCCCAAAGTCCCAGAGAGCTCAGAAAGTGGCAGAACAGAAAACACAGTGGCTCCAAGTTCAGATTACAAGATGTAGGAGTGACGTAGATTAATAGGGATAGAGGGGGGAGTGAACTTAATGGGGATCACCACCATTTCTAGGACAGGTGTTCTTTGTTCTCTAGCTGTGATTATTAAAGTTTCTAGGTGGTAAAAAGATGCCATTTCCTTTGTTCTGCTTATCTACTGCCACAGGAGGAGGAAGCTGATTCCCTGAAGCCTGACAGCGCCCCAGTATTGAAGCCCACCATCCCTGGCATGCCAGGTGGGGGCAGGATACACAGAGGGTGACTGTCACTGTCCATACTTTCTGCCACTCATGCATGAGCACTGGCACGCAAGCCAAGGCAGTGTGGATCATGTGATGCCAAGGCCCCTCAATGTGTGTGTGGGGGGCAAGTCAGCGTCCCTGTAGTGCAGCCCATTGGAGGCATGGCTCATTTGCATGTCACCATCCATCTCCCTCACACTCAAGCGATACATGTGTGGGATAACCAGCCTCGTATAACCAATATCTCTCTGTTCTACACAATGCAGAAATGTAGCAGAATGACCCAACCCAGCAGAAGCAGCAGAGGCAGATGGGAAAGAAGAAAAGCTAGAAAAATGAACCACATGGAGACACGGAAGGCAACTTCCTCTGGGAGTGGGCACACCTTTTCATTATTTAAATCATCCTGAACGCTAATAGTGAACTCATTCTCAGAATGCAAAACCTTACGAAGCCACAACGGCACTGTTCCCATGCCAGAGGGTCATATCAGAAGGCGCGGTGGAACCCCAAAGTTTGTAGAAGTACAAACAATTTTCAAAAATAAAAACCTTAAAGGGAAGACTCCCCCCACAAAAAAGGAGAAGGACCAACTGAAGAGTGAGTGTCAGTTGGGAGGAAGAAATGTTAAAGTGAGAGAGGAATGGAGTGCAGTATCCCAGAAGTTGGCATGGCTGGATAGAGCCCTGAACAGGAGCACTCAACAGTGTAACATGTCCCATTTGTAATTTATAATGGTGCACTAGCAGTGCCATTGAAGTTGGTTTGCAAATTACTGTTCAGTCCATAAGTCACTGGCTCCAGTTATAAGTCACTGACATCAATCCCAATCAGCAGAAGAATGCAATCTTAAAGATGCAATTAGCAGTCATTTAACATTAAATACACGGCATGTGATCCTATTACAATATTGTATACAAAACAAATTGGAAACAAAGCTTTGGCTCATATAACTTTGGCTCATATTAATCTTGCATTGTTCTTCTCACTTAAACAAAGACAGCTTTTCACTGTAAATGGGGTTTCTAATATGTGGATACCATCTACCATGCCACACTAATTTTGAATTCAGATGTAGTCTATACGACAGAACAGCAATTTAGAGCATTAGTTAATTTTAATTAAAATGAAAACCTTTCATTGATTAAAGGATAAATTATTCTTTAAACTGAAGCATAAATGAAGGTTGGGTTGGTACACTCATTAATGGTCACAATTATTATATTTGTTACTGTATGAATAGTATCACTTGAAAATTCAGATTTGTGTTCTCTATTTCTGTCTGCAGTGTAAGACAGATTATGCCTCATTT
Organism: Podarcis vaucheri; assembly: GCF_965113315.1. NCBI lineage: Eukaryota > Metazoa > Chordata > Lepidosauria > Squamata > Lacertidae > Podarcis > Podarcis vaucheri. Next base: position 18,725,047 of record NC_138766.1, read on the forward strand.
TCTCCCTTTGTGGCTGATTATTTTTCCAGTGGTGCTGGTGTTTGGTGGGGGAGGGCTATCCTCTACCTGAAAAATAAAAAGTTTTAATTGTCCTTTATTACTGGTGGTAAATCTGATCAGATTGGAGATGCATTGCTTTCCATGCAGGAAAGCCTCACACAGCTAACTGATAAGGGCTAAGAATGTAGTTTAACAGTATAATGCAGGCTTCTTCAACCTCAGCCCTCCAGATGTTTTTGGCCTACAACTCCCATGAACCCTAGGTAGCAGGACCGGGGTCAGGGATGATGGGAATTGTAGTCTCAAAACATCTGGAGGGCCGAGGTTGAGGAAGCCTGGCATAATGCTATGCTTCCTCAGAAGTAAGTCCAAGTAAGTGTGTGCAGCATGAGTGACCAATGGGGTGCTCACCAGATACTGTAGGACGACATCTCGCATCATCCCTGACAAATGACTATGCTGGCTGGGGCTAATGGGAGTTGTAGTCCAACAATACCTGGCTGCTCCTGGTGTTTATAGGATTTCAGCCTAAGAATATGAGCTAGAAATTTCACACTAAACACAGATTCCGCTCTTTAACACTGCTCTTTCAGCCTCAGCGCCACTACCCCATCTGAGGTCCAGATCTGAGGGCTTTCGGTGGTTCGTTCACTGCAAGATGTGATGCTACAGGGAACCAGGCAGAAGATCTTCTTGGTAGTGGCACCCACCATGTGGAATGCCCTCCCATTGGATGTCAAACATATAAACAACTACAGTGGAACCTTGGTTCTTGAATGGCTTAGTTGATGAACGAATTGGCTCCTGATCGCTGAAAACCCGGAGGTAAGTGTTCTGGTTTTCGAACATTTTTCGGAACCCGAACGTCCGATGTGGCTGTCGGCTATTGTTTCTGGAGCACCTGCGCCAATCAGAATCTGCCCCTTGGTTTTTTAGATATTTTGGAGGTCAAATGGACTTCTGGAACAGATTACGTTTGAGAAACAAGGTACCACTGCATTTGACTTTTAGAATACACCTTAAGGCAGCCCTGTTCAGTGAAGTTTTAAATGGTTGATGTTTTATTGGTGCAACCCAATCAGATGGGTGGAACATTAATAATAATAATAATAATAATAATAATAATAATAATAATAATAATGGTGGAATGCTTAACTATTTGGAATGTGCCTCACAAATAATAATTCATCTTCGTCATCATCATAGAAAGCGTACCAGATAAAGTTGCCAAGTTACTTTTTCTTCTATTGTACCATCTGGGAAAGATACTGTTGCATGTAAAACATGGTGAAGGCTGCAACTATAATGGTTATAAACTCTTTTTGATAGCAGCACAGTTGTGATTTGATTCAAGCAGTCTTTTCCATGTGTGCCTCCTCTCCCTGCAGATTTTGCCCTGTGCATTTCCATGAGGAGATAATTTATGAGGTGGAGACAGGGAAAATAGCGAAGGAAAGAGTGTTCGGCACACTTCAAAGAAATAGTATTACTGTTCAGCCCTAATGGAATTCCAGAGATGTCACAAAGGTGAAATAAACTGTCATCACTGGATAAGCTATGGAACTTTCTTTTCTAGGCCACATGTTAGGATCTTCAAGGAAATTGAACTGTTCTTGTCTGGGAGCCACACTGCTTTCTAAAGGCCGACAAGATATACTTAACAACACTGTCTAAAGGGCTTACAGTTTGACCTAGAGTTGATTATATATTTTTTATCAGCTCAGTCACTCAGGGGAAGTTCTTATTTGTAACATACTTTCCAGTATTGCTATATTGTCAAAAATACCTACAAATAAAAATCTTTTATTACTCTATGAAATGAAAGCAAGCAGCAAATGAATTAGATTGAATCTAACCTTTATTCTTTGTCTTAATCTAATTTTACAAATATGACCAGTAGCTCAATACTAGTGACCTGTCATCTTCAACTGCGCTAATAACAATGTCAGATTACCTTCTAACAAGTATCTAAAATAGAACATTTAAATATATTTTATTGTCCTATATGTCCCAACATATCCAGAACAGTGGAATGAACAGAGAATTTGTACCAGAATTTTCCAGAACCAAGTCTTTCAGCCAAGCCTGTGCTATGCAGAATAATAATAGCACCCTCATAAATAATAGCACCCTAATAAAAGCACCCTATTTCTCCTGGACCAGGTGCTTTGAACTTGTTGTGCCACGGGAGTATGTACAACCAGCTGGGCTGGCCCACCCTTGAGGCAAGGTGAGGTGACTGCCTCAGGTGGCAGGATTTACTGGGGCAGAAGATCCCAATGTCACCCCCCCCCCCAGTTCCTGATGTAGATCTTCTCTCAACCCTTCTTCCCTGGAAGTGAGGGGAGGTAACATTTGGGGGTCTGCCTCAGGTGCAAAAATGTCTTGGGCTGGCCCTGACAACCACAATGACCTTGGAATAATGTGCACATCTGCTTGGCTAGGTGGTGGCTTCTCAAAATCTAAGGCCTGCTGTCATTCAGTTGTTTGCACTGGCACTTGGGGGCAGGGGAATCAATGCAAAACAGTCCAGCAATATGTAGATTGTCTCATGGGTTGTTTGTTCACCCCTCGTACTTTCTATCTACTCGTACTTGAAGGAGCGTCTCCACCTCCATCGTTCTGCCCGGACACTGAGGTCCAGCACCGAGGGCCTTCTGGCGGTTCCCTCGCTACGAGAAGCCAAGTTACAGGGAACCAGGCAAAGGGCCTTCTCGGTAGTGGCACCCGCCCTGTGGAATGCCCTCCCACCAGATGTCAAAGAGACAAATAACTACCAAACTTTTAGAAGGCATCTGAAGGTAGCCCTGTTTAGGGAAGCTTTTAAAGTTTAATAGGTTATTGTATTTTAGTGTTCTGTTGGAAGCCGCCCAGAGTGGCTGGGGAAACCCGGCCAGATGGGCGGGGTATAAATAATATATCATCATCATCATCATCATCATCATCTGATTATCGCCCTTAAGAGCTCACACACTCCTGAAAGGTTTCAGGCAGGAAACAGTCACTTAAAGTATTATTCACAAAGGCAAAAATATGAAATAAATAAATCCCCTAACACTCTCATCCAAATCAATGGTTGCTGGAAAATATAGAGGAGGGCTTGCATGTTGCACACTGCCCCCCTTGTGTGTGAAGAAAACAAACTAAGCAATTCCCTACAGAAGTCATTTTAGTTCTAGAAAGTTGAAGAGGCAACCTACCCTGTTTGGAAATAGTTATTTTTATTTTTATTTTCTAGAAAGGAGTGCATCCTTGTTATTTGGGAATATGAATACATGCACAGCCACCTTTGTGGTGGTGATAGGCTTGGCTCATCTTTGATAAAATGAGAGGGAGGAATTGTGCATAGTAATATGATCAATAAAACAATACCAAAAAAAAAAAAAGACCTTGTCCCCAAAACTTTACAATTAAGATACTTTAAAACAGTGGCACATGGGGTTGTTGTTGGGTTTTTTTTTTTGGGGGGGGTACTCAAGGGTAAAAAAAAGAGGTAAAGGTAAAGGACCCCTGGACTGTTAAGTCCAGTCAAAGGTGATTATGGGGTTGTGGTGCTCATCTCGCTTTCAGGCCGAGGGAGCTTGTGTTTGTCCACAGAAAGCTTTCCAGGTCATGTGGCCAGCATGACTAAACCGCTTCTGGCACAACAGAACACTGTGACAGTAACCAGAGCACACGGAAACACCATTTACCTTCCCAGCACTGCGGTACCTATTTATCTACTTGCACTGACGTGCTTTCAAACTGCTGGGTTGGCAGGAGCTGGGACAGAGCAACAGGGGCTCACCCAGTTGTGGGGATTTGAACCACCAACCTTCTGACTGACAAGCCCAAGAGGCTCAGTGGTTTAGACCAGAGCGCCACCCACATCCCTACACTCAGTGGTACGCAGAACCAGCACCATATTTTCGTAGAAGGAAAGCACTGGTTAAAAGTGTGGAACTTACTATAACAACTTCATGGTGAGTACCGGCACCTGTTTTTCTAGAAGAAAAGTGTTGCTTTATACAGCAGCATTATAGCGAAAATCTCTGAGTGGCAAACTCTCAGGGAAAAATAACTGGAAGGAAGTATAAATTATGTATGTGTACACCCACCCACCCTCTGCAGCTATAGAGCTCAACCCATAGAAAGATACAGATCAATGGGCAATTTGGGCTTTACACACACACACACACACACACACACACACACGTAGCCTTCTAATGTGAGCAATTTCATGTGTACACTGGTGCCTCATGGAATTCTGCTGAAGCAAACACCACTCTATCTGATTCCCTGATGGAGAGCCCTTGCATTGCTCAGGCAAAGGGAAATTTTCCGAAAGAAAACAGCTTCCGTTGTGCCTGAGTCTCCCTGAAACCATTGCCACAGACAGACAGTTAAATACTGAAGCCAACAATCCAATGCATATTGAACACAGTGGGGCTTATTCTTGAGCAAACGTGTACAGGAATGGGCAGCGTGTGACATTCACATCAGCGGGCCTAATTTTTGGCATGATTGATATGCAAACTACAGCTTCAAATGAGATGAGTCACTGTGTGATATTCTATGCCCCTTGCACCATAAAGTTGGGAAAAGCGAACCCTCTGAAAGCGCATCAATAAATAAAAGATAACATGGCTAATTAACCGTCAGAATGTGGCATTCTACTTAAGGGCCACCACAGTTAAACAAACACGGCATCCAGACTAATTCATAGTTATGTAACCTATGATTTGGTGTGTGCATGGCTCTACAAACACACACATAATTGTTTAATCAGCTGTTAATTCGGTGCTTTCTGATTCCAGAAGGTTGTTAATTCCTGACTGATTACCTCTTTAATTTCCCACAAAGAAGCAGACTGAAGGACATGGCTTTTTGCAGCATAATGGATTTAGGAAGGAAAAAGGAGGGGGGGCAGTATCATAATCCGTGGATGAACAGCATGTGAAGAGAATCAGTGCAAAGGCACAGGTGAAGAGAAGGCAGGCTGCATCCTGACTGGAAAAAGCTCTTGATAGGTGGCAGGTTTGTGCATGGAGACCCATCTCAATCCCATGCCTGAGGAGTCATGCCACTTGTGAGCTAGTAGGAGGGAGCTGCAGTCCAAGATAGGAAAACAGGTGGTAAGGGAACACCCAACTATTTAATATGATTTCAAATCTCCAGGGCCAGATGAGCTGCATCTAAGGGTGCTTAAGGAGCCTGTGGGTATAATCACAGAGCCTCTGTCTACAATCCTTGATAATTCGTCAAGAACAACCGAGACCTCTCCATATCAACAGCATGTTCCTTTATTCTTCCTAATGTTTCTCTTTCCCACACACTTAACACTGCATTTCTCGAATCTTTTGCAATGTAGATCCAAATCAGAGCTGCATTTTATATATTTATTCACAATTGACTTAAATGTCCTTCATGCGTCCCATGTATTTCCCCTGGTGGTGATGTAAATTGAGAAAATGTGGGGGAAGAGTAAACTCCTTCTCTCCTGACGTCTTATCTCACTTTTTTAAAAAAGAATGTCAGGAGATCTGATTACTGTCGTACTTTGGATCTCAATTGCCTTGGCTCCGGAACAAATTGGCTCCTGAACGATCTAAACCCGGAAGTGAGTGTTCCAGTTTTCAAACGATTTTCAGAAGCCGAATGTTTGGTGTGGCTTCCGTAGGTTCCAGTTGGCTGCAGGACGTTCCTGCAGCCAATCAGAAGCTGCGCCTTGGTTTCTGAATGGTTCCAGGAGTCAAACGGACTCCTGAAACGCATTCCGTTCGAGAACCAAGGTATGACTGTACAGATCTCCAACCTCTCATCTAGTCATTTATTTATTTATTTATTTATTTTAAATTCATCATTAATACACATATACAAGCATACAAACATACATTTCATACAATCCTTAAAAATGTTTAAACATACTTACACTCAATCCCACAAATAGTTCCTTTCCCCATCACCATCCACCAACCCTTCACCCCACCTTTGTGTTTGACTTCCAATCTACTCAGTTACAATTTCTTTCCACTTCTATTACTTTCTTTCACACACCTTTACCCTAATTTCATACTTCTTTTTCTATTACACATTGTTTTCCATCTTATTTGATATTTCAGTATTTGAAACGGAACTTGTTTATTCTAATAGGAGTTCTGATTTTTCGATATGATTTTGCAAGTATCTTTTAAACACCTTCCAATCCCTATCTATCTTTTCTTTTGAAATCCTTCCAATTTCTTCCATTGTTTTGGATATATTGTAATACTCCAATAATTTGGCAAGCCACTCTGTTTTTGTCGGTATTATACCACTTTTCCAGTTTTTCACAATCAATAGCCTTGCTGCTACTGTTGCGTATAAATATAAGGTCTTATCTTCTTCCTTTAGGCTTCCTGGTACTATGCCCAATAGAAAACCTTCTGGTGTTTTCCTAAATGAGTATCTAAACATTTTTTTCATTTCATTATGTATTATTTCCCAAAATTGTTTGATGTTTAAACAATTCCACCATATATGTATCATAGTACCTTTTCCCGTGTTGCATCGCCAGCAGATATCGCTACAGTTTTTATTCATTTTTGCTATTCTAGTCTAACCTATAGATGGTCCTCTAATGCAAATCTAAACAAACCAGTAGCTTAACTGGAGAACAACTTGCACATTCAATCACTGCTTTCCTCACCCATCCCAGAGATCCAACAAAAATATTTTCAAACCTGTTGCCTGTTCTTGGTATTTATAAACAACAAAGCATTTTCAGGAGAACTGGTAAATCCCAGTTATCTATGGTAACCTTACAAATGTGTGGAATATAAAAAATAACCTTCAACATCCCCCAGAGCTTTCAGACATTAACAGAATGATGTGAGCTATCTTTAATTCTCCCACTTCTGTTTGTTGTATCCAGAAAACAAAACAGGTGTTTCTCAGACCCATGTTTCCTCAACTGTCAAACACTGGGGAATGCACTTAGGTTTCTATACATTCTGTCATTTTAATTCATCCATTCAAATCAGCTTGGCTTAACTGCTCTTCATTTAATTGCGTGACTGCAGCAGTGTGTAATCTTGGTAGCCTTTAGACAATACCAGTCTCTGCACATCTGGAAGCGAACAACTGGAAAGATATTTCCACATTCCCTTTAAAACGCTGCCATCGATAAAAAATTTCCACCTCCAGCACGCCATAACCTAGCTATTAGCATTCTCTGTAAATATTGAAAAGCAAATAATTTGAGACTGGCTGTATAAATGTGTTCAATATTAAACAGTCAAACATTAACATTCATTATTAAAAAGTACTTTATTTGTATGCCTTTACTTGTAAGCAAGCACCAGAGACGGGATGGGAAGTAATTCAGTCATCTGGAAGATTGCTATTGGATTCAACCCAAGAGTAAGATAAAGTTCACATCCACAAAACACAGAAGTTGAAAATCAAAATTGCAAGCAAACATAGGAGGAGACATTGGCATCTTTCATCAGCAGAGCTCCTCACTCACTTTGTAGTGGAGTCGTCACTCTTCTGGCAGAGACATCTGTATGTGGCATGCCCCCTTCTATGGGAATGCCATTTGCGTGTGAAGACCCCCAAAACCACCCCCAAATAAAGACACAATAGACACAGATTTTAGTTTAAGGTTTTTGGCATTAAATTTTGGGCACAACTTTATTGATTACAGCATGTGAGGCATTGGTTCCAGATAACCTGAACCAGCACAGTGGCAGGAACAGGACTGACACTGGGCACCACCATGTCAGTAAGGGAAAGCAACCTGGGGGAGTGAGAACTCCTTCAATCTCACAGCTCACCCCAGATGCTCCCAGGGGCTCTGGCATGGCTCTAGCCCCTTGACAGGGTTTGGACAAAAGCAAGGCGAGCCCCTGGATTCCTTTAACGGAATTCCCTAGCAGCAGCAATGGAGGGGCAGGCACAGCCAACCATGTCCCCTCCCCAAAACATTGAACCAAATGCCTAACCGCCAACCTTACAAAGTGCTACATGGTAGGCAAAAACCAAGTGTCACCAGCTAATCAGCCGAATGGCAAAAGTCCTACCAGGCTTCTGCTCTAAAACAGACGACCCCTAGACAGGCATAGCAAGGCCATAAGAAACACCCTAAATATAGGGAGAGGAGGGCAGGTGATTCGCTGCACGTCGCAAGAAAGTGAAACTCTCCAGGGACATGCAGCAGCTTAAGTAGCCCCTCAGCAGCCAATAGCCAACCCAACTGACCAAATTTCTGCCCCAGCAACAGAGGGGCAACCAATGGGGTGTTGTGGCCACCCAAATGGTCCCGCCCCACAACAGGGAGGCAGTTTCTGGTGATCTCATCACAACACATGCCCTCCATGATGGAGGACCTGACTTACATTTTGTATGTATAAACAAACAAACAAACTTGGGACTTTCTGCGTTCAAGACAGGTGCTCAGCCACTAAGCTATGGCTCTTCCCAACTCATGAATGCGATTAGGACAGAAAAGGGGTGGTTGCATTGGCAGGGAGGGCTGTTAACAAGGTCATCACAAGATGAGCCCAAACTTCAAATTGGTTTGGGCTTCTCTCACAATCGGCTTGGAAGTTCTGAGCAAAGAAATTTGGCTTTTCCCAAATGCCTTAATTCTCAATTTCATCTGTATCACTGTTTATAACACTGTATTATGACAATCACTGCTATTCTTCTTTAATGCATGTTTGCAAAAGTCATAGTGCTGCTGCAGAAAGCAGACTGATTTCAGGCCTGTTCATCTGGACAATGATTAAAGCATCCAAATTGATTGATTATTCACCCCCCCCTTACTGTTTTGGCGTATGACCCTTAGCAATATATTTATTTCCCATTTTGTTCTGTTTGCAGCTCATTAGAGCCTACCCTGGTTGGTCTCCTGAAGTCCAGACCTCAATTTCCCCCACTATGACCATTATTTTTCTTTGCTTTATGTTAGTATTGAGTTTCAAATGAGACTCAGCTCCCACATTACAAGTTAAACTCATGGGAAAGTTCTGGCAAGTAATATGAGGGCTCATGAGCTAAACCATTCCTGTATATACATGTAGAAGTAAAAGTCACTAATGAAAATACTTGAAACCCGATAGGCCTCGTTGTTTACTATTGTAGCAAAGCAGTTAGAATCAGGGCCAGCTCAATACATTTTGGCAGCTGAGGCAAACCACAAAATGTCACCTTCTGCTGCCAGAGAAGGTGGTTTATGTGTGAAGCTCTACATCAGAAAGGGTGGGAGGAGACGCTACTGTAGAGGCAGCCATGGAGGGGGCACTGCTGCTAAGGAGGCTGGATCTACTGCCCATGTGAATCCTGCCACCTAAGGCAGTTGCATCACCTTCCCTCATGGGTGGGCTGGCTCTGGTTAAAAACACAAACAAACAAATAGGCAACCCAACCAACCAAAGTGCCCTTTTGAGGTTTTGCGTATGAGAGGTAGAACAACTGGGGCAGGAATTGTTTGACCCTCTGTCCTTCTAGATGTTCTTCCACTCAAAAGTGCTCACTATACGTGCTGCTTTTCCATGCCCACGGAACAAAAGATAAGCATACCCCTTTTAACCCTGGGGGTAGGAAAGCAGCTTAGAAGGTGGGGATTTTGAGAGCAACAATGGCCAGATGGGAAGGGGTGAAGTGGTTCTTCACCCTGCTAGTTCTCATTCATATGTTGAGCCTGCAAAGACTGCTTTGACCAAGAAAAGGGGGGGAGAGAGAGAGAGACTGCTGTGTGACTGGAATCCTTCTCTTGTATAACAGAGGTTTTCAGGATAGCCAATCACAAAATCATGAGCATGTCACCAAGCTTACATGGTTTGTTAATATGCAAGCTTACTTATAGAATTTTTTTTAGCGTATAATCCACAGGACAATATTTCATGGGACATATCTAATATTTATCTGTGCATTTTGATGTCACAGTAAGATTGCTTTGTAAGTAATCCTTGAATGCTAATCCTTTGTGTTGAGATCTCTTCTCAGCAAAAGGCTTATGAAAATAATGAAATGAATATTCTTGAATCCACAGTGGCCCTCTTGTTTCCAAATTCTTCCTGTTCTACCCAATCTTTTTCTTCTTCCAAAAGACTTATGAATTTATGTAAATTGTCAGAGGCAGATTTTAATTCTTTCCATTTATGTGAGTCCTGGAGTAAGGGAGACATCATGATTTCCCTGAGCTTATTTTATATTCCTTTGTTTCTGAATAGCTGGAAATCTGCCATCCATAAGATCAGTTTAATAGCTAATGTTTCACCAAAATTGATGTGATGTCTAATTATCTTAAAACAAGCAGCAAAGTCAGAATTGTCTGCGTAAAGCACAGTGGTACCTTGGGATGCGAATGGGATCCGTTCTAGAGCCCCATTCGCATCCTGAATGCAACGTAAGCCGTGACGGCGCGTCTGCGTGTGCGCGGGTCGTGTTTTGCTGATTCTGCGCATGTGCATGATGTCATTTTGAGCATCCGCGCATGCGCAAGCAGCGAAACCCGGAAGTAACGCGCTCCGTTACTTCTGGGTTGCCGCGGAGCGCAACTCGAACACGCTCAACCCGAAGCACATTCAACCCAAGGTATGACTGTAGTGGAAGTGGATTCTCTTTGTACCACATAAATCCAACTTCAAGCCCCTCTTATGTCCATATTTATTTAGCCTTGTGTAAACAGAATGTTAAAACTGACTTGGCTGCAAGACTATCATGTGAATTATTCCAGGGGGAAATGGGTGGTTTGGGGGCGCACTTTGGAGGTTCGCTGACTTCTTGATCAAATCAACAAACCAGTAATGCAATGACGTTTGCATGAATTGTTAAAACTATAGTATTGATACCTGCTGGTACCTTGTTGGATGGTAAATTGTTCTGATGCGTTTGGATTTTTCAAAAAGAAAGAAACCACTGATTTACAGTTGTTAAATCAGTGAGGTCCAGCTGCGAGGGCTTTCTGGCAGTTCCTTCACTGCGAGAAGTGAGGTTACAGGAAACCAGGCAGAGGGCCTTCTCGGTAGTGGTCCCCTCCCTGTGGAAGGCCCTCCCATCAGATCTCAAGGAAATAAACAACTATCTGACTTTTAGAAAACATCTGAAGATAGCCCTGTTTAGGGAAGTTTTAAATGTTTGATGTCTTATTGTGTTTTTAATATTCTGTTGGGAGCGTCCCAGAACGGCTGGAGAAACCCATCCAGATGGGCGAGGTATAAATATTATTATTAATAATAATAATAATACAGTGGAATCCTATAATGTCTACTCAAAAGTATGTTCCAATGAGTTCATTGGGGCTTACTTCTGGATGAGAGGGTATAAGATTGCAGCCTTTGTGATCACATGTGATGTGGCCACAAAAACTCATTAATGAGTTGACCAACTTGAATCAATTCTAGTACATACAAGTGGTAGCACAAGAAATAAAATTATTCATATTTCACTTAAAGCTGCAACCAGAAGTTTGTAAAACTGAAGCTTACTGAGGCATATTTGAGGAGTTTAGTGCATTCTTGATCTATCATAGCCACATCGCGTAAACATACACTAGAAAAGTGACTGTTCCTTTAAAAAAGCAAACCTATAAAAATGTCAGACCCATTGAACCTCTTGAGAACAATCTATCATCCAAAAAGAAATCAATAGTTTACTTATACTTAACATTTAATGCACAGTGAACTGTATAACAGCACCACTAAATGCTGCCTCCTCTATTCTTGAAGTCTTTTCTCTATTTCTGGTCTCTATAGAAATTCTCAAAAAAATCCAAACTAAAACAAAACAACCACCCATTATAATCTGAAATTTGTCCTTTGATTCAGAATACTAATTCTCCTCTTTATTTGCAATGAAAGATAAAAGGCAAATTGAACGAAGTGTTTAATTTTTCTCGATGAATATCCACACACAGGTTTGTTCCCTTCCACCAAGACTAATTATCTTGGTGGTTGAGTCTGCTCTTAGTTTTATTATGATTAATTTCCCCCTCCCCAGCTAACACACTATGTCATTTATCCCTTTGAGATAGCTATCACAAACACTGGATATTAAGACAGTGACACAGGGCCTCTTGGGAAGTTCAAAAGCTGGCTGAAATTTGCAGCTTTTCCACTTGTGTGTTTGCCATGATGCAAGCTCTCTGACAGCTTAGCCTTTGCCACCCAGGTGGATTTCCACAAGTCACCTTTTATGATTTTTCTTTCCATTTTGAAGGAAAGTGCATGTACTCTTTTAAGCTTTCCCTTAATACACACAAATGTGTACTAGGTGATTCAGGATAGCAAAAGGGTTTGAACAAAGACAAGTTAACAGTAATGCAACAGACCCAGTTATACAATCTCACACTAAATTGGACCAGCAGTGTGACAAATTACACATTATGTTAAGCATGCTAAGGAAAACTGTGCTTAAGGGGGACACACATTTATTTCAAAGCAGCAACATTAGGCCACAATCATAGTTCCACTGCCTGAACCCCTCATCACTTGCCATTTTCTGCTTGCACTTAATTGTAGGGATGTGTATCAGCTATGTGTGTAGGATGAACAATGCGGCAAATTGGGGTGATTTGGGGGTCCCCACCACCAGTTAAAGCACCATGTCAATAAAAACACACACATTGGATCAGGGCCCCTGGAAAGTCACAGAGTACCCTGCCACTGTGTTTTTCTGTACTTCTTTTTGTCCAGAATAACGGTGTTTTCATATCTTGCCTTGTTTCTCAAGGCAAATGGACTTTGCAAGAAATGAGGCCATTCAAATATTGCCTACACTGAAGAGCTCCGGGTTGTTTTTGGTTAAAGCACAACAGTTTTTTTAAAAGAAAAATTAAAAGCTTTGTTTTTTTTTGAAGCAGTCCCTCAAAGCTATGCTTTTAATGCCCAGCGCTCTTCAGAACTCCACAAGCAGTGCTCTAGGTAGCATTACATTGTAAGGCCAATGTTGGAAGACTGTGAACTATTGAAGAACATGAAGACGTTTCTCTGTTGTGCGTCTCTATAATGATTTTACAAGGACGCTTCACTTCCGGGTGGGGCAGTATTGCAGTCAGGCCACGTGGCCTCAGTGGGGGCGGGGCTGAGTCCCACATCATTGGGGAGATCCCGGCTGCGTCACGGCCCCCGGCCAGCCAATCCAGTTGCCTGGGCATGGCTTAACCATTTTAAGCAGCCGAGTGGCCAGGGGATCTCCACTGAAGTTCTACAGTGGTACCTCAGGTTACATACACTTCAGGTTACATACGCTTCAGGTTAAAGACTCCGCTAACCCAGAAATAGTGCTTCAGGTTAAGAACTTTGCTTCAGGATGAGAACAGAAATCGGACTCCGGTGGCACAGCAGCAGTGGGAGGCCCCATTAGCTAAAGTGCTGCTTCAGGTTAAGAACAGTTTCAGGTTAAGTACGGACCTCCGGAATGAATTAAGTACTTAACCTGAGGTACCACTGTATAAGATCATTATAGAGACCAGCAACAGAGGACCTCCTCTGTGTTCTTCTATTGTAACATATTTTGCGTGTTTCTAGCTGTTTTCATTAAATTGCTTTTAACTTGATACTGTGTAATTTGCTAACATGAACCAAGGCCTGCAATCACCCCAATTAGCCTCATTGTTCCTGATACACACAGAGTTCTCCATGCACACCCCTAGTAGCCAAACAGTGATGGATCTTTTCCATAGTTGTTCAGTCATTGTTTCCTTGTTCAGGCCAGCTGAAATGCTTCTCACTACAGTACTGGATCTGCTTCTTTTCTCTCTCATCAGTTCTTTTTTCCTTAATGACCCATCTCACATTTATTTTGCATGAACTGGGGATCTGCTGGTGTGAGGAGGCGCCTCACCTGGGCTTCCCCCACATACCTCATGGAACAAGGCTGCAGAGGTTCCCCTTATGAGAAAGATGTTGTTTGCATGTTCAGACCCAGAAACCTCCTCCTTAAATAAATTCACACTTGACTCAAATTTTTGGTTTGGTTTTTGG